>NW_026068062.1:739324-758064 GCF_014885135.2 Alexandromys fortis | reverse complement strand
CTGCTTTGAAGTAAGCAAATACCAATCTCTGGCTGTTAAAACTGCTGTATTTGTCTCCAGGGGCAGAGATGGTTAAAGAAGAGGACCATGGGGTTTATAGCTGATAGTTTACAGGATCGAGGGAAAATCTTGAGTTTAGGTCTGAGTTGCTTGTCTCAGGTTAGTCTGGTATCACACAGAGATGCTAGGAAATCTGGAAGTTTTCTAGGATATTCAGTCAAGGTGCTAATGGATTAATGGATTATTTATGACTGTTAGCAATAATGTTCATTAAAAAAGGAAAACTTATTTGGACATCATGGCTGTTTCTTTTTTTAATTTTTATTTATTTGTTTGTTTTCCTTTAAATTTTTTTTTGTTCATTTTACATACCAACTACACAGTTCCTCCTCTTCCCTACCCTCTCACAGTTCCTCCTCTTCCCTACCCTCGCTCTCAACAAATCCCCAATCCACTCCTCTTAGAGGATAAGGCCTCCCATGGGGAGTCAACAAAGTCCTGCTGTTTCTTTCCTTATTGCCTAACATGCCATTGTTACAAATTGACATATATGTTTATTTTAGTAAGTTGACTGTATGCTTTTATTTTTATGGCGTGAGTGGTAAATTTTTATTAGGGAATTGGAAACAAATGAAATAAATATTTTGATTTTCAGCTGGAGACTGTTGAGAAGGTATATGAAATCTTCACCTCAGAAGAAGTTGATCTTGTTCTGAGGAAGTCAGCTGCAGAACAGCTAGCTGTGATCATGCAAGGTAATGAGTTTTTGACAGTGGTTTTGTGGCTGACTTAGGATTTGAGGGTGCTCTGTTAGTATTAGTTTGCCTAGCCTCTGACCTATTTTAACCTTCAAGAAAAGAATGTCCTTGTACATATATGTTTAGAATTGTTTAAAGCCATAAAACATTTGTTTAACTTTGATATCGTTTTATTTGTAGATATTAAAATGCATGCTGTGGTGAAAAAGTTATGCTTAATTGAGAAGATAATTGGGTATTTAAATGAATGTGTTGGTCAAGATGGCAAGGTAAGACATTTTTTATTGGCTTAAAGAGAAGATTGTGTGTGTGTGTGTGTGTGTGTGTGTGTGTGTGTGTGTATGTGGTGTATGCATATTTGCATGGAGGTTCACTTGCCTGTGAATGGGTAGGTGGAGGCCAGAAGTTGAAGTTGGGTTATATTCCTCTATTACTCTCCATAGTATTATTTGTTAATTTTTATTGATTTTAAAATTTATTTATTTTTTGATATATTACATCTAGATCTCAGTTTCTTCTCCCTCCTCTCCCCTAGTTCCCTACCTGATTCACACCTTTTCCATTACCCTTCAGAAAAGGTTAGACCTCGCAGGGATTTTAACCAAACATGGAATATAAGGTTGTAATGAGACTAGTCACCTCTCTTTATATTAAAATAGGATGGAGAAACCCAGTAGGAGGAAAAAGAGGCAAAAGACTCTTTTGTCTAAAGAAGGCAAAAGAGTGAGACATCCCCTGTTCCCACTGTTAGGAGTCTCACAAGAAGTTGAAGCTATACCACCATAACATAACATAGATGCAGAGGGCTTAGGTCAGACCCATGCGTGCTCCCCAGCTGTTGGTTCAGTCTCTGTGAGCCCTAATGAGCCCAGGTTAGTTGATTATGTGGGTTTTCTTGTGGTGTCCTTGACCCCTCTGTTTCCTACAATCCTTCCCCTTTCCACATGATTTCCAAGATCTTCCTAATGTTTGCTTGTGGGGCTTTACATCTGTTTCATTCAGTTGCTGAATGAAGCTTCTCTGATAACACTTATGCTAGGTTCCTGTCTATAAGTATAGCAGAACATCAGTAGGAATCATTTCACTGACTTACTTACTTACTTACTTTATTTATTTATTTACTTACTTACTTATTTTGGCCAGTCCTGTTTTGTTCTATTCTAGGTCTCTAGGTCATCAAGTCTCTGGTTCATGGCTCTTCTGGCATTGTCAGGGGTGGGCTCCCTTTTGGGGTATGGGTCTCAAGCTGGACCAGTCATTTGTTGACTATTCCCACAATTTCTGGGCAGCCTTTACCTCAGCATCCTATTGTTAAGATCGGGCATTTCACTGAGCCTGTAGCTAACTCACTGCTTTCACTATGCCACCAAGTTCTGAGTCACAACACCCAGATTCTACATGAGTGCTAGGAATTGGATCCAGGTCCTTCTGCTCACAAAGCAAGTACCTTTCCCAGTCTACCATGTTCCCAGCCTGATAGGTTGATTTTATTAGTTTGAACTGAATTTAGCTGAATTTGGATGAATACTTGATTTTAAGTCTCAAAAGGGAAACCCACTTGTAGCATGAATTCTAATTGTTCTTAATAATAAAATCCCAGATATATGGGTAATGCTGAAAGATCAGAGAAGCAGACCAGCCAAACACTAGAGAGTTTTTATCTCTACAAGTGATCAGACCAAAGGAGTGATTCTGTCTCTATGAATCCTTAGACTGAATGCTGTCTCTGTGAAACCTCAACCTGCACCAACAGACAAACTTTAGCAGTATTTATTATAGCATAGACAAAATATCACCACACCCACCCATCTTTTATTTGTATTTTATTTTGTTTTTATTCCTAAAAGGGGTCTCTAAAGGTCAACAGCTTAAGCATTCTATGAGCTTTCTAAAGAGAAGTATATTCAATGTTGCTTTTATTTTTAAATAATTTTTTAAAATTAAAGGATTGCTATTTTAGGTATATAAGGGCTTCCTTATCCACATATGTCTGCGCATCATATGGATGCCTGGTCCCTATAGAGGCCAGAAGAGGATATTGGAATCCTTAGACGTGGAGTTACAGACCATTGTGAGCCACTATATCTATGCTGGGAATTGAACCTTGGTCTTCCGCAAAAACCAGGGCTCTTTAACCGCTGAGCCCTCTCTCCAGCCCAATATTTAAAGTGATTTTAAAACAGAATATCTAATGTCTTTTCATTTTAGTTTCATGTAATTTAATGATAAAGCCATAAAACTTATAATAAGACAGGGTGGTATGTTTTATCTCATTTCCCGTTGGCAGGTCATAGAATGCTTGATTCCGCCGTGCCTCACACTGCTGAGGAAGGTTTTATATGCCGACCCCACCATCCGTGTTTCCTTGTCACAGCAGTCTTCTCTCTTGACCCTGTTATTCAGAGGTGAGTAAACAGTGGCCAAAGGACAGAGCTCTCAGCTTTAAGTGCTCTCATTAGACTGTGGTAACGTCTTCTGTCCATTGTACTACGAGAACAAAGTTCTTTGCTGACTCTTTACTGAAATGTCACCGTGAAAAGCACTCAGTGCTTCTGTGGAGATATCTCTTGTACTGTTGTTGCCTGAGTAGACAGTAGCTGAGAAAAGCTGAGCTCTGTTGGCTCTCTGCTCCTGCTTGTTTATATGTAATTTAGTGCTTATATGTAGTCATTGTCCTTGAAGAGGGAAGGCCAGGTGCTTTCTTGTTCTTTTCATTAATATCTGTGCCTACTTCTGGTGTCACTTGTACCTTTGTTTGCTATTAGCTTATGAGGTTAGACTGGGATAGAGACTACAGACCCAGACAAATTACCCTGAGTGACTTATTCTGAGGATCTGTGTATGTGTGGAAGTTTTAGAAATGTTAAAAAAAAAAAAGAAATCCAGGTTAGTTTGATTTGATTTTAATGATATTTGAATAGAAAAATATGGGGTTTTGTCTTGTTTCTTCTTCTTCTTCTTCTTCTTCTTCTTCTTCTTCTTCTTCTTCTTCTTCTTCTTCTTCTTCTTCTTCTTCTTCTTCTCCTCCTCCTCCTCCTCCTCCTCCTCCTCCTCCTCCTCCTCCTCCTCCTCCTCCTCCTCCTTTTTTTTTGTGACAGGGTTTCTCTGTGTAGCTTTGGCGCCTGGCCTGGCACTAGCTCTTGTAGACCAGGCTGGCCTGGAACTCTAGAGAGATCTGCCTACCTCTGCCTCTTGCGTGCTGGGATTAAAGGTATGCGCCGCCACTACCCGGCAGTCTTGTTTCTTCTTGTCATTTGCTTTTAATACAGACCTGGGTAATTTTATATTTGGCAGGGTTCTCTAGAGGAATAGAACATAGGGTGAGTTTGTATTATTGAACAGAATTTATTATATTGGCTTGCATAATAGGGCCAGTTGGTGGCCATCTGTACATGAGAGAGAGTCAGAACCTGGGAGCTGCTTAGTTTCTGTCTGATGGGAATGCCTGGGAGATCCTTGGAGAGTCACAGGTCTTTAGTCCCTGTTGGGTGGTAGAAGAAATGTGGTTCTGGTACCATGAAGTATGGCAGCCGCATCAGATGGACACAGTCAGGGCAAGAGCTGAAGGCAGGCAAGCAGAACACGAGTCCCCTTAGACCCCGTCCAGCCTAGAGTCTGTCTCTTGTCCACCTCCAGTTATATGTTCACAGTCAAGGCTGACCATCAATCACAGTGTTCTACAGCACTTAGTTTCCTACAACTTTACCTCACTGCTTTTGACTATTCTAAAGAGCGTTTTAATCAAATATCTCAATATTAGGCATTGGTATGATAAATGAGATTTATATTAAAATATATAGTATTAAAACAATTATATTTGGGCATTTTCCCTTCAATGATAATTTTCCTACAAAGTGAGCAGGACACAGTTTACTGAAGAAACATTTGTTAAAGTTGAAACCAGGTTTAAAAAATTCATTTTTAAGATCATGAGATTTTAAGTGAAGTGTGAAATTTTTTTACAGATCTTTACGTAGTGATCACCTGAAAGAATTTCAAGTACACATTTCTGATTTTCTTTCCTTTTAAAACATTCCTTTTTAATTTGTTCTTTTCTTTTTAAAATTTATTATTTTTTTTTTGTAATAAGATATTGCTATGTAGCCTTTTCTGGCTAGAACTTAATATCTGGACCAAGTTGGGTCTTGAACTTGTAGTGACCAGCCTGTCTCTGCCTTCCAAAAGCTTACATTACAGGTAAATTCCACTGTGTCTAGCTTTCAGTTTTCTTTATCCACGTTGATAATTATCTTATTAGCTTTATTTAATTGCATTTAGTCTCCCATTTACCTATATTTATTTAAATTGTCTTAATATTGCATTTATGAGTACCTAGCAGATACTAAAGTACTTTTACATGTGTGGGATGGTGAGTCAAGCTCAGGTCATGTGTGTGCTAGGCAAGTGCTGTACCAGTGAGCCACACTCCCGTCCTGCAAAAACACTTTCCATGGCAACATAAGCTATATCCTACAGAGAAAATGTCATTCTTTAATCAGCTACTCTGCCAGGAAAATAGATTCATCTGTGAACGTTTACAGAGCACATACTATGTTCTGGATGTAGCGATAGGCCCTTTTGTTAGAGTTACGATGAGCATGGCGGGAGGATTGTCAGGAGTCAAGCACAGCATAACACCTGAAGTGGCTTTCCTGGTACCAGAGGACGTGCTGAATGTAGTAGTCTTAGGGAACAACTAGATGATGCTTCTAGGAAATGATATGTAAACTGGGACTTGAGAGGTAAATGGGAATTCAGATAGACATGACTGACTTCCTGATAGAGCAAGAAGTTATGTTTGATATTACAGCTCTGTAGGGACAATGAGATTTGAAGGAATGTAGATAAGGAGTTTGGGATGATGTCAAGACGGCTATTCATGCAAGATCTGGTAAGCCTTAGTAAACAGCAGAGAGGAGCTTTATGAGGTTGTTAAGTGGGAATATGTATTTTAGAGATTATTCTGTTGAAGCTTGGAAAATTGATTGACAGGCTTCAATGATTAAATAGCCTTGCAAAACTGAATTATAAAACTTTCTATGAGTTTTATACTTATATCTTATACTGTATTTTAGGCATAGAAAGAAAGAGTATTCATTACATCATCATAGAGGGAGGAAATTGAGGTCTCAGAATTTAGGGACTTGGGCATAGTCTTAATTAAATATGTGGCAGAGGCAGAAGAAATCCAACTTCTTTATGTTTTTCGTAAAATTCTAGACATAGAACTATATATGATACAGTGCTGTAGGTTTTCATCATCTGTTTTTTTAATATTCCCAAAGAAGTATGTTGTATTCTTATTTCATTTGCCATAACACTGAATATTAGTTTCAGTTTTTCTATTGTCAGAAAGTCATTGTCTATCATTTGTACATGTCCTGTTATTAGAACTGCAACCCTGATGGTGGAATATGGTTGACTTCCTCTTCAGTGATAAAAGAGCCAGTTTTCTTCACAGCTCTGCCATCACTAGTGTTTCCATTTTAAAATTTGTTGTAGTTTTATCTACAATAATAGTTCATATGGGTTATGGAGTAGAGGGGATGGAAAAATGAGGCCGTTGGGAAGGAGCCGACCAAAATAAGGTGTGCGTGAAGAAGTTTGCCACCTGAGTGAACTATACAGCCAGGGTGCACAGCACGTGTGATATGAGAGAACTGCCTGGGCCTGGGTGGGTGGGTCAAGGGAATGGGAGAAAGAAGGGCTGGGGTTAAGAGGAAGGAAAACTGATGATGTACGAAGGGGGCTTCTATTATATTTGAAACCTGCAATAAGCTTAACATTTTATGGGAATAAAACTTAGGTAAGAATCTAAATTTGGTCTTAAATCCATACCGTAGCCATTTATATTCCAAATATTTCTTATGTATTTAAATACTCCAAAACCTTCTGAACCGTTCTGTCTCTGCTGAGTGGAAATGTTTGTTTAATAGTTCATTTTTACATGATTCTTAGTTCCTTACTTTTTGGATTGTATTTTTTGTCGTACTAATTTTGTATTTATCCTCCCTCCCTCCTTCTTCCTTTCTTTCATTTTGTTTTTTTTAAGACAGGGTTTCTCTGTGTAGCCTTGGCTGTTGTGGAACTTACTCTGTAGACCAGGCTGTTCTCAAACTCAGGCAGATCTGCCTGCCTCTGTCTCCTAAGTGCTGGGATTAAAGGTGTGCACCACCACCACCCAGCTTCTCTTTTCTTACAATTAGGAAAACTATTTTAAAGTGCAGATTTCTTGTTTCTGCTTCTATAAAATTGAAGATTCTGTATTGTTATGCCTGTAAGATAGTGCAGCTACTGTGTGATGGTCCAGTTTGTTTAGAACTTCTTACTTTTCAAACAGTGAACAATTGTATCACTTTTTAGAAATGTTAGGAATGGGAGAAAAGTAGAAGCTTTTTTTATGTTAAAGGGCTTGACCAGGCCTTTGAACTAGGATGTGATGGAGCTAGTGCTATTGCCTGCTAACTCAGAGTATTCCTCTTCCCATGTCTCCCCATGATAAATAAAAACTAGAATAATGTATCATAAACACAGTGCTTTTGCTTTACGTCTAGTTCTAGGACTGTGTTTTTTGTTAAGATCCAAAATTATAAAGAATCTTTAGTGAGACAACTTCAGCTAGAAATATGTGTATTGACAAAGTGTCTTTTGAAGCTGGGCTCTTTGCTTAGATTTCCTGCATCTGGAGTGAGTGAGTCTACATGTGTGACTCTTGGACCAGTAGTGTTAGTGTTTTCTGGGAACTTGATAGAAACGCACACCACATATAGAGACCGAAAAACTGCCGTTTTATATGTCACCCCAGTATTCTCACACTTATGATAGCTTGAGAGACACTAAACACTTTCAGTAATGTAGTTTTTCTGGGTTAATTCTCTGTTTTTCTTTCTTTCAAGTTAAGGCATTTTAAAGCTGATTTATTTTTTCTAGAAGTGAAAATATTTTATGAAGTTGCTTTTCTGTTTGTCCCTCAGTTTCCTTGATATTTCATGAAGATTGTACTGTTGTCACTGAAGTTGGGGCATTGTTTTGTCTTCTGTTGTTTGATGAGGTATCAAGAATGGATACATGGTGAGATACAAGGATTTCTGTTTCTTTTTACCCGTAGTTTTTGAGTTCTTTTGACTTAAAGGTTTTCCATGCTGTGCACATGTGTTATGCCTTTTGGTTTGAATAATTGGTATTTAAAAACCCATGGGTTCAAAAAGTCACCCTGAATTATATTTTTAGCATAACTAACATTAAAAAAGTATAGAGATTTTTGTCCTCAATGCATTTGTAGTACATGTTTTCAACTTTGTGTACTTTCAAAAATATTATTTAAAAATAAAAAAAATATTTGGAGTGATAGTTTTTGATTAACATGACTTTAAAAAGCATTGGTGGAGCTGGGTATGGTGGTGCATGCCTTTATTCCCATCACTTGGGAAGCAGAAGCCGGCAGATCTGTGAGTCCAAGTCCAGCCTGATCTATAAAGCAAGTTCTAGGACATCTAGGACTGCTACACAGAGAAATGCTGTCTCAACCAAACCTCCCTGCCCACCTCCCCTGTGCCCCACTAAAAAAATAAAAAAGAGGAAGCATCAGTGGGAGGGGCCACAGAGTTCACCTGCTAGTATGTCCACTCTGTTATATGCCCGTATCATATGAAACTGCAAAACCAAAAATTTACTCTCAGTTCAGGCGGTGGCAAACACTTGGCTCCACTGAAGGTTAATTAGACTCTCAGAGGCGCTGCCCAAGGATGGGTGGGTTGTACTAGGCTTTGGCCGACTCAGGTTTCCTTTTGCCCTTTCCCCGTTTACAGGTCTATTGATCCTTCTAATAAACCTTCTGTGCCATCAGCCTTCAGTTTGCCTGCTTCAGTCTTTAGAAGGTAAGCGATTGGTCTTATTTTCATGAATGGCAAACTATCGTTACACAAGGGGAAGTTGCTGTCTATACATTTTTTATTTACACTTTAAATTAGCATTTCAGTCACTTGATTTGTAGTACTTTCATACTTTCTTCATCGTGGTTCTTTGGAGGGTCAATGAGAACAACTTTTTTGTCATCAGCTTTTTAGTTCAGTCTCCTGCGAATTTATAGGAAAGCTCAAAGAACCGCAGTGCATTCATTCCCTTCAGCTGTGGCTCATCACTGCTAGTATTGATAGCAGTTGCTACATGCTCTCTCTCATTCTCTACATATAATCTCTGTTTTCAACCATTTGAAAATAAGCTTTAGAAATCTTTTTACTGTAGTCATTGTTCCTGACTTTAAGGAGCGCTGGCTGTCTCTGCCATAATCCCAATATATAGACTGTAGCTAGTCATCAAGAAAGAGTAATGAAGGGCTTTGGAATGTGGAGGAGAGTAAAAAATAACTAAAATATTATATAAAATGTGATAAATTTAACATGATTAAAAATTATGGGAGTCACAAAACTAGACTTAATCATGTTAAATTTATCACATTTTATATAAGATTTTAATTACTTTTTACTCCTGTTTAAAAAATTAAAGTTTGCAATTACTTAAATTTTTTTTCCTAGGTATCATCTGCCAGTCCATGTGCTCGGCCACCATGCTGTGAGTCCTTACTCAATAGTTTTGCCATTATCTACTGAGTATTTGGCCTTGAAGCCTGTGTCAGACATGCTACGAATAGCTTGGAACCTGGCGTGGTATCATGGGAGTGATAATCTGTTGAAACACATGACCTCTGAAACTAAAATTCAAGAGTAAGTAGTTATATTAAGATAAACTACATGCAATGAATTAGGCTTCACTTTTTCTGTAATTTAAAAGATTATTTTTACTTGATATAATCAACTGATTCTAACATGGTTATATTTTCACTTTGTTTTAGATCTATGCTATTAAAAATATATCAAACCATGTAGGCTAGAAAGGATTTTATTCTGTGCTCTCTTGGAAACTATATAGTGCTTATTCAGTTAATAGTTGAAGTTAAAAGTGCGGTGACATTAAAGCTCAATAAGTGTACCCGAGAGTGTTCCTCTTCTAGGTGTCGTTATCGTTCCACATGAGCATACTGTATTAGTGTGTCCTTGGTAAAGAGGAAAACGTCAGTGTTTAACTATGACACTGATGGATTTATATGTTCATTTTCTTTTAATCTTTTAACTATAAGTTAACCTTTAATGAAAAGCAGATGGTGGCAAAAATAGTTGTTGTTCTTTTTTAATTTTTTTTTTTTTGCCTAGATTTTTAGGTACACTGCAGCTGGTCCCAGAAGATATCCTTACGCTGAAGATCACATACACAGCTAGTGGGCTGCAAGAATGCCTTCAGTCCATTGTTCAGGCTGGAGGCCACAGGGATGTGAGGGCTGCTGTCACCAGGATGAGTTTTTATCTTCTGAATGACAGACTGTCTTTGAAGGATGACATTGGGTCATGTGGTGTTACGTTAAAATCCTTGGCTTGGCACACTGTGCTCAACAGGTTAGTGTAAGTTTAATGTTGCCAGTTTAAAAGGTAAAACTAATCTGAATTATGTTTAGGATCATCTTCAAGTCTTTGATGAGAAGAGTGTGTATTTGTACAGTTGTTATCATGAGAGAAATGCTTTTTATAGAAAGAAAAACTCTAAGATAGTTTGTTATGTGTGATAAATAATAACAGAAGAGAGAAACTTGACCCTGTCTTGACATTCATGGATTGTTTATTAACCTACCCTAGAAAATTTTGTCTCACAAATGTAAATAATCAGGATACCACATGGATGAATCATAATGAATGTTTATTCTTGTCCATATTGTAAGTAAATTGAGATAGTTAGTATATTGGCAAAGAGGTTTGCTACACCTGCTACTGGTTGTTTTGTTTTGCTTAGATTTTCTTCTCAAATAAATGATTTCATTTTTCTTTTTGATCAAATTTTTTAAAGTTAATGGCCATGTGACTGTCTTTTGATAGTTACTAAAAAGATTCTAGTTTATAAATTTCAGATGTTGAACTGGTAGCAGATGACTATATTTGAAACAAGACTGAGAAGCTCTCCTTGCAGGCAGTGTTTTTATTTCATTGTGCACATGAGTAGTGTAAATGTGTAATTTTCTTAATAGACACAGTGTATCATTTTCAAAATAATAGGCCGTATGAGTTTGTAAATTTGAACTTCTCTAGTTCATTGTTAAGGGCTGTAATAATAACTAAGCCTCTCCAGTGGTATGCCAAACCAGCTAGTGAGATAGCTTTGCTGAATAGTTGATGGCTTGGTTTATGGTATTTTCAAATTAGTTATATAAAAAAATAACTAAATGAACTATAATTTCATATTGTTAATATATGAATTAAATTATATGAAAAGTAAAAGTAACAAATGTGAAAAATGTCACTTTTTTTTTAAATTTATTTATTTATTTATTTATTTATTTATTTATTTATTATGTATACAATATTCTGCCTGTGTGTATGCCTACAGGCCAGAAGAGGGCACCAGACCCCATTACAGATGGTTGTGAGCCACCATGTGGTTGCTGGGAATTGAACTCAGGACATTTGGAAGAGCAGGCAATGCTCTTAACCACTGAGCCATCTCGCCAGCCCCCAAAATGTCACTTTTTAATTGCTTTACATTTTGCTGTTGTCTCTGCTCTTGTGGTTAATTATAATGGATCTTTTATGGAAGCATTTTTGTATCATGTGCTACACGGTACAACTTTTCACAGCCTCTTAGTATACTGTTCCTTGAAATAGGCCACAGTGGGGATATTATAGTAGGAAAACGGATGAACACAGCACATTTGTTCTCTGTTTTGTCAGACTACTCCTTTTACATACACCAACTAAAGAATATATAAACTTTGCAGTTTCAGTAAATTTGGTATATTTTAATTGTCAGAAAATTAAACGACAAAAGGCATTAATATATCTCTTGTCTTCATTGTAGACAGTAGATTTTCTTTTGTGCGTTAAAACTGTACTTGTGCTTTATATTACACTGAAGCAGAAGCTCTCTAATGTAGCAATGGAAGACTCTAGTGTAGTTAAATTGTACAGTAACAGTAACTATATGTGAGTGTCACATTTTTATGATGATATTTTCCCCTACACGGGCAGGATGGTGTGCTATATCCGTGCATTCAACCAACTGTGGATTGAAATACTAAAAAAAAAGTGCTGCTCTTGGAAGGGACCCGAGCTCATTGCCAGCATCCACATTGTATGGTTTAGAATTGCATATAATTTTAGTGTATGGACATATCATTCCCTTATCAGTCTTACTGGTCACCTGTACACACATTGTGCACATGCAAACATATAAATAAACAGTTCCTCTAAAGGAAGCATCTGTGATGAAAAGATGTTTTTTCATGCTGCTGTTTCCTAAACAATACATTGCAACAACTGCATGTCTGCATAATAGTTACATAGTGTTGGGCAATCAAAATAATGTGGAGGTAATTTAATGCTCATGGGAGGCTATCCTTAGGTTTTTTGTAAATACAAAGCAGTGCTACAGAAAGGATTTGAGCAATTGCAGATTTTGGTGTTAGGAGTCTAATGCAGACTGGGGAGTGTCAGAGTCCACAGAGATGATTTTTGTCTTGCCATGTACCCGGTGAGTTCCCTTCTTATTCTTTGTTAAGTAGCCATGCATCTTCAGTGTGAGCCTTTTAAAGAATGACTGTTCCATTTTTGGACTTTGACCTTAAGCTCTTGTTTTGAATTGTTACTTTGTAATTATACCTACCAGTATGTCCTTTAAACTTACTCAGAATTAATTCTAACTGTATTTGCACGTGACATATCTCCAGTTATTCAAATACAATTTCTTCTCTAATTTTTATCCTCATTTGCTCTCAATGTTATTTAGATTTTTTTGTTTGTCCATACTTTCATGATATGATGACTTTTAAAAGGAAAGTAGTGATGTTTAAAGGAGTAGACAAAGAATAAAGAATGTTATCTTTTTTTTTCCCCCTGGTGTATTTAGCAAACCTTTGTTTACCTACTAGGTACTAAGCTTTTTTAGGAAATTTTATTGTAAGTAAAACAAACATGTCCCCTGCTGTCGTGGAACTCATGGGAAAGGCAGCAAATAGTGTTGCCAAGGTAGGACTGCTCCCAAGGGGGAGACTGGATGAAAGAGTTTCTAATCTCAACAGCAGGGGACAAGTGTTTCATGGGGAGAAGCTTAAGTCAGGAAATAATAGTGCTAAGCAGGTAGAAAGAGGACAGATGCCAGGCAAAGGGATGAAGGCCTCCCTTAGGAAAGAGTATCTTTGAACATCAGAAAGATGGAAATCTCATGTGGCCTTGAGGGATATGGGAGCTGATACAGTTTTATGATTTTGTTGGATATCATGGATGATGTTTTGAAATTTTTATGACTTTGACATTTTATTTTATTAGACTCATTTCTTCATTCTGTCTTTTAAAAAAATAGTTTTGTAATCTGTATTCCTTTAAACCAAGATTTGCTGTTTTTGTTTTTCTTTTTTTTCAACTGAATGCCATCCTCTCAAAGTAGACACTGTAAATGAAAATGTGTGTAGCAATCACCATATCACAGCAAATATGCACACCTAGCTTTGTCACGGTGTTGGACTGCTTACATCAGCATCCTGAAAAATTACCCAACCACATCTTTGCCTGAATTTTCTCATTTTAAAAATGGAGCTCTGGAGGTTTTGGAAACAGGTTTTTTAAAACTGTGGCCAAAGGCCAGTGCGTAGTGGATGCTGTGTGACACACTTCTTACTATTTTACACTATTGATAAAGCTCCTGTGGGCGTTTTTAAATAAGCTATTACTAGTGCTGCTGAATCTCACTTCTCTTCCCAATCGCCTTTTTAAAAATGATTTTTTCCAAGCTTTTTTCTCCCCTACAGAAGAATTTTATTGTTTAACAACCTTCTAACAATCTTTCACCAGTGTTTGTTTAAGAATCTCAGAATGTTGCTTTGGTGTCTGTTATTCTGAATTCAGAGATTCTTCTAAGCCTTCTTTCAGCCTGTTGCAAAAATCTAGTAACTTCTTTGCAAGGTGTGTGTGTTTCCCTTGTTCCCTTCTTTTTTCTTCACTTTGCTACCTTGATCTTACTAGTTTTCTAATCTTACTAATCAGTCAAATGTGAATTTGAAATCGTAATTCTTTTTTGGGGGGCTGGGATTCGAGACAGGGTTTCTCTGTGTAACAGGGTCTAGCTGTTCTGGAACTAGGTTGCCTAGGCTGGGCTGGCCTTGAACTCACAGAGATCCACCTTCCTCTGCCTTTGATTCCGAGTGCTGCAATTAAAGGCCTGCCACACCACCACCCAGGGAAATCTTAATCTTATCAGAGAAGCCTGACGCTGCCAGTTTGAAAATGAAAAGTGGAGGAAGTGTGTTCCTCTCTGGCATCCCCCTTGGCACTTTTCCTTAAGTTTCTATTTTAATTTTGTAAGGACTGGGTAAACCTAGAGTTCCATACATGGGAGGCAAGTGCTTTACCACTGAGCATCAGCTCCAGTGGAGTATGCATGTCTTCCCTTAGCGACTCACTTTTCACTTCATTTGCTTTCATCACTACCTTTATCATGTTTTCTCTGCCATGGCTGAAGTTTTGGGAGGCCAATGGCTTTCCTTCATCTATGCATCTCCCAGTACCCTACATAAGCATCTAGAGTTCTATCTTAGAAAATATGTGGTTGTGTTGACTATACATATTTGATAAACAGTGATGGCGTGTACTTTACGAAGAGCTAGAAATCATAATTATTCTCTTTTTCTAAAATACAGGTTTTTACAAGTACCTCCTGCTTGCACTGAAGATGAGAAACTGCTGATAGATATTATACATTTTTTGAATAAGTTAATAAAGGAACAAAGAAAAAATCCATCAATAGGACTTTTACACTGGATTCTAGAGTTACTTCTTAGGCATGTAAGTATGTTCAAAGAATTTAAATTTTTGGGTTGGGAAGGAACTTACTTGGAGAAACTACTTATATTGGAAAGGATAGTGTTTTTATAACATGTGCTTAGTAAAATAATTCTTATCTTGTGGTGAATGCTTAGTGGAATATGGCCTTTGAGATATCATTGACTCTGTTTTTAATGAACATTCCATAGGATGAAACAGCTTGCATCTTGGTTTTTAATAAATCCAGTTCTGTTTGTGAGATATTTTGGTTATATTTTAATATTTTAATTTTTTAATGTTAGTATATTTTTAAAAGTTTTTATATATTTTTGGGAATTTAAGTCTATATTTTTATTATATTTTCTCTGTCTTTTAACCACTCCCAGATCGTCCCTCACCTCCATACCTACCCAACTTCATATTCTTTCTTCTAAAAAACACTAAAACCAAAATAAACAATAAAAAAAAAAGCATGTGTATGAGTGTGCATGTGAGTGAAATTTTTGGGATGGCTTATGTAAACTATCATCATCAGCAAATAGTGAGAGTTTGATTTCTTCTTTTCGGATTTGTATCTCCTTGATTTCCTTTTGTTGTCTTATTGCTCTAGCGAGAACCTCAAGTACTGTATTGAATAGGTATGGAGAGAGTGGACAATCGTGTCTTGTTTCTAATTTCAGTGGGATTGTTTTGAGTTTCTCTCAATTTAGTTTGATGTTGACTGTTGACTTGCTCTTAATTGCCTTTATTATGTTAAGGTATGTTCCTTGTATCCCTGCTCTCTCCAAGACCTTTAAATGATTACTTTTCTTATAGCTCCTCCCAGAACTTTGTCAGCAGGGATGAAGCTTTTAGTTGAATTAACTAGCTCTGTTTCTTTATATTCTATGGCATAAACATTTGGTGTTTTAAGCAACAGTGTGTTGCTTTTAAGTTTTTGAGTGTAAAGAAAAATAGCAAAATGCCAAGAGTCAGTGTTCTGTTGCTGTGGAGAGATATCATTACCATGGCAACTCTTATGAAAGAAAACATTCAATTGGGGCTGGCTTACAGTTTTAGAGATTTTGTCCCTTATTGGTATGCAGGGATCATAGTGGGATTCAGGCAGACATCATGGTGCTGAGAGTTTTACATCCAGATTCACAAGGAGCAGTACAAGAGAGTGATGACTGGCTTGAGCTTTTGACACCTCAAAGGCCACTCTAGTGACACATTTCCTCTGAGAAGGTCACACCTACTCCATGAGGCCACACCTCTTAATCCGTCTCAAGTAGTTCCACTTCCTGATGACTAAGTTATCAAATACATGTATCTGGAGACATTCTTAATATTGGCATGGCAATCAGTAATTTCTGTTTATTTTTACTTGTACATCAGTATAAATGTTTCCTGTTTGCACAGACAATTTAGAATCTTAGTATGAATAGGTTCTTCACTTTCTCAGTATTTATGGAAGTCACTTGTCATATTAAGTGTGAGTCACCCTTTGGGCTATGATACTATAGAAAATATATTGCTTTATTAACATAACTTAATTGTATGCCCTGATTCTTTTATTCATGTGAGAAAAACTGATTTGTCATCCTTGTTTTAGGGAATTTGAATTGTTTCATGGGTATTTTTTGCTCAAGATAAAAAAAAAAAGCTTGAAAAAAGCATTGCTTACATATAAAGCATAATAATACAAGTTAGAAGAAGGCAAACCTCCAGGTCTTTCCCAAAGTTTCCCCTGATATTATTTTTAGACATAACTATCTGAATGACATATTGTCAACATACTTTGTAATATAAATGATTTGAAGTTTTTTCACTTTATTTCTTTTTATTAGATGCAATACATTTTTAAATTGAGTTCTTTTAATGAATTTAGTAAGAGCAGTAGCTACATTTAGATTTGATCAGTTTGTATGTTATTATATGCACTAGTTACGTGACACAATGCCAACAATGGAGTATTAACTAGATTTGGAGTGTGATGCCTCTTGCTCTGCATTCAAAGGATATACCTTCTTTTTCTATCGATTGCCTATTCGTATGATAGATGTGAAAACAAATACAGTTTCTCAGAAAGTTAAATGGAATCTTGTCTTTTCCCTCTTTGGGATGGTCTTTGTAACACCACCATGCTGCTGTCTAGCATCTTATAATGTTTTCTGATCTCAGTATTGTTAGAAATAATCCTCTTAATATCTTCAACGATAGGTTTTTAGTTGATTAACAGGACAAGTTTTGCAAAGTGGAAATTTGATTCACTTCTTAACCTATCATATTGCCAAATACTATAGCACTAATAATTCTCAACATCTCAACAGGGACATATATTGTGGGACTTTTCAGGACCTACATAGTCATATTGATAAGTACCCCACCACCACCACCCCTGGATAATATGGAAAATTTAAACTTATTAGAGTGATTTGTCTTAGTAACTTCTTGGCTTACAGTTTTTATCTTTTTTTAATTTTGTCTAATTAAAGCATGGTCTATTAATACTGGTCAGGACGATGGGCATGGGCCAGGTACATACCCAGGGTTCCCTGAGAATGACACTGAATTAGACGAGTCAGGTGTTCACAAAAGTCAAGCCCACAAGGCTACATACTTCCAGCTTTTGTCCAATCAGGGGCAAGCACACACCCTGACAAACTTCCTGCCTATGTATCTCCCACCTATGTGTGATCGAGCACATCCTGTGCAGTTGGGGCAACAACCTTGTTTACCAAAATGAAAACTCGTGGCTTGTTATCTTACATTCTTACATAAACTACAACCCCATGCTTTCCAGGAAGTTATCTGTCCTTGGTCAAGATGGGCTTACAGGTTAACATTAGCCCTCACAGTGTGCCTTTTTTTTTGGGGGGGGGGTTTCTTTCTTTCTTTTTTTTTTTTTTTTTTTACAGTTTTTATATGAGATATAATCAGAGGTGGACACACTCTTTGTTTGCCATTAAGGAAAACTGTAAATCAGTGAGTATCCATACAGAGTTGTAAGTCATGGTTGAAGAACAGTCAGCCATCAAAACAAGTTGTAAAGAAAGATGGTGATCAGTAAGTAAGGGCAATGTTTAGATTGTGTCCTTTCACTTAGTTTTGTGTAAAACACATTATAATTCGATTTCTATTTCTAGTCACAGAGATAAAGAGGATGGTGTGGAGCTAAGTGCTCCTCCCTTCCAGATTTCATTGGTTTGATTTTGTTGTCATTTGTTCCCCTCAATTCTTTGTAATGGATTCACTTTCTAGTTGACATAATGCATTAAGACCATGTTGAATTTAGAATGTCTTTATGAATGCAGTTAAAGCCTAGGTCTGCCAGTTTTACTAGTTGGATATTAACACACCAACAAAAAACTAATAGGAAGCAACACATATCAATCAGAGAATAAGCATATTTTAAAATGTTTATGTTTTTAGAATCCAAACCCACTATTAGACTTGCTGGTTCTGACAGAGTCACAAGCACGAGAAGAAACAGATCATGTCCGGACTGCAGTCAGACAGCAGCTGCAGAAAGAATTGATTGCTCTTCTCAATTCCTTGTTGCTGGTTTTCATGACAGTCACGGACAGGTACCATTTGTGTTCTTTGCCATTTGGTTTCATTTATATAAAACATACATAAGACTTCTTAGTTCTTTTGTTCTTGACTCTGTATTCTTTAAATTAAGAGGTATTCATCAGATAGGCTTAATCTGTTTGTGTTTCTGGTAGAGCCTGGTTGTAATTTCTTGATCTTCTTTAATATACTAGACATGTATGCATATGTGTTAGAGGAAAAATGAAATTATTTTCTTTTGTACTCATACCATGGTCAACATAGAGGACTTTTGACTCTTAGAAGTTGCTTTTCTCCTTACCAGGAAACAAATAGTTCTTTGCCAGTGAATAACACTTGGTTTTGTCTAATTTAGTTTAATATATCACAGTCTACCTGGAAATTCCATAAGTCTCATAGGTTTAGAGCTTAGTCTTAAGAATTTCCTTTTCACTCTTACCTGGTCTCTTTAGTTTTTGAAGATGGGTATTTTCCTGCAATTTAGAGAGAGAGAGAGAAAGAGAGAAAGAGAGAGAGAGAGAGAGAGAGAGAGAGAGAGAGAGAGAGAGAGAGAGAGAGAGAGAGAGAGAGA
>NW_026068062.1:700192-738615 GCF_014885135.2 Alexandromys fortis | reverse complement strand
TGGTTTTTTTTCATTCCCGCCCCCCCCCCCCCCCCCCCCCCCGCCCCTTTGGCTTGGTGATTCTTTCTGGTTAGCTGTCTTTTCTCTTTAGGCATCTAGATGTCCATGGTCTCTTTAGTTTTTGAAGATGGGTATTTTCCTGCAAAGACAAGAACAGAAAACTGCCCCAACCCTTATGAGATTTTCTTACAGCTTGTAGGATTGTCACCTCTTTGTATGAGCTGCCATTTTTCTATATCCAGAAGTTTCTCCTTTTCGAGCTGAATCTTGATTAATTTTGATGGTATCCTTAACTTTTCTTCTGTGGAAACAAGAGAAAAACCTCTTCCCTAGCATAGCACATCTTCTGGTTTCCATTCTGAGGTCAATACATCCTTGAAGTATACCAGCTGTGTTAATTCAGAACATTTTTCTATTGTCCAATATCTCTCTGCAGCTGTTGTTCCTTTCTCATTAGCCTTAAGGAAATTCAAGATTAATAAAGCATTGTGCCATCTATTTCTGGTGGTATTTATCATCCCTTTCTGTTTATTTAACATATCCTTTGGAGTAATATTGAAAAAATTTCAGGCTTCATTTAGTAATTTGTTATATAAGGTTTTAAATTTAGGATTATATTTCTGAATGCATGCCTTGGCACTTAATTTTATAAATTTGTTCTTTAGTAGAAAATGTTCTAGTTATGACAGTTTTGCTTATATGTTTAGATTTTGGGGGGGAAAGGTGAATTTTAATTAAATGAAAATACTTTTATGACAGTGATTTAAGTGTAATAATATATGCAAGTTAAATTCATGAAATGTGTATTTTTTAATTTTGGCTTTCTAGGGTGGCAGTGCTAATATCTACTTACATATTATTTTCAGCATACTTGTTATTTTATTTCTCCTGCCTTACCTTTGTTGATACCTTTTCTATGAGTCCTTTGAAAAATCTTATTTTCACAAGGAATATTTTCTGCCGTTTTGTCTAATTCATACATTTCTAATGCAGTGCACCACCAGAAACCTTCTCAGCAGCCAAGACAGCACCCTGCCCCTGACTGTGGTTTTCCTCCTTTTCTATGACTAGGAAATGCTTGGAACTTTTTTATGTCTTCCAAACCCAGCTGTCTCTGAAGCTGCTCCAGTGCCTCCGAGTTACAGATGCTCCCCATTTCTATGGCTTGCCTGCGTTGGAGCGGACCTTAGGGGGGATGGCTTACCTCACTGCTGTCCCTGGGTGGAGTGCACACTCTCCTCTCTCAAAGCCACTTGAGATTTGTGGGAAGTACTTGTCTGGCCTCCTGGAGGTAAGTTAGAATGACAGCTCTAGCACCTAGGCACTGTTTATTGATCATTTTTCTTATTTCCATGTCAGGAACAAATGCAGTTTATATTGTTATATTTAAGATAGATTATAGTACAGTTAATGTGTAACTTATAATGGTAAAATGTTTTAATATTTTTAAACAAATGTGAGCTTATATATGCATATTTTCATTTTGAAAAAGACTAAGAATTTTCCTAAGTGTCTTTATGGAAGTGATTTGTTTTTTCACTTATTTCATTTAGTTTGCTAACGTTTTGTTTTTCACTTTCTCTGGGTGTTGGGGCAGGATGGGGTGGGGGTCATGCATGCCACAGCACAGGTGTGACCATCGGAGGACTTACAGCAGTCCTTTCTTTCCTGGTACCATGTGAGTCGTAAGATTGAACTTGGTTCACCAAGCTTGGTAGCAATCACCTTTCCCTTCTAAACCATCTAACCAGTCCAGCTTAAAATGTGTAAATTGTGAAATATAATAGATAACTGGAAAATGCACAAAATTAAACAACTGTTCCAGTGAGTTAATACATAATTAAAACCCACTTGATTGCCCTCAAGTCTCCCAATATAACCTAGCTGACAATTCTGGCAACATCAAGCATGTTCATTTTGGAAACCTTCCCCAAAGGGTTCTTTGTACTCTTTTTCGCTTCTTCTTCATTCTTAATAGTTTCACTATGTAACTCATGTCTGTGTACAAAATATTATCTGAACTTTTTAATGTGAAAATGGAACCATTTGTTTGGATTGGTTTCTTTCAACAATAGTCTTAGGACATTTATTCATTTGGTTGCTTGTAGGCGGGGTTTGAAATTTTTTATCATAATCTACATACTACAACAATGAATTACATTTAGTGTTTTGATGTTTGTGTTGCTGTGAGTATTATTGCCTTGTAGTGAAAATGAGGATGTTATATACATATATTTTAAATTTTTTTTCTCATTTGTTTCCAGTTTCTAATCTAATGGTTTTAATTCTTCACTTATTGATAGATTTTGTTTATGAAATTATTCAGGCCTGGAATGTTCTATTTGGGAAGATTATGTTGAGTTGACTTTTTAGTAGATCTATAATTATGTAATTAGAATATTTTTATGTTTGTATTAGTATATTTTTTCAGAATTAAAATTTTTCATCTAAATTTTCAAAATCATTATCTATTATTCATTTCTTAATTATCTGCTGCATCTATAGTTCCTGCCATCCAGATATAAATCATACTTTCTCAGCCGGGCGGTGGTGGCGCACGCCTTTAATCCTAGCACTCGGGAGGCAGAGGCAGGTGGATCTCTGTGAGTTCGAGGCCAGCCTGGTCTAGAAGAGCTAGTTCCAGGACAGGAACCAAAAAGCTACGGAGAAACCCTGTCTTGAAAATAAGAATAAATAAATGAATAAATAAATAAATTCTACTTTCTCCATTTTTTTTTTAAGATTCATTTATTTATTATGTCTACAGTGTTCTGCCTACATTATGCCTGCAGGTCAGAAGAGGACACCAGTTCTCATTACAGATGGTTGTGAGCCACATGTGGTTGCTGGGAACTGAACTCAGGATCTCTGGAAGAGCAGCCAATGCTCTTAACCTCTGAGCCGTCTCTCCAGCCCTCTCCAGTTTTTATACATCATCTCACCAGTGGTGATGTTTGTTAGTGTTATAAAGGAAGGAACCATCATCTTCTCTGATCTTCTCTGTGGTTCTGGCAGTCTTGCATGTGTGCACATGTCCAGCTGACAGACTTCTTAGCAGAATTTTCTGAGATTATTCTGGAATTTGGAAGCCTAAAAAGAGTCTTCATGGAACTGTCAGGAGTGGATTCTCATGCACTTTCACTATTAGAAGTTGGCTATGTACTTATAAGATTATTGTGTTTTTTTAATACCTAGATATATTTTCTTTTATTTTTATGCTTTCAATCTTTTTATTGTTTAGGATTTTATACAGTGTATTTTGATCCTGTTTGCTCAGTCCCCAAACTTCCTCCCACTCCTTCTCTACCCATCCAACTTTTTGCCCTCCATTATTTTAAACCAGAGTGTTAAAAATCCATATCTATGTTAAGAATTTTGATAATCTTATATTTTGAGTGTTATTTCTGTTCTCTCTCTCTCTCTCTTTTTTTTTTTTTTTTTTTTTACATTTTCTGTTAGATTTGGCTGTTCACTCAGAAAACTTTTCAGTGCCTATCTTTTGTGGATAGCAATCAGTACATAGAGTTTAAGGTTTAACTTGCTTCCTTCTGTCCTTTAATAAGTCTTCTTTTCCTCATAGCTATGTGACAAATATTGTTTGCTGGTCTATTACCATTTACCTATAGAAGCTTAATATACCATTATTATTCAACATATAATCCTTGTTTTTTATTTTTACTCTTCAGTGGCTATTTAAATGCTTAGCACAGCGATTGTTTTCTACAGTTTGTTTTTCCCTACAACTATCTTCTATTTTTAAAGAAAGACTTGAAAGTGCTAAAAAAATTTCAGAAGTAGTATAAAATTCAGTACAAATTTACTGTAGCCTCCTTAAAAAAATACAGTGTTTCTAAAATACACATACATACCAAAAGGATATAGTAGAATCTTTCTCTTTAATTACTCCATGCTATAAGGTGTTTACTATCAGAAATATATGATAATTTCATACAAGTGTATTAGCTAAAGAATCGGGTTCTGTTTGGGGTTAATACATGATCCATACAGAAATTCTCTGAAACAATTGGCACATATTTGAGAGAGTTTTCTAAGTCAAACATCAGGACTTTCCTGATTCAGTTGCTAAGTTAAGAGTGTCTCTTCACAAGAGAAAGACCACTGTGTTGTTCCTGTTGGAGAAGTGTCAGAGCTCTCTGCTGTGTGGAGAAGAAACAAAATGAGGACCAGTGTTTGAAGTAATAAGTAAGATCACTAAGAAGTAAAGAAACTTTCTATTTGAATTTAGTAAAGTTTAGCATAACCCTGGTAGTCAGAGAGCTTTGTAGAACTAGTAATTTTGCATATACTTTTTAACTACATATTTAAAAAATTTTGATTAAAAATGCTACAGCACTTAGAAATATTATATTTATATTGTAAATTTAAAAAATGTTTGGTAAGATACTAAATAAATATTCTTCAAACAAATCCCAAAGTTGAAAACATTTAAAACATTTTTTAGCTATGGTAAAATGTGCTACCGTAGTTACTGTTAAATTAATTAATAGGACTGTTACAAATTTATGTGGCTAATATTTGATTAGCTAAGTTAGGAGAAAGATACTCGCTGTTATACACCCTTAAGTGTTAAACCACCATAAAATTCCTTATGTTTGCTTTCTAGGTCATTACTTCGTTTTATGTGGAACGTGGAGGAAATGCTATGTCCTTTATGGGCAAAGGTGTTACGAAGAGCACAGTTCTTTGCTTACTTCATTTGTCCCATGAGATGATGTCCCAGGCACCAGGCTCGGTAAGAAAAACACAAGCTGTCATCATCCGAACTATTGCTTGATGGACTATGTCTATTACATTTCAAGCCTCTGCGCTTGCCACGTGAAAATATTATTTTTGATTTGTAAGTAAGACAACAAGAGTTATTTGTTTGGGGGTGGGTGCTGGAGAGATGACTCCGTGGTGAAGAGTGCTTGCTGCCCTTCCAGGGGACCTGAGTTTGTTCTCAGCACCCACAATGAGTGACTCACAGCCACATATAATTGCAGTTCCAGGGGATACGGGGGTCTTGTCTGCAGGCACCTGCACACATGTGTCATACACACACAAAGGATGAAAGTAAAATCTTCAAGACAATGATTATTTAGGGTTATAACATTTCTTGAAAGTTACATGTGTCTCAATTTATTTAAAAATTAATTTTGGCCGAAATCATTAATTAGAAAACGCCTTTTTTGTTTTGTTTTGTTTCTTTTGTTTTTGGCTAAGTCATGGGAGAAAAGCCTCTGTTGAAAAATTGTTTTAAGGAAAGCCAAGATTTTTTTTTTTTTTGCTTTATTTTGGCCAAAAATACATTCTTACATTTTGATCTTCAAAATTTTAGTTAAAATAAGTTCTTCAAACTTACTTGAAGTACTCTGTTCTTGATTTTCATTCTAGGAGTGGATGCCACTTTGGTTTTTGCCTTTGGGTAGTCACAGTGAAGAAGATGCTCCTACTCAGCAGGGGTTGGCGTGGCTAATTCCCTTATGGGTTGATCGAGACCCAGAGGTCAGTATAGAGGAATATCAAGTTTGTGAATTCCAGATTGAAAAGCAACTGAAATAAAATAGATATATAGTAATGTGGGTTATTGTGATTGATACAGCTTATGTTTTATTTGATGTCTCTCTTCACTCAGGCTGCCATAACGAAACTCTCTTGACTGGGTTATTGTAGTAAGAGAACTTCTTGCCTTATAGTTTTGGTGGCTGAAAGTTCAAGGTTGTGTACCAGCATTGTCGTGCTCTGGAGAAGGCTCTTATTTTCATTGACATATACCTGTCTTTTTGCAGAATATCCATAGGATTTTTACTATATATTTGTCAGGAAGTCACAAGTCTGGTTGTGGGTAGGGCATCATTGTTAAGAGTTCATTTCATCAGGTCACATTGGAAATTAAAGTTTCCACTGAGATTTGTGGGGAAAATTTTCAACTTAACTTTCCATCTCTCTTCCATTAAAATCTGTATCCTTATCTTTTCATGTAAGTACATAAATCTCTGTAAACAGATAAAAAAAAAAACCCAAAATAAAAACAAAACAATCTTAACCCACTGAAGTATCAACTTTAAATTGTGAAGTTCAAAGTTTGCTTTGAATATTATCAAAATTAAAATGGATGAGAATTTATATATTTCATTCTGAGGAAAGAATTTATTCTCAACTCAGCTAGGAGACTGAAACACAGAAATTATGTATCTCTATCTGAGTGTAGACTAGTCATAGGGTTCTAGTCTCATATCCAAGGCCTATTCCCAAGGGGAGAAACAGGAATGGAAGAAATGAAGTTTCAAAGCAAGTGTATATGCTGAGGAAGCACTTAAATGAGCACTTAAAACCAAAGCCCTTTGTCTTATACTGTGGGTTACAGGCCCTCTCTACTTGTCTTACTCATACTGTGGGTTACAGGCCCTCTCTACTTGTCTTACTCATACTGTGGGTTACAGCGCCCGCTAGAGGAATGTTCTCAGCCCTACTTTCCTACCACTCGGTGGGTAGCTACTATGGTCTTTAGGATTATGCAGTGAGAATTTAGCTGACAAATCTTGAAGCTTACCCCGTTTAGCCACCAGGATCACTCATTCTGATGGAGGAGGCCCGAATACAAGGCAGTGGGAGTATTTGCTTTACCAATAGTCACTGTTCTTATTGTAAATCCCCTGTGAAGCCATAGTGCTCCCCTATGGTGGGATTTATCCCCCAATCCCCAGCAGTGCATTAATCAATTCCTGGACACAATTTCCTCTATGCATTGGTATATTAGATGACTTGTCCCAGCAATGTGTGATTCCGGCAAGAAAGTAATCACAGTTAATACCCATATTCTGTCAACCAGATCTTTGTCTGAACTTAAAAGTCTTCCCTCCTACAATTATCTTCTTTGGCAGACAGTTGGTCAGTGTTGGTGTCCAGGCAAAGAGATCTCCATTGGGACATTCACAGATGCTAAGGACAAGAATTACTGCATGTCTGAAGTTGTTGAACAACAGCTCTTAGAGAGAGAGGCAGAGTGTCCTGAATTCACTTTGCCAGCAGATAGGTAGTGCTGTCTCAAGCTAACCTCACATTAACCTTAAAACATTTCCTTAACACTTTGTACTTATTTCTCCTTCAGCCTATTGAAGCAAAAAATTTACTGCTTGTAATTTACCCTGAGAGATAGCATAGGGTGTAATCTGTAGAGCCTAAAGGCTCCTTTCAGGTAGCTAACATCTGGCAAAAGTACTAACATGAACCAAACACCAGGCTTCCCCTGTTTGTTTAGGTATTTTGCCTAGTTACCAACAGGTAGCCTGACCTCTTTAGGCTGTCTTCTTGGGCTCCAACTGTGCTGTTGTGGCTAAGGACAGCACCACCATCCCTGAGGAACTTGACTAGACTATTCTAGCTCAGTGGAATTATAAAGGCAGCCATCGCCTTAGAAACTGAGGAGAAACATTCTTGCTTCCAAGCCTAAGGTATGAGCGGCAGACCTGAAGATCTCTGTATTACATTGGGATCATTATTCTCTTTCAAGAGTGATGGCACATATTGCCTATAGAACCCAAGCCCAACAGTCTTCCAGCCATTCCAGTTCTCTTTCCCATTCCCTGCCATTCACATTGGCATTGGCATTGCTGATCCAGTCTCATCTCCTTTCTGGCTCCTGCTATAATGTCTTAAGATTCATCTCTTCATGGAACAGTATTCAGTCATAGCTCTGTGGTCTTTCCAGAACACGCACTCTCATTTTGTACATAGTTATCTGAGAATTTTCTTAATTGCCCATAATTGTTCTTTTTTACATGTATATTGTTAATTGTTTATTCAATCATCTTTTCTTTGCATTTTTCTGTAAGCACCCAGGAGGAATTTATAACTCAACACTTTGCTGAGTGTATGAAATATTTTCAGCTATGTGTACAATTTCATTGCTCACAAAATACTTAACACTTGAACACAATTAGATCACTTTTACTTCTGTGTGTGTAAAGCAGCTTTCCATTACTATAACAAATGCCAGAGTAAAACAACTTAAAAAGAAAGTCAAGGTTTGTTTTACTCAGTTTTGAAAGTTTCAGTCCATAGACAGTCAGACTTGTTGCTTTTAATCCTGTGGCAGTGTCTGTGTGGAATCTTATGGAAACACAGGTGGTCACCTTTTAGCAGCTGGGCAGCAGAAAGAGAAAAAGTAGAAGGGCCAGGGTTTCAATATTTCTTTTCTTTCTTTCTTTCTTTCTTTTTTTTTTTTTTTTTTTTTTTTTTTTTGACTTGCTACAATATGATTAGAAGGCTTCTAACTTCCCTCTCCTTAAAACAGTTCTATCTCCTGCCAGTGGTTCTATGGACGGGGGCCACACATTTAACCCACAAGCCTTTGATGGTTGTTTGTCCAAATCAAAGTACCATCTTATAAGAACCACCCTTCTTTCACACTGTATTTCTAGTAACATATTCTCATTTCTTTCTGACATCACACCATAGTCATCCTTGTAGCTGATCTTCCTGATATGAACTTCCAGTCTTTTAGACTCTAACCCATCGTGTACTTCAGAAATCACTTCTGTGTTGCTGGGTAGGTTTCAGTATATAGTTCCTATTCTGGGTAAAGGAAAAAAAAATCTGTTGTAATGTTTTCGGGTTGCCATAATAAATACCACAGAATGATTGCTTTCAAAAGCAACAATTTTGCTAGGTGGTGGTGGTGGTGCATGCCTTTAATCCCAGCACTTGGGAGGAAGAAGCAGATCTCTGTGAGTTCGAGGCCAGCCTGAACAAGAGCTAGTTCCAGCACAGATTCCAAAAATACAGAGAAGACTTGTCTCAAAAAACAAATGAAAAAGCAGCAATCTCTTTTCTTATGTTTTTGACCAAGCACCCAAAGATCCACAGGTGGCTTTTTGGGAGGTTCCTCACCACTGTATGGATGGCTGCCTTCTTATTATGTGTTCATTTTCCTTTTCTTGTTGCAGGCACACATGGAGAAAGACATCTTTTTTTTTTTTTTTTTTTTGAGAACGACATCTTATCTCTTTTTGCTAAGGCAGCTATCCGACTTCATTTTAAAAACCTAGTAATACTTAAGTGCTATTTTAATACAAAATTCATATTATAGTTGTAGTTTTAGTCATTTATTCAATGATATTGAGTAAGAAATAGGAGATCTTTTTAAAAATCTTGATTTGTAGAATTGTTACTTGATCTGAACGTGGTATAGTTTTAGGAGCTTTGTACTTAGACTTATTACTTGACTATTTTATAACTATGTTATTTTTACCCTGTAATTGTCACTGAAAATGTACTTTTGGGTCAAAATTAATAAATTCACCAAACTATTACTTAAATAGCAGTTATGTTATGACTACCATTATTGAGCCAAATTAAGCTTCTTTGGAATGTCTTTTTCTTAAAATAACTTTTGAGAAAGCACTGCATGCCCTAGAAAGAAATGTAACTCAGCTACATAATTTTTAAACCAAGTATTAAAAAGTTAAAACTATTTATTTGCAAAAGATATTAATAACTTAAGAAAAATAGAACAAAATAAATGAGTTTTTTTAATAAGTCAGGAATAGATAGAAATCATGTTCAGTAAATATAACCACATATTTTCTCTTTTTTCTTGAAAAAACCTTGTAAATTATAATTGCTTTAATGCTTACTTATACCTATTTAGTTTACCCTCATTTGACAATTGGTTATAGTCTACTTTTTTTTTTTAGGTCATTAATTTTTTTTCCCCAACCTTGATACAGAATTTCTGTAAAGTCAGTTCACCCACATGTAGGACACCCTTTCTGTGTGTCTTTAATATGTAGGAATGTAAAGCCAAAGCTGTATTCACACACATGTAAGACCCTGTTTTTGTGTCCTTTAGTATATAGGAATGTGAAGCAGTGCTATATTCACAGATGTGTAGGACACTTTTTCTGAGTGTCGTGTAGTGTGGGAATGTAAAACCAATGTCACATTTATAGAGTTCTAACACTTCCTTTTACCAGAAGGATGACCTCATGCTCCAAAAGAGTATCCTTGGATTTGATATCTCTGTCTTTACGTGACAGGTGAGATTCACCTCACTGGGACTGGGATCAGCACTGACTACTATTGAAACTGGCTGTGTGGCCTTGGCAAACAGTTGTCAGAATATTTCTGGTGGACTCTGGGGAACTGTGGTGAATATTCTTCTTGATCAGTCTGAATGCAGCATGGTACGCCGGGAGGTATGTCTGTGCTAGAACCCTAATCCCACCAGCCCTTGTGTCATAGAAGCCTATTGCGGTAAACCTCACTCGGCTTGCCATTTAGCAGGGTGGACTGATCAAAAACCGTTATTTATTTTGCTTACAGAATATTTAAATGAAAAGTTATTCTGATAAAATTAAGGCAGAATATTTTACATTTTTGCATTACATATTTATTTATTTTGCATCTGTGTGCGTGCATGTGCGTATGCTCGTGCAGTCACATGTTGCACTGTAGAGGTCAGAGGACAACTTTCTAGAGCCAGCCCTCTGTTTCCATCTGGGTTACAATTCAGCCTTGGCAGTAAATGCCCTTACCAGATGAGCCCTCTTGCTGACATATTTTAATGTGGACATTGAAAAGTAATTTATAGAAAAGAGTTGTTTTTACTCAATATGTATAGGTCTTTAGTGTTTATAAACCTTTATTAATAAAAAAGTATTTTGAAAATTACGTTTCACATATATGTCAATAATGTGGGAAGAAAATAAACACCAATATAATTTGCATTCTTAAAATTATTTACTTGTTTATGTCTTTTATTTGTGCATGTATGTGCCTGTGAACACCAGAGGACAAATCTCCAAAGTCAGTTCTTTTGCTATCTTGTGGGTTCTAGGGAGCAAACTTTTGTCACCAGGTCTCTGAGCCACAACTGCCTCTACCCATTGAGCCATCTTGTCAGCTCCAGTTGGTGGTTTCTTTTTATTGCTGCTACTGTCAAAGTGATAATTCGTACCAATAGCTTTAAAAATGAAAGCAAATAGTTCTCAGAGGTTTCTGAAGAAATCAGCAGCTCCTGGACCACCACCAACCAATATCCAGTGGCAAATGCATAAAGCCAGTTTTCTTGTTAGTAGTTGCTGTCATAATTTCAAGTGGTACTTCTTACATCTATGGATTTTTTTCTTCATTAATTTCAAACTTTTAAAATTGACTTCAGTGAAGATGGATGGACGTTTTACTCTTAGAATTTTACAAATTCTTGTTATTCTTTCATTATAATTATATCATAATCTTTCATTAAATGAAAATCAAGTCTTATATTTGTATGATTATTTCATTCTGTCATCTTGTATTCTGATAGGTAAAATTGGACCTTTGTGCTTCAAGAATAGTTTGTATGAGAGAGGAGACAATTGAGGAGGGAGAAGGCAGTGTTAGCCCTCTGTGTGTAACCCTAGGAAGGGATGTAAAGATACTATGTTTCTTAAATGATTCTAGAATGGTTTATACTAATCAGTTTTCTGTATGAAACTATATTTTGAAATAATAAAAAATATATTTTCTAATGACATTTTTATATATATTATATTATATATAGTATAATATATATTCTATATACTATAAACTCATTAGCTAGTTCAGTCATCAGCTAACAAGAACTGCAGTGTATGAGATCTCCTGAGGCCCTCTTAGCGTGTATAACGGACTAACTGCAATCTCTGTTATTTCGTTATAGCAGTTGGTTATTTCAAAGATGACAACAAGATGGCAGTATTGACATTTTGTGTTTTTAATTTTCAGGCTGCTTTTATTCTTCAGAATCTCCTTGTAATCCCAATGCCTTCAGAAGTTATAAAGGATTATACTTGGCAGGTGGGTATAAATAGTTATTAGTCTAGCAAATATTTTATATTAATTAGTTTTAAATTTTCAACATATGTGTGCAGCTATCCATTTATGTTCGTGGGTTTCATGTTTGTGAATTTAAGCAACCAAGAGTTAAAAATACTCAACAAGAAGTAATTGTACTGAACAATTGTAGCCTTTTTCTCTTATCATTCTCCTTAACAGTATTGCATGACAACAACCTACAACAGCATTCAGGCATTGTGACTTAGAGAACTTTTAAGTTACACACAAGATATGCATAGACAATGTACAAATTCCACCCTGTTTTTATAAGGGATTTGTCTGTCTACAGGCTTTGGTATTCGTGAGAGTCTAAGAACTAGTCTATTGTTGATACCAAGGAATGGCTAAACTTTATTACTCAAAAAATTGTGTGTATGGCAGCAAGTACTTTTTAGTTAGACGGTAGAAATTGTCTGATTCTTTTTCACGTTTGAACAATGGGGAAAGGAGAGAACTGACTCAGTAGCGCCATCATTTGACCTCTACACATATGCTGTGGCGGATGTACAGCTTCCACCATACACACTAGGTTTACATATTTTATGTGTGTGACTGTTTTGTCTTCAAGTATGAGTCTGAAAGACATGCATGCCTGGTGCCCACAGAGGTAAGAAGAGGGTGATTAATCCCTTGGAACTGGAGTTACAGATGATTATGAGTTACCATGTAGGTGTAGTGAATCAAACCCTGCTCTTCTTTAAGAGTGAAAAGTGCTCTTAATCACAGAACCATTTCTCCAGCCTTCAGTAAAACATTTTATTTAGATCTGTCACTCATCCATCCTTCCGTCTGTCCATCCATTATCTGTCTGTCATCTGTCTATTTTGAGTCAAAGCATCACCATGTAGCCTTGACTAGCTTGGAACTCATGATGTAGACCAGGCTGACCTCAAACTCGATAGAGATCTGCCGTCCTCTGCTTCCCAGAGCTGGGATTAAAAGCATGTGCCACCACCAGTCTGAAAAAATATTTAAAAAATATAATAATAAAATTGTAAGAAAAAATAAATCTCTTTTCTGTAGTGGCTCATACTTTTTGAATTAGTAGTATGCTTAGCATTACATATACTAGATACTTTTCTAGAAGCTTCCAGTATATTAACTGGCGTAATTGTTGGCTCTGTGAACTATTTTTCTCATTGTATAGAAGCTTTAGCACAAAGCATTGAAATAGCTTGATGAAGCCCCATATTTAGTCAGTAGTATATATTTTCCGAGTACAGATAGTCTCTTTCTTATCCACATCACTAAATTGGTTCTATAATTTAATAATAAGTAAAACTGGTTGTATTTACAAATGCAGTCATATTAAATTTTTTTCCTTTTCTTCTGTTAGTGTACAGTTAGAGTTATCTCTTTTCTTATGTATTAGGTTTTGTAAAAATAGTGAATGCCAAGTCATTAAATAGTTAACATATAAATAGATAATTTGGAGAATATGAAGTACTCTCATTGTAGTCATGTATTTTTTATCATTTAATCTTCATCCTCATTTTAGGATTGTGTGCTTATAATAATGTTGTACGTCACAGGATCTTCTATAAATCTGTTTATTTTTAAATTTCCATCCGAATATGCTAATTGTTATTGAATAAAGCCGAGCTTCTGAAAGGCAGGTTTCAGTTTGTAGCTTGATGCGTGATCCAGCTGGGATTAATCTCCTTGGCTGTTTACTTCTTCAGTCTTTGCAAAGCCCAGTTTGTGGTGCTGGTGCTATAAGTCATCTTTAGTCGTGTGTGAGTGTGTATGTGTGAGTGTCTGTATGTCTCTATGTGTCGTGTGTTTCTGTGTGGGTGTGTCTGTGGGGGATGTGCCTCTGGGGTGTGTGTGTGTGTGTGTGTGTGTGTGTGTGTGTGTGTGCATAATAGTGTGGGTTGAGAGGTGAGAAGACAGTTTTGTGAAGTCAATTTTTTTCTTCCTCTTTTATGGGGTGTAGGGATGGAATTCGGGTCATCAGGCTTGTACATCAAGTGCTTTTACCCTCTGAGTCATCTCACCATCTCCTAAAATAGTTCTAAAAATATTTTTTTTATTGTCCAGGTTTCAGAGTTGTAAAGAGAGCAGCTCAAGACAAGTATCTTATATACTATTTGTGTATGTGTTTTTGATAAACAGAAGCACTCATTACTGTCCCATATGAATTATAAATTATTCATATATAAATGTTTCATATTTGCTCTAATCAATATACATATTTTTCACATTTTTCTGTATACATCATGAAGCACCTTCAATATTCCACAAAATATTTCTTGTTGAAGTCTTCCTAATTCCTAATAAGTTCATAATTTATGTGCCTTTATAGATTTCTAATATACTTAGGATCATTTTTATAGTCTTTTTTGGATTATATTATAGTACTTTTTATGTGTTACCAAAGTAATTTCATTTTAAAGTTCTTAGATGTAATTTTTTTGCATAGTTTTATTTCTATCATATGTAAGAAGTCTGTTTACACTGTGACTATATGAGTAAAATATTGTAGTGTATTTCCTTCAGAACTCCGTTTTCAAGTTAACTGGATAGTTCTAAGATAATTAATCTGCATTTTTCTTTGCAATTATGTTTATAATTGACACTTGATAACTTAAGAGTTAATTTTTTTTTCCTCCACTGCCATTCTGAGCTCTCCCATAAATTCAGCAGGTGATCTGTGAGGTCCAATGTTCAGTTCACCTTCTGGGGACAAGGGTGATTATGGACACAGACATCTTGAGATAGAGCCATTAGGCCATGTGAATTTCCTCATAGTACTGAAAGACATTGATGACATTTGAATCTGTGGAACGAAACCAGTGTAAATCTCTTTTATCCTGACCCTTGGACCATTTATCTTCAGTGAAAAGCCTAAGTCAGGCCTTCTTTAGTGCATATGCTGGGCATGGCACCCTCACCAGTAAGAAGCTTTGCCATTGGAGAATAGGGAGTCACTGAATGGCTTAGTTAAAGTCAGTCAACTGAAAATAAATAATGGTGTCTAATACACATGATTTTCCATTCTTTTGACATTTATTTGAAAACTTAAAAGTGGTTTTGAGGGACTAGAGAGATGGCTCAGCACTTACTGATCTTTCAGAGGACCTGAGTTTGATTCCCAGCACCAGCATCAGGCAGCTCACAACTGTCTAGATCTCTTGTTCCAGGGGATCCAATATACTCTGTTCTGGCCTCCGTGGGTACCCATACAATCATGACATAAGTGCATATAGAAACACACAGAGACACATAAATAAATAGGCATCCTTTAAAATGTTTTTAATATAGTAATTGTTTATGTTTTTAGAAGTGATGGTTGTTTCGAGTAACATATATCTGTAGTTATAGAAAGCAATAGAGTAATTGATGATATTCACTACCTGTTTCCATTCACAGAGATGTCAGTCTCTGAATTTACTTCTTCAGGAGCCCGCCATATATTTCCAAATACTATATTTCCAGTATTGTGCTTATTACTCTGACACCTGCATATGTATTTAGTTCCTGTGTGACTGACTCCCTGTAGACACTGTTAACTCTTCTTGCTCTTGCTGACACTTTTGCCTTTTACCCTGCAGGGCCCCATTTAGAAGACAGACAAGCTATGCCATAGGTGTTATATTAGTGTCCGTTCTCCTCTCCCTGACTTCTGAGGCCAACCTTTGCCAGTTTTTATTTAAATCTTTGCTTTGTGAGGTTTGATGATATTTATATTCTTACCTGACTTTGTCCACAGATTGATTCTGAACAATGGAAATTACATAATTCATACTAAGTGATTTATGGTTAAAATTCCTTATCCACCCTTCTATGGCTGACTCATCTAGTTCTCAGTTGTTATTTATGTGTATAAGAATGCACAGAATTTAAAAATGGATTTATGTGACATATCTTTTCTCTTTGGAAATACTGTTTGTTTTTCCTGCATCATAAGTCTATATCACAACTCAAATTTTTCTACTCTTAATCTTCTTTCATTTGGACCATCTTTCCTAGGAACCATCCCTAAATTTTCATATTCTTATCTACCTTGTGAATTCTAGTATATTTAAAACTATCTTTAAATATTTTCTGGATTGTTAGTTTGGCTATTTACTCTGTACTGAGTTGAAAAACCATTCTTCCCAAGAACTTTACCCTATAGTTTTCTAGCACGCAGGGCTGTTGACGCTTGGTCTTTTCTTTCTTATCTCTGACCTTTTACTATTCATGTTTTTATTCATGGTTTTCTAGAATTTTATCTTAAGTTTTTTCACTGATTACTCATTAAGCTCTTTACTTGAAGGATTGCCTCTTCTATACAATCTCTTTATATTTTGTATTTATGTTTCAAAATGACTTTCCCATTTTCTGTTTGTTTTTTGTTTTGTTTTGTTTTGTTTTAACTTGAATGTCCCCAAGGGCTGTGTACTAACAGGGTGCACTATGGAACACTGGTAGAATCTGAATGTCCCCAAGGGCTGTGTACTAACAGGGTGCACTATGGAATACTGGTAGTACTTGAGAACTGAGGCTGCACTGTAGGAAGTCTCTGAGGGATGTGCCTTTGAGGGTTGATATTTTGTCCATGGTACACATGACTTTTCTTGTTTTTTTTTGATTCCTGGCTACCAGGAGATGGTCAGCGCTCATCTGGTGGTCATGGTGCCATGTCAATATTTATGTTGTCTATTTTTGCCGATTCATTAAGTAGAACATTTTTTAAATACTGTTATCTAGACCACATTATTTCAGGTATTTATAACAATTGTTTTACTATTGTGTGTAGGTTTAAAGATACTGTTGTGTTTGTGCTCAAGTGTGTAATTGCTTAGTTGAGAATAATCAGCATTTTAATGAATTGACCCTATAGGAGATAGAGTTGTTCAACCTTCTGCCAGGGGCCAGTAAAGTGAAATACTTTCCATTCTAGTCTAAGCAGCCACAACTAGAAGTACTTTGGTAAGGTCTGGGACACCTTTGCCTTACTGAGATGCAGTAGATCTTTTTGAAGAAATGGTTTCTTAAATCAGTGCCTTTTCTCTGTCTTCTCTACAGGGCCCCTGTGTCCACGATGAGGATTCTGGCCTGTCACTCGTAGGAAAACCTGCCCTTCAGGCCCTGTTATATCATTGCCATTTCTATGAACATTTGATTCAGATGGTGAAACATTTTTATGTAGGAAGATATACGTTTGATTTAAGTTTTCCTGCTTTTACTGAAACTTCGGAATGCAATGATTTAAATGGTAAGTATAATACCTTTATTATTATTATTCGTTCTTACAAAGTATAACTTCTTTTAAATGAGGTTGAGGAGCCAGGTAGATGATTAAGTGTTTTAAAAAAAAACACAAGTGAGAGGACTGGGATTTGGATCTTCAACACCAAAAGACATGCAAGGTATGCACAGCGGTCTGGAGTCCCTTGAGCAAGCTGACTAGCTAGAATGGTCAGACTGACAAACTCTGTGTTCATGTAAGAGACCTACCTTAACATGTAAAGTGTGAAGGCAGTTGTAGAGGACATGTGGCATCAACCTCACTCAAGTATACACAAGACATGCACACCTCTTACACATGCAAAAATGACATTAAAACACACCAGTTCATTAAAGAATATTTGGAAAATAAAAAGTGCACAGGAAAAAATTTTCTCCAGTCCTGCAATCCAGAGACTACCCTTATGTTTTATCTCTTACCATTTCCACTGTGTGATGTTTATCTTATGTGTTTTATGTGCAGTTTTAGTCTCTGTTTCTCCAAACATTGCCCGAACATTATTCTGTGTTATAAATTCTTCATGGCAGCCATGTTTGACATCTTATTAATGATTTTTTAAGTTATTTTATGCCTCTCAGTGAAATTTTATAGCTTTTTTTCTCTAGTAAAATCTCAAACTTTTTTGGAACATTTCTTGGAACTCTACAGTTTTTTTTTCCTCCAATCTTTCTTATGAATAAGATCTTTTCTAACTAAATCTTCTAACTGGTTTGGTAAAGGTTTTTAAAAAAAAATCTATTTTTGGTATGTCATAAATTTATCAGGATTTTTGCTAAAGCAGTTTTACTTCTCTTGATAGATGTTTTTGGACTTTCCAAGTATTATATAATACATAAATACTAATTAGATCTCATAAAAATGAATATTCTTTTAACATAAGTTGCTTTTGTTTTGAAATTAATGTTTTAGAATATTAACACCGAAAAGTTTCTGATGTGGAATGTCCTTCTGTATATGTGTTGCTTTTATTGATTATTGAATAAAGCTGCTTTGACCTATGGCGGGACAGAATAGAGCCAAAACTGAAAGAGATATAGAGAGAGTAGGTCGAGTCAGGGAGACACCATGTAGCTGCTGAAGGAAAAGAACACACTAGAACCTTACTGGTAGTCCACATTCCTGTGGCTATAGATAAATAGAAATGGTTATTTAAGATGTAATAAGAAACCTAAGCTATTGGCCAAACAGTGTTGTAATTAATATAGCTTCTGTGTGATTATTTTGGTCTGGGCAGCCTGGGAATGAAATTACAGTCTCCTTTTATAATTTTCAATAAAAATACAAAAGCCACCAAATATATGAATTTATTCACTGTCTAATGAGTATATATGTGATATACTCTAGACATAAATTTGTTTATGTCTATATGCAAATGTATTTATGTTATATATAACTGAAATCATGAAATTCCATTGATTTTTATAATTAATATTTTATTACTTAAATTATAAATTTATATTTCTATTCCCTCCTTAGAGGAATTGAAAGTATCATTTAATGAAGCACTTGAACTTTATAAATGACTATCACTATTAGAAAGGTAACTTACGAGGCTGCAGAGATGGCTCAAAGGATAAGAGCACTGGCTGCTCTTCCAGAGGTCCTGAGTTCAATTCCCAGCAATCACATGGTTGCTCACAACCATCTGTAATGAGATCAGGTGTCCTCTTCTGGCCCACAGGGATACATGCAGGCAGAATATTGTGTATATAATAAATAAATAAATCTTTTTTAAAAAACTTACAAAAAAAGAAAGAAAAGTAACTTTCTCAGTTATTTTTATTTTATGAATCACCATTACTCCTAACATGGCTCTTGAGCTAATCTGTATTGATGTATTTTAGGTGTTTGTTAGAAATGTACATTCATGGTTTTACTCTGCTGTGTGGTATTAGAATTCCTAGGACAGGCTCTTTGGAAGAATTGCAACAAGAACTTCACAATGAACACAGTTAAAATCATCATTCTTTAGTTTTGTTGGTTTCCTTAAGAAGTATGTATTCTGAGCCGGGTGATGGTGGTGCACGCCTTTAATCCCAGCACTCGGGAGGCAGAGGCAGGCGGATCTCTGTGAGTTCGAGACCAGCCTGGTCTACAGAGCTAGTTCCAGGACAGGCTCCAAAGCCACAGAGAAACCCTGTCTCGAAAAACCAAAAAAAAAAAAAAAAAAAAAAAAAAAAAAAAAAAAAAAAAAAGTATGTATTCTGTTAGTTGCTGGCGAACCTGGGAAATGTCATGTTAACTGTTCTCTGTCATCACAGGTTTAGATGACTCATTCAAGTTTTGGAGGGCTCCCTCAGGGACATCCATTCAGGATCATGAGCCAAGCTCTCTTTCCACCTCAGAAACAATGGTAATTGAGAGGACACAGAAATGTTTCATTTTGAGTCTCTGAATAAGTTTGAATTTGGATAGTAGTGATAAAATAGTGTATATAAGCTTAAGGTTATGAATATAACCACTGTGGCTCTTAAAACATGTATTCTGAGAAGATTCCTGCTCTGCATTTACTTAAAATAGTTTGTTATGTGTTCAACTAGCCATGTGTGGTAGACACCTAAGTGTATTATTCTGAAGTTAAGTAACTGTGATAAATTGTACTGTAAGAGACAGGGTTGGAATTTCAACTAGGGATCGCCTAGCTTCTTTCCATTGAGAGTCATCAACTCCTCTTTCCTACCTTTTCTGATAGAATCAAGAGAGAATAGTGTCCAAAATGTTTTCATTAATAATAGATGAAACATATTCTATATAATTAAAAATTCATTAGTTATCCTGAGTTTTTAATAAAGGGCAAGGCAGAATGAGAAAGCTAACCTGTTAAGATGATTTCAGTGTAGTACTGATAATTCAAACACATCTCTAAATATTTATATGAGAAACTTTTCTTAAATATCTAAAATATGTAAAATTTGTGTGTTCTTGGATATCTTCATTCTTGCGTATGTGGCTTTTTTTGTTTTTTGTTTTTTTGAGACAGGGTTTCTCTGTGGCTTTGGAGCCTGTCCTGGAACTAACTCTGTAGACCAGGCTGGTCTCGAACACAGAGATCCGGCTGCCTCTGCCTCCCGAGTGCTGGGATTAAAGGCGTGCGCCACCATTGCCCAGCGTATGTGGCTTTCTTCCTAATAACAGACGCTGGTCTTTAATTTTATCCAAAATGCTTTTTTATACAAAAAGCATGTCTTCTTAATTTAAAAAAATCAATTTTTCAAGTATTTGTTGATAATTACTGTGTTGTAGAATCTATTAGAGAAGCAAAGATTTGGTTTTTTTTTTTTTTTAGTTCTCAAATAAACATATTTTCAGTTTATAGTTTACTAACTTTACATACCCCATGAAATGGCATGCAACACTGTTTGTCATATAAGACAAAGCCTACAGCAATAAGACCCCAAAGCATGTTGCCCCTTAAATTCTCAGAATTCCCCCACCCATAAATTCTCACCTTGGTTCCAAGGAGCATTACCTAGTTACAGAAGACATTCCCTTCCCTATTTGAGTTCCATGGCCTTATTCCTCTTGGTATCTTTTATTTAAGAAGTTTAAATAAATAATATGTATATGGGATAACCTAACTATATAGACATTGATAAAACTTACCTCCTATATTGTCCCCTTTCCTTTTCCCCTGTTTTTATTAGATTCAAAAGAGAGAGCTTGTATTTAGTGCTAAACTAGACTTCTTTGTGGAGATGTAGCAGTTACCCTGTTCCCACTAGATGTCATACTTTCCAAGCTTATATGTAAAGATAGTACGTACCTTTAGTTCAGCAAGAGAAATGATATGATCAAATGCCAAAAATGAGTTTTATTAATTGGTTCACAGAAAAATCACAGAAGAACACCATCAATACATGCTTAAAAGTAAGTTTTCTCAAGTGATCCAGTTTTTACAAGACTATGAAATAGCTATGCTAATAAACCATTAGTCACCGTGACTAGATGCTTAAGAAAAATCTATCTCAGGCATGAAAGCTATATTGAAGTTAACAGTTTCAGGGATTCAGGCACATGGTTACTTGCTTTGTTGTTCCTAGGCCTGTCCTTAGTGGGCAGAAGGTCATGAAGGGAAACATGTGTGGGAGCAGAGATGTTTACGTCATGGTATCTAGAGAACAAAAGATAGTTACAGAGGATGATTCGGGTGCACTAGATTGCATTAGGAGGAAATCAGACAGCCAACCCATAAGATCTGCCTTAAGCTCTTTTGTTCATTGTTTATCAGTGCTAATCAATAAATAATAATTTTTCTGTGTTAACTATTTTGTTTTATTCAACTTACTATATTTGTCATATGTAAGAAGACCTTGCATGCAGTCCATTGACTAGACCTGCCTTGTAGTTTTGCATTGGGACAGTTTTAGTGAACCAAGGAAATTGTAGATGAATTAAGTGCGATTACTATTGGAAGAGGATAGGCCTATGCCTCCTACTTAGGTTTCCTGCTTACAGTGGGAAGAAGTGAGAATGAGGATTATACTAGGAAGAAGGAAGCATGACTAAGTATGCTGTGTACTCTTAAGTAAGTCTTCTTCCACCACCTCCACATGGGGGTGGACAGAAGTCTAGCTGAGGGGTTCACTTGTGTTGTGAAAAGTCTGGAAAAGGAAGCATACTCTCTCAAACACAGACAGCTAGTTTCCTTCCTCTACAGATGTGTGTGAGGATTTTCGCCTATTGGAAAGGGTTTATACTGTCATTTCTCAACTGAGATTCTACCAGAAACTACAAATGGAAGTACTCTTAGTATTTGCTTTCATGTTATCACTGTAAATCAAAGGTACAATATGTTTAGGAGTAAACACAGGGATTATATAGATGTGACCTGGTGGTCTCTATGTCATAAGTAATGCTTATTTATCAGTTCTGTGGATGCCCTGTGTCATATGTATACACTAACATGGGGGCTCCCCAGGTATGCACCCTTGTGCCTTTTCACAGAGGAAAAAAAAATGGGAAGAAAAAGAGGTATCTTCCCTCCCTCCCAAGAGAGGTATTTTTCACCAAAGAAGTTCCAAACACAGTAGACTGAGTGAATTCAATTTTAGAGAGCTGCGGCCTCATCTATAGACCTCTAGGTGAATTTGTGTTTGCTTTCTACAGCATTTCTGTTAGGCTTAATGTTATAAAAGTGTTGTTTTCTGAAACACAGTGTCAGCATTTTGCCAAGCTCTTTAAGTTCTTTTCTGATATGAGGCAAGATAGAGTAAAATGTTTGAAAACTTCGCTGTTTTTTTTTTTTTTTTTTTAATTCTAGATCTGCAAGGTTTTCCTAAACTTTATTTTATGTGTATGGTGTGTTTGTTATTTATCTGTTTGTATTTCTGTTTAGCACGTGTACCTGGTATCTGCAGAGGCTATAATAGGATATTAAGTCTCCAGGGAATGGAGTTATATATGGTTGTGGGTGGTGTGGGTACTAGGGATTAGACATAAGTTTGCTGGAAGAACAGCAAGTGCTTTTAAATTCTGGGTCATCTGTCTCTTCAGCATTTACACTGATTTTTATAGATGTTATTAAAACTTAAGTGTACAATTTGAAACATTAAAAGCAAACCATTGTATTATAAATAAAAGAAAATAACAGCTAGAGAAATGGCTCAACAGTTAAAAGCTCTTGTTCTTACAGAGGATTCTAGTTTAGTTTACTCCATTTTCGAGGGATCGTATATGGAGGCCAAACACTGATTTACATAACAAGTCTAAAGCAAAGAATTAAGAATCTCAAAAACAGTAAATTTGAGGTAAAGAAGTGTAAATAAGTGTAGACATTTAGGCAAGTAAGAACCATAAATTATTTATATCAGAGACCTAAAATTTTAATTGGGCTTCAAATAAAATTTGGTTATTTTGTGTTACTGATTTATGGACATTGTAACAGTTGCTAAAAAGGGTCATAGAAAATGCCTTATCAGAAAACTAGCCATAACTCAGGATTAAAAGTGTTCTGTAGTTATGGTAACTGGTAAAATTCATTGTAAACTTGCTTCCGTAAGGATATTTTTCATATCTACTGTTTGTTTTATTTTCCATGCTTCAGTACTAATGAGTAAAGCACCCTGTCTGCTTCACAGGTGGTGGCCTCGGTGGGCAGTGCTGAGACCCAGCCACTGCTGCCGTCAACACTTCCGTCTGAGACTGCACTTGACCAGTTTGTGACTCCAGGTATTGTGTGTGTGTGTGTGTGTGTGTGTGTGTGTGTGTAGGCCGGAGGTTAACATTAGGAATCTATTAGGAATAGAAAATTTAATACATGTGAACTTGGAACTTGTAGTGCATCATTATTTGAGGGTGAAACTGTGAGCCGTGTGACCTCATGAACTTTTCATGGGAAACCTGTAAGCTCCCTTAACCTGGACAGGTGCTGTTCTCCTGGATGTCCTATACTTGCTGTGCATTTCCTTGTACCATGTCCACTTGAGCTTCATAGGTTAAGTTTTTTGAGCATCTTTCATTTTTGCCTTTGAAGAGCATTGAGCAGTATTTCCTCTCTTTCTTTGGAGATAGCCAAACAGTTCTTTCCATCATCCGAGAATCATCCACACAGAGTGTTCTCTGAATGCCCCACATGTGAGGGAAGGCCTTTGCTTATATTTTCTTTATTGGTTCTTGGAGAATTTTGAGTTTTGTATGTCTTGAACATATCCACTCCCATTCTCCCAGCTCTTCCCAGACCTACTCTTCTCTATCCCCATTTTTGAGACAAGATCTGATTGTATAGCCAGACTATCTTAAAGTTCTTCCTTTATAGACCAGTCTGGTCTTGAACTCAGAGATCTGTCTGTCTACCCCTGCTTCCCCGGTGTCATGAAACTTTTCAAGACAAAATGTGCTTTTCAAATATTTTTGGATTTTTTTCTTCCACTAGAGCATGGTCAATTTAACAGTGGCTACATTCTTAGAGAACACTACCTTGCTATCAGCAGCTAACAATTGCCCTTTGCTCTCAGGCTGTGGGTGGGATTGTGTGCCCAAGTCTTCCCTCCTGTGTTTTGAGACAGTTTCTTCCTTAGTGTGAAGCTCACTACAGAACCTGTGATCTGCCTGCCTCTGACCGCTCATCACTGGGGGTGCAGATGTTTGCTGCCATACCCAGCATTTTCAGGGGTCACGAGCATCTAAACTCAAGGTCCCATGTTTTTAGTAAGTACTTTACCTATTGATTTATTGCCTGGGCCCACTCAAGGTATCATTTTCTTTTAGGAAGATATTTGACTTTATTAGGAGATAGAAAGAGAGGTGGATAGAGAAAGGAGAAAGAAAAAGAGGGGAAAAAAAGTCCAGACAATTTTTAAACTAAAAATTTGGAGAACAAATTACTAATTAAACAAATCACGGACAATTTAGGATAATCTAGAATAAATAATCAGAAGCAAGGTGGGAGGTTAACCACAGCACTCCAGAGGCAGAGAGAGGCGAATCTCTGTGCGTTAGAAGCCAGCCTGCTCTACAAATCGAGTCCCAGGATAGGCCCCAAAGCCACAGAGAAACCCTGTCTCGAAAATCCAAAAAAACAAAATAAAACAAAACAGAAGCTAACAAAACAAAGGTGGTGAAGTAACAAAGGAAAATTTGGCTGTTGAAAAGTCTGATCCGCTAGAGTTGTGGCTCAGCAGACAAGAGTGTGACTTACTGGTCTGCAGAGGGACCAAGTTAGGCTCCCAACTCATACGTGGAGCTGCTTATTGCTACCGGCAGTTCCAGCTCCCACAGGGCACCTGCACTCAAGTGAACCCCCACATTTACATACTTGAAGAAATAAATCATTTAAAGAAACCATTCATTGTGTAGAATAACTTCTGATCGCCATATGGCTCCTTACCAGTTGAGCAGTGTTGAGTACTTGAGTCAATAAGTACTGAATATTCATTCTATTTTTTTTACCCTCTTTTTGGAAAAGCTTAATGATGGGTGACTAGAGTGAAGAGGCTGTAGTTGAGATACATTCTGTAAGACTGTCACTTGAAACAGATCTCTGGGTCTTTATGTTCTAGAAATTCACATAAGCAACGTATAGTATATTTTTACTTTACTTGAAGCTGGATGTGAAACCCAGGACCATTTTCATACTAGGTACAAACTAAATCCTCAACCCCCTGCCATGTTATTTTTACAAATGCCAGTGTTTTTCATTCTTTGTATTTGGGACACAACCATCTCTGCTTTAAGTTGTGTTTACATTGAAGTTTGCAACTGATCTTTTAATTCTAGAGAATGCGTTGACCTCATTTGGTAGCATTAAATTTCTGACCCGAATGAAATGATACTTTTCTGAAAAGGAGTTAAATGTGAATACTGATGTATGTAAAATATGTTGCAGCAGGCCTCTTGTTGGTTCCTGGGCTGCTCAGCCCCGAAATATCGCACAGAAACTATATTATTTGCAATACTGTTTGCCCAATAGCTTAAGCATATTTCTGGCTAACTCTTACATCTTACTTTAACCCATCTCCATTAATCTGTGCATTACCGCCAGGTTTTGGCCTACCAGCAAAGTTTCAGCATGTCTGTCTCTGGCAGAGGCTCCATGGCTTCTCTCTGACTCCACCCTTCTTTCTCCCAGCATTCTGTTTAGTTTTCCCCACCTAGCTCTGTTCCCCTATAGCTCTGCTGTAGGCCCAAAGCAGTTCCTTTGTTAACCAATGATATTCAAAGCATACAGAGGGGAATCCTGCATCAAAAATATTCTTAGAAAAATGTTTGCTTCATTGAATTTGTATTACAATATTTGTTCCAATAATTTCATGAACAGGGTTTCACCTTGGTTTCCAGTAATTTATGTTAGTAAATAAAAGGGCTTAATAATAGAAAATACTTAATTGAACATCTATCTTGTATGCTTACAAATATTTAAGCAGTTAATGATAAATACAAAAAATTCACTAAAATAACAAAAGTACACAGAAATTAATAGACTTTATATATGCCTATGAACAATGAGTGATGTGGGAGTGTCATATATCAATCTGTTGATTTCATTGGTTAAGCAATAAAGAAACTCCTTGGCCCTGATAGGTTAAAACATAGGTGGGAGGAGTAAACAGAACAGGATGCTGAGAGGAAGAGGAAGTGAGCTCAGACTTGACAGCTCTGCTCTCTGGAGCAGAGGCCCCGCTTTGCTCTCCTGGGCATATGCGATGTAGTTCTGACTCAGGATGGACGTAGGCTAGAATCTTCCCGATAAGTGCACCTTGGGGTACTTACACAGATGATTAGAAATGGGCTAAATTAATATGTGAGAATTAGCCTAGAAGAGGCTAGATAGAAATGGGCCAAGCAGTGTTTAAAAGAATACAATTTGTGTGTTGTTATTTCGGGGCATAAGCTAGCAGGCGGCCAGGGTGCTGGGGACGCAGCCCCGCCGCACTTATTACTACAAATGAGTACAATGTGGACAAGTCCACCTGTAGTGTAACAGTGTAACAGGAGGTAAAGATCCAGGAGCAGACAATCAAAAATTACAAAATGTTGGGAGCAGTGAGACCCCAGATCCTGAATTTCTTGTAAACAACTTGTTTTCCCCTGATCTGAGTGCCTACAGCTGCTCTGGGCACGAGACCTTCAGGAGTTCCTGATGGCAAGAGAGTGGTTTCTGGTGGGTTTGGCTGGGGCGTGGCTATCTATATATGCCCCTGAACACAATAAAGGGGCATTCTTGGGGCTTTTGGTACCAGTGTTTGAAGGTCTGTGTGTCGGTCTGTCTCTGCATCTGTATTCTCAACCTCCAGCCCCTTGCCCGAAGCTCGCAAACTGGTTGTAGCGCACAGAGCGCAGACACAGAGGCGCGCTGCACAGTAACAAAATATATTAAGATTATTATGTATCTTAATTATTGAGTGTGTGTATGTGTGTGGGGGGGTACACACGAGTACCACACTGGGCATGTGGAAGTCAGAGGACAGCTTGCAGGAGTAGGGTCTCCTTCCACCTTGTGAATTTAAGGGATTGAATTTAGGTTCTTAGGCTTGGCAGCAGCTGCCTATACCTGCTGAGCCATCTCACCAGCCGCTGCATCATTTATAGAAGAAAATTTTAAAATATTCTCCAAACCTATGAAAATAGATGTGAACAAATATAAAAAAAAATCTATTATATTAGATAGGATAACTTGACATCCCAAAAAGTTATCAAGTGTCAATTCTCTATACGGTAATATATAAATTACTGTCCAGTCAAAATGCCACCACATTTCTTTGTGGTAAATAAGATTCTATTAACAATTAAAACAAAACAAAAATGAGTGTACAAAAGTTGCCAGGAAAATGGTCTAAAACGTGACAAGTGCTACAGAGATGTTATCACATATGGAGAACTGTCATTGAATCTGCTTTTACTACCAGCAGTGGAAAGACAAATAGAACTGAGGATGTATCCATGATGATTAAAGTGGTGACTCAGATCTTTGGATGAGCCATGGATCTTTTAATAATAGGGGTGAAAACTGGCTAGCCGTTTGACACAAGAGCATTCTTATATACAATTATCTGAGTTTCAAAGTGAAAGTGAGTTTCTGCAAATACTGCCTATAAAAGTACTAGAAAGCTTTCTAATTTTGCTTCTTCAAATACCAGTAAAAAATGACACATTTTACATTTAATAATAATAGTTAAAAAGATAACTTCTATGACGGAAGAGAACTAACTCCATACAAAAATGAACAGAAACACGAGGTAGACACATACAAAAAATATGAGGAAACCATATTACTGGATAAGTACAAATTAATGCTACACTGTGACCCTCTTTCTTAGCTGTTAAATTAAATAGCCAACTATTAAAATGCATTGGCTGTGCATCCTCTTGGCCAGGCTATGGAAAACAACACTTCTATAAATTTAAGAGGGAATGCAATTAGTATAACATTTTTGGAGGGAACTTGGCAATATCTCATGAATCTATAAATTTATTTATTTTACAAATAGGAATTTCTAAAAGTATTAAAATACATATGTACATGATTAATGAAATATTGTTTGCAATTAGAAAATATATCAAATACCTAGATTCCCATAAGCAGGGGCTGGCTTCAGATTAATATCCATGGGCAAAGTGCTTGCTGTGCAGTCCTCTCGCTCCCTTGTGAATATTGTGGCGACATGTGCTTTTCTGCCAGTGCGGGGACAGAAACAGGTGGGTAAGCTGGGGTTCAGGGAGCAGCCAGTCCAGTTACATTGTTGAAGTTCAGGTTTGGGGGTGGGGGTGTGGGGAGGCCGAGAGAGAGAGAGAGAGAGAGAGAGAGAGAGAGAGAGAGAGAGAGAGAGAGAGAGAGAGAGTATGAATATATAAAGCAGAACACCCAATTTTGTTTTTGACCTCCACATGTGTATACTTGGGCATTCTCACATATACATCACACAGAAACCACTAAAAATATATACGTAAAGTATATAGTATTTATAGAATTGTACTTTTTTGACAGTCAGCTCAGTGTTTTAAGAGTTCTGGTTGCTCTTCCAGAGGACCTGGATTTGATCTCCAGCACCCAAGTTCCATGGGTTCTGGCGCCCTCCTCTGGCATCTGCAGACACCAGGCATGCATACTGTGCACAAGTATAGACGTAGAGGAAACAAATATGTACCTGCAAGCAATAAAATAATAAAAGGGGAATTAAAAAATACATGTATATCCTCATTTGTAATAAAATTAGGCAGGAAGTTTACCAGTGTGACTGGTTTGTTAGGAAGTACATGAGGGTAAGTACAAGGTAAAAGGGACTCTATAGTAGATGTAGTCACTCTCTTGCATATACTTCTTAGCTTAGTTAGGCTTAATAACCGTATTTTATGTTTTGTATGCTACAAAGAGAAAGAAAAGGAAACTTAAACTGACAAAACAAGAAACTAATGTGGGATACAAATATGTTGGTCTCACTTTTCATAGATTTTCACACTCAGACTTAATGGCAAAGAAAACTGGCAACCGTTCAAGTCATGATGCTAGGTTACCTTTTGCAATTAGCATTCTTAAACTTCTTCAGATATACTTAAGACTGAGCAAATGAGCAGATAGACAATGGACAATGAAAGAGGTTTTTCTGTGGTGTATGTAAATGAAATATTAAATGACTAAAGGTGTTAAATGGATCCTGTAAAGTGTTTGGAAGTTGGGAACATTCTGGTACCTAGAATCTCAGCGGGGAGAAAACGATTGTAGTCTAACCTTGACTCTTGCATGTTGGGTGCTTCTGTGTGTGCACATGTACACTCGGGGGTTGGGGGTTGGGAATAGAAGCAATCTCCCTAGCCTCAAGGTTAAACTTTACCATGCAGTTATGAGAATTAACCAGTCATCCACTTCTATATCTTTACAAACTTTCCTGTGTTATGAGGAGTTAAATTTTATTAATAATCACCAGGTAAATTGAATAATTTTTACACTTTTTTTTTTTTTAAATAACAGGTCAGTGTGAACCCAGACCAGTGCGACCCTGTGACTCCTCGCTCTCTGCTCCCCTGCACAAGCAGTACACGTTTGTTACTCCATCTCTTCTGTCAGCAATCTGCAGCCTTCTAGACAACCTCTTGGCAGTTATTCCAAGGGATGCTGCAGATGCCTTTCAACAAGCCCATCTCATAGAGTTTCTTTGTAGGTAAGAGATAAATGGGAGTAGAGATGAATAAACACGGGACCGTATGTGCTTGGCAGTATGTTCTCTTTTGTTCTTATATCGAGTAAGTTCCCGGCTTTTGTTCTGCTACAGTTGTCTTCACAGTTGCTGTTGTTATTTCCTCCCTCTGTTCTATTAATAAACTTGTATTGGCTTTTTAACTTGATTGCTTAGATCAAAAAGATTTTTTTAATTAAAAAAAATTAAAGTGGTTCTAAATCTTATAGCACAGACAAGGGATGTAGTATAATCTCCTTGGCTATTTTTCACTGGATGTGAAGGAGTTTGAAGATTCCTATCTCTAGCACTCATATCAGAATTATGTTCCCAGGTTGAAAATACTGCTGAATTTCATTTGGATGTATTTTGTTATGGGAAACTAAACTAATCAGAAGCATTCTGGTGGAATTTAAGGAAATGGTGACTTGATTCTCTGAATTTTTCATTTTCCTAATATTAATGAGTGTCTGATGGTGTTTTTATTATAGTGACCAGCCTTGGCTATTATGTTCAGGCCTATCTAAGTTTCTAGTTCATTCCTTGCACTGTGTTGTAGTATTGAACATGCTTTATCCTCTAGAGGGTTGTAGCTGGCCTTTGCTGAAAGGGATGAGTGTGAGGAAAGTCAGTATTCAAATACTTCCGTTTAGTGAGTGTGACTTCTCCTCTCCTAACATCCGGCTATGCTAGCCCAGCTTGTCCACCTTCTTTATCCATGTGCATATGTCCATTTCTCTTCAGTTCTCTCCTTTTACTCTAGAGCAGTGCTGTTAGAAATGTCTGTCTTCTTTTTATTAAATCATGCTACCTTCTCTTTTTCTGGGATGTGAAGAAACAACTGAAAAATAATTTTTTGTGTCTGTCCTAGGTTTTCTGTTGCTATGATGAAACATTGATCAAAAGCAACTCAGAGGGAAAAGGGCGTATGATTGGGTTTAGAAGTTACAGGTCGTCGTTATTAAGAGAAGCTGAGCTAAGCTGAGCAGGCACCTGGTGCCTTCACCATCAGGTCCTCTTGCCCAGGGCTAGTGCCTCCCACAGTGGGCTCGGTCCACTCACGTCGGTTAGCAGTCGAGCTCACCCTCTGCAGGCTGCTTACAGGACAGCATGATGGATGAGTCCCTCTAGTCTGGTTTCCTATTGACTACGGATACTGACTACGGCCGTTTTACTTTGTAAAATTTTCTGTTTTTCACACTTACTTAGCACAATATTTTCCTGTTTTCTTAAATACCTTGGGAAACTTTAAATATTTTGTTTACTTGTAAATGTCCTTTCTTTTTATTTATACTCAGGTTTATATTGAAGCTTCACATTGTGATGTTTTGTCTTTAATAAGAAGCATAGTAACTATCTATCTATGGGGTATTCCTTATCCTTGACAGTACTGTGGATGCCTCTGTCATAGAGATGTGTGTCCAGGAACTGCAGACCCCGCTGGCTTTATCATCTGCTGTTGAACATACTCAAGCTCAGGTAAGTACCTTGGATCAACCTCTCTTCTGTATCATGGATTTCTTTGCCTTGTGGGCCAAACAGCAAATTCTAAGGAGAGCCAACCTTAAGAAAAGGATGGGAATCTCTCAGTATATGCGTGATACTGGATAGTTTTTGAATAAGGTTAATTTTTTATTCACAGCTATTCACTAAATTTCGGGTTCTGCCTAGGTTCTTTATGTAAAATATGTTTAACAATTTCCAATATAGTTGCTACTGCTAGAATTTTTATTTAAAGACCAAAATATAACATGCCATTTGTTTCGTGTGGGTAAGCTTTACCTGCTGCATATTAAGTATATAGCACATAATTTATGCTGAGTGCTTTTTTAGTGCTTTATTGTGTATTTTATAAAGAAATGATGTCTTACAACACAGAAAAGTAGACACCATGATGCGATTGAGATAGGCTTTTCATGAGACCTGCTTATTTATTATATTCTTTGTCTTTTTGCAAATAGGCTTCCTTTCTCTTGGAATTCCTATCCTCTTTGTCCCAGCTTTTGCAGTCCTGTCTGTTGGTAGAACCTAACCTTGTGACACAGGATGAGCTCTTGAAACCTCTTATCACTAATGTCATCCGAGTTCTCATTGTGTGTACCAAAGATGTATTAGGTAAGTTTTTTTAATGTTCTAAAAATTAAAATGTAATCACATCATTTTTTCCTTCCCTTCAGCCCTTCCCATGTCTCTGTCTTCTCCTGTCTCTCAAATTCATGATCTCTGTTTCTTCAGTTGTTATCCTCCTTCCTCATATTCCCCCAACACACACAACCTGCTCAGTTCGTACGATCGGACTTATCTGTATTATGATTTCAGGAGAGACCACTTGGAATTGGATAACCAATTTGGAGGTTCTTCCCGAGGAAGACTCTCCCACTGTCAGTATTCCTTACTTGACGTTAGTTCTTTTCCTGGGGTTAAGGCCCCATGAGATTTTTTTATTCCATTCTAGCATGTCTGTTGTCTTATCCTTCAGGTCTTGTTTAGGCAGTCATGTTGATGAGACTCCATGGCTGCAGCTTCTCTGACATTCTAGGAGATAAAATCTTACAGTAAACTTGTTGTTCCTCCGGCTTTTACAGTCTTTCTGCCTTGTTCTTCTGCAGTGATCCCTGAACCTTAGGGGCAGGTGTTGTATGGTAGATAGGTTGGGACTGGACTTCACACAATCTCTGAATTTTTATCAAGTGTGGTTTTCTGTAATGATTTCTATCTGTTGCAATGAGACTCCTCCCCCCACCCCAGAAGGGTGAGACCTATACTTATCTGTGAATATAAGGCCAAATATTAGGATGTAGTTAGGGATTGTGCTGTTTTAGTAAATTGGCAATTGTAGGTTTTTCTACAAGATCCATGACTTCACTAGCCATGAATAGTTGGCTAGGGTTATAGTAGTAGGCATGATTTCCTTCTTGTGGAGGAAATTCAGTAGAGAGCTGTTGGTTACTACTAAGGTATAAGTGGTAGTACTGCCATGCTAATCATTGTTGTAGTTCATAGGCATCTTAACTAGTTAGGTTTATTGGTTGTTTCCCTACTTTGAAAGCTGGGATGGGACCGTCAGCTACCATGAAATGGGTCCTCAGAGAAGAGTCTTTCAGGTCAGATCCAGCTCTGATCCTCTGGTTCCTGTGTCCAAAGTACATGGTATCTTCAGCAATAGGAACTTTAGCTAAGTTTTATTTTTACAGTTCAGATGAGAAGTGAACAATATTGAGGGAGCAAATCTTATTTTTCTCCAGATGAAACCATCTCCCCACCTCACCCCACCCCTGTTTTTTTTTTTTTTTTTGGAGGTTTTGAAGGTGTGTTTTATAATTAGAACAATCTTAAGTAGCTCCAGAGACAACTTAGGGGAGATGAGTAGCTTAAAAAATGGACCAAAAATCTCCTCTGTCTGCTAGCTGAAACATATGCTACAGTCTGCAGTGAACTTTGAGTACTATTTTTATGTTTTTGGCTAAGGCCAAATTACAGTTACAGGTATAAGTCAGTTTAGCATATAAGATGAACATTTTCTAAGACCTTAAAATATTGAGACCTACATTTTGTTGAAAGCTAAATATAATGCTTAGTAGTAGGGAAAATTGAAACAAAGTATACGATTTAATGAATAGCGTGGTGATTATATGTGTCAAACCCTGAATTTTATAGACAGATATGTGTCTATATTTATCAGTGATAGTTATCAAGTATATGGGATCATATATGACTATGTTTGGTTTTTAAATATATATCATTTATAATAATGTAACTGATCACTTTACTTGCCTTTCTGTTCATTCATTCACTCATTTCTCCCCATATCCCATAGATTTAGAGTTAGTGCCTAGTACAAACTAGGCAAGCAGTTTATCACTCAGTTACCTCTCCAACCTATTTTAAATTTTTTATCTTGAGCTAGTGACTTGGTAAGTTGTTCACTCCGGGGTTGACCTAGCTCTGTAGCACGGGCTGCCCTTGAACTTGAAGTCATTTTGCTTCAGCCTCTCAGTTAATCAGGAATTATAGACATAACACCATCAAACCTGACTTCAATTCATTCTTAGTTCGTCCTTTGAAGTCACACAATTTGCTTTGCCTTTGAGATGTGAAAGTGAAAGATGTCGTGATCCTGAGCAATTCCAGTCCTCAGCATCATTTATATCCATGTTAATAGAAATTCTGTTAATGGTAGCAATAATTTAATTAAGCTTGGTAGGTTAGACTGTAAGCTCAACAGTGATGAAATTGATTCTTGTGAGAAGGGGTGAGGTAAATATTACAATTATCTGTAGTCTAGCAGAGTCCAGTTATACCTCATAAATTCTTTTTATTTAGTAATTTTTCGTGCTGGGTTTTGTGGCCATTACTTGACCAGTATTGATACTGAGATCATGAAGATGGGGAAACGTGTTACAACATCAGTGCCACAAAACTGTGATGAAGATGATGAGTCACTGAATCTGGTGCACCTGGCAAAGGTGGTGTGACTGCTCTTGTGGCCTTGTAAATATTTTTTTATTGTTCCTCCTATAAATTTTATTATAAAGAAGTATTTAAACTTATGATTAGTTCCAGAAAGTACTGCAAGTCAGAATCGTTGGTGATATTGGAAGGTACATTTAGCAGCTAGGTTTTTTTTCTTGTATCTTGCAAAAGTGTAAATGTTTATTAAAAATTTATCTTAGGGGAAGCATTTTTAAATTGTTTTCTTAGAAACTAAGTTTTGAATGATTTTTATTAAACTTTGGCTATATTTCTAATATATGCAGGTATGTTAGATATTTATAGTATTTCTTAATTCAAATATTTAATTCAATACCTTATACATAAACAGATACAATTAAAATAGTAAGTATGGTAATAAAATTAAATGTTAATAACATTTTAAATTTATTTCCAATTTAAATATTTTACCATTCTTTAGCCTTTTATGAATAAAAAGAGTAGACTTTTATTATTTAAGGGTTACTACAAATATGTGTATAGTACCTGAGTATATCAGTACACAGCATATCTTTGGAATTAAATTTTTATGAGATTAGCAATGAGCAAGCATCTAAACTACTGCTTAGAGGGTTTAGTGACAGGATGTTGAGGAGCACTGGGACAGGTTGTGACCCGAGTCCTTAAAGTTGCTCTCTCAAGCGCCTCTCAAGGGTTGGTGCTGAGGAACGCCTGAACAATGTTTCCAGCTGCGAAGGTACAACCGGAGAGAGTCCAGAGACAACCACTGCTGTCCAACTTGCATTTACACAGACAGCGTCCTCGCTGTGGAAGGTTAACCTCTCTAGCATGGGGTCCACACAGGCCGCAGTGCTCAGCCCAGTTTGTAGTGTTGTTTTCTTTGTAGGATAATTCTCTGCTTGGTTCTTCAAAGAAAGTTTTCTTTCTCTTCTGCCTTGACCTTAGCACATTGTACTTTTCTTTGCATCTCTGCACAGAGCTGCTAGAGGGAATAGAGAAAATCAGAGGAAAGTTTGTTTCACAGAAGTAGCCGTTCTCAGGTTTTATTGTGTCTACTGTGCAGTTCTGAAATTGTGCCTTATATTTACTATTTCACACTTTCTGATGGTTGTTGAGTATATTTTAATGAACGGATGGCTCAGGACTTTGTAAAAGGGTAGAGGAACATACCTTTAAGAAGCAGTTCTCTACTCCTTTTTCTCTAAAAGGAGTTAACTGTAGTAATTTGATAATTTTGCAGGCTAGTTTTTATGCCATTTTGACTCAGGGTAGACTCATATGGGAAGAGAAACCTTGACTGAGCGAATACCACCATCAGATTGGTCTATGGCAGGTCTATGGTGCATGTTCTTGGTTGATGGTTGCTGTGGAGGCCCCAGCTCATTGTGGACATTCATGTACAGGCAGTCCTGGGCCCTATAAAGAAGCAAGCTGAGCAAGCCTTGAGGATTAAACCAGTAAGCAGCACTCCTTCATGTTCTCTGCCTCAGTTCCTGCCTGTTTGACTTCCTGTCCTGACTGTCCTTAGTGATGGCCGGTGATATGTCACTGTTGGTTGAAATAAACCCATTCTTTCCCAAGTTGCTTCTGGTCATATTGTTTTATCACAGTAACAGAAATTCTTACTGGGACGATAGTGATTATTGCCTTTCTTGAGTGCTGGAATGGGCCTTGGGAACAGAATCCAGGGAGTGGGGTAGTTGCACTGGCAGGGAGGTCATTCACCTGTTCTTACTGGTGTGGCCTGCACCTGCGCAGCTGGAGTCCACCAGGGTGGGGGTGTTGAGGTAGGGGCTAGGTATGGATGTGGTATGGGCCTTGGGAACTGAGTCTGGAGTCTGGGGCAGTTGAGCTGGCAGGCAGGTCACTCTTGTAGTTAGTGTAGTCTGCCACTGGGCAATTACTGGTTTTCGTTTTGAAGTGTGTAATTCATGTGTGCAATAAGGTATTAATGGTCAGTTGTGTATTTCTGAGGCGTTCTCTTGTTAATAACTCAAAGTGTTTCTGGTTCATTTTACAGATGCACAGTTAGTGCTGGCTTTTCACCACACATGGACACACTTACTTGACCTTCTGGCCACACTCCTGAGGAAAGCTGGTGCTGTTTCCCTTCCTCTTATTACCTCAGCTCTTGCCAAGCACTGGGAGGCAGTGATGGGTAAGAAGAGCCTTGCATGATAGGGGTCTTTCATATAATAAAAATTGGTAAATTTTATTCCCAGTTAAATGTGTAAATTTTAATTATTTATAGCATTAAAAATAAGAATGATATAAATGTAACTACTAAAACAAATCCAATTAATTCCCTCCATAAATTTGAAGACGTTTTCAAACATTTACATCAGAAATCATTCTCCCTTTAGATGCATTGTGCAGATGTGTCGGCTTGTCAGTCAGGTGCCCTGCCCTGAGTATTGCCACCCTCCAGTTCCTGTCTGTCCTCTTGGCGGAGGAAGAAAAGAGGCGCCTCCAGGACAAGGAGAGAACAAATACGTTCCAGGCCCCAACAGTGGCTTTACTTCTTGATGGAACCCAGGGAAGTCTTAAAGCTTCAGAGCGACTTAATGAAGCAATTCTGCAGGTGTGTGAGTCCTTGATTCTTTTGATTGTTTGTTTTCTAGACTTTTTGTATCTTTAAAGGAATTCATGTTTAGTAGTCATCATTTAAAAATTTTTCAGCCAATCAATGTTTATTTTTTGATTAAACAATACATTACAAAACTATCAATAGATTAGCAAGTATAAATAAGACTTTAAGAATTATCTCATGTACTTTTTTTTTCTTTTTTACAATTAGGACTATTACTCTGTAATGGCCCACCCCCCAGTGTCTGTGTGTGTGTGTGTGTTTCATTGGAGATTAAACCCAGAACATCTTACATGTTAGTCAAACATTCTATCATAAAGCTGTATCGTTAGCTCCTTATTTTACCTTTTATTTTGAAACAAATTCTAAGATGCTCAGGCTGGCCTTGAATTCACCCTGTGTGGGCTAACCTTGAAACTATGATCTTCCTGTCTCAGCCTTTTGAGTATCTGACATCACAGGCCTGGGGGATAAGGGCTAGTGTGCCATGAGTGTAGTTTGGTTGGTAGAATGCTTATATAAGCATGCATAATTTTCTGGGTTCCATCTCTAAAACTACAAATACTGGGTATGATAACACGGCTGTGATTGCAGCATTCAGCAGGGAGAGGCAAGAGAAGCAAGAGTTCAAGGTCATAAATGGGGCTGGTTCAGAAAGTGAGTTCAAGGGCTGGGCGGTGAGACCTCAATGAGACCTCGACTCAGAGATGGGTAGTGCCTTTTAATACCATTTTATGATTTTTATTACCTCCCTAAAAGATGAAAAAGTGGTAGAATTATGTGTGAAAGATTTGCACATCACTTAGATGTAATTCACATGGTCATTCTCTCTGCTGATTTCTGGTGGTCTCTTTTTCAGTGCATTTTGACCAGTAGTAATTTTCTACTTGTTGCAAAACTGAAACTTCTTTAATAGGGGTGAAAGCTACACTTATTTGAGGGTATGAGGATAAGCATTTAGAATACAGTTAAAATATATTAGTTTGGGAAAATGGCAATAAGAAGGTCCTTATCTTGAGGGTATGACCTCTCTAACCACAGGTTATTGGCTAAGTTTACAGTATCAGGCTTGAATTTCCTTCTTTTGGGGTTCTTAAGTTCAATTAGACAAAGTTGGCTGCCCCCAAGATAAAAGTGCCACTACTGAACCACTGTGGATTTTTTCTAACCCAGACAATGTTGTGTTTCTTGGTGTTAACAGGTAGATAGAACTATAGATACTTTTCTCCCTTAGTAGCTTGCATAGCACCTTGGGAGTCAACGATAGAAAGTCCTTTGGGAGGAGACTTCCAGGTCAGTCCCTTCTCATTCCCTCCAAGTCCTGTGTCCACAGTACAATGGGCCTTCCCTTCAAATTCTGGGGAGCAATGAAGGACAACAGCAGCAGACTATGTTGTGTTAGGGATCTTTTGGACTCCCCTAACCAACCAACTCCTGAGGGATTTCTTGTGCTTGATACTAGGGTTTTCACTAGGGAGTCTATGGTTCTTGGGGTAGAGTATTACGACCCCAAGTGTCATTTAACTGTGTGTGTGTGTGTGTGTGTGTATGTATACGCATGCATGTTATATATAATTCACGTAAACATAAAAGAATATGATTTCTTTTTTTAAAAATTTATTTATTTATTTATTGAAGATTTCTGTCTCTTCTCCGCCACTGCCTCCCATTTCCCTCCCCC
>NW_026068062.1:564521-699610 GCF_014885135.2 Alexandromys fortis | reverse complement strand
TTCTATTTCCATCCATTTGCATGCAAAATTCGAGAAGTCATTGTTTTTTACCGCTGAGTAGTATTCTAATGTGTATATATTCCACACTTTCTTCATCCATTCTTCCATTGAAGGACATCTAGGTTGTTTCCAGGTTCTGGCTATTACAAATAATGCTGCTATGAACATAGTTGAGCATATACTTTTGTTGTATGATAGGGCCTCTTTTGGGTATATTCCCAAGAGTGGTATTGCTGGGTCCAGGGGTAGGTTGATCCCAAATTTCCTGAGAAACCTCCACACTGCTTTCCAAAGTGGTTGCACAAGTTTGCATTCCCACCAGCAATGGATGAGTGTACCCCTTTCTCCACAACCTCTCAATAATATGATTTCCTATACCATTTTCAAACCTCCCAGTGTTAATTATTCCTTCCTCTCCCTCTGTATTGCCCCTTTTACTCCTGTGTTGTCTATCTTCTCTGCAGTGCTATGAAGGACAACCTCCCAAAGATGTCCTGAAAAGAGCTGCTGCAAATGCACTGATGTCACTTCTGGCGGTCAGCAGAAGAGCGCAGAAGCATGCTTTGAGAGGTGACCTTCAGCATCAGTTGTTTCTGTGGCATCTTGACAGTTGTATTTCTTGCTGCTTGTTTTTAATTTTCTTTGAACTAAAAATGTAAAGAAATTATAGTAAAATCTCAATGACATTTAAAAAGTTTTTAGTAGTACAGTAACCATTGGTTTACTTCTTTATTGTCTCTAAGATTTGTTTTATTTTTAAGTATGTATATGTATTTCTGTTTGTGTGTGAGTGCGTTCATGTGGGTGCAGTTGCTTATGGAGGACAGAAAAGGATATTGGATCCCTTGTAGCTGGAGGTCCAGGGTGATGGGAGCTGCCTGGAGTGAGTGCTGGGAACTGAATTCAGGTTCTACCCAGCCCTTTCTCCAGCCCCACATTTATTGCTTTTCAAATACAATAGAGTATGCAGGGAATACAGTGCCTAGGAAACACAGGACCTTTGAGTTTAACCCCCAGTACTGAAAAATCAATTAATCAATAAAACAAAGATGATACTTGTAGATTGTGTACTTCTATTTACATGTAATGTTACTCTAGAGACTATATATAAAGAAATTTCAAGCTTTAACCTATTACTCAGCTTCATATTATTAGTGTATACACTAATTATTATTTAATAATTGTGTATTGTTAGTGTATGCATCCACATTTTACGTCTCTAACACACATAAACATAGTTTTTATGGTACAGTAAAGATAATAATATCCAATGGACAGTATTTTTATATAGATTTTCACACTTCAGGGTGATGGTTTCTCTTCTGGACATCAGGGATTACGGATCTGGGAGGTAAAAGAAAGTAATAGGAACCCAAAACCCATCTGTCCAACTAATGATCTGCTGCTAAGATGAAGCATGCAGGCTGCAAAATATAAAGTAGATCTGAAACGCTCACAAAAATAAAAACAAGTGGCCTTAGGATTGTGCTCTTTCCCCTCTTTTAGTTCTTCCACAGATTGGATTTGTACAGGCGCCCATTGACTTGAGTGTTAACCTTATCCCCTTCAGAGATGGAATGGCTCCTGACTATTGCAGGTTTTTTCTTTCAGCTGATCTCATCGAGAACTGCATGGAGCAGATGAAGCACATCAATGCACAACTGAACCTGGACTTGCTGAGACCTGGGAAAGCAACACTGAAAAAAAAGGTGACTTCAGCCTCTGAATTCTTGTGTAAGGGTAAAGTAATCCTGTCTCCATTGCTCTCATGCTTACTGTGAGCACAAGGTAGAAATCAGTCTCTGACTTAGAAAATAGGTAGGGACAGTTTAGTTTCTGAGATTAATTCTCATTTGAAAATCTTTAAGTGAGACTTTCATGTTATTCTTTCTTGTTATGCACAATTAAAATATGTATATTTACATGATATAGTGCAAAAAATATCAAAGGAATTAGAGGTAGAGGGGTCCCACTCCTCTGCTTTACTCTCCCTACTGGATTACCGTAAGAAAGGGGCTTAAAGAAAATTCTGCCTTTAAGGCAGATTTTTTTTTTTTACTTATTAGCAAAGTAGGCTGTCATGAAACATATTTTATGACTTCTTAAAGCCTTAGATTTCTTCCTTTGAAAATTACTCTCAGTACATATTATGAAAGATATCACTGGCACATGTCTTTGTGTTGTAAAGTCGCAAATCTTGTTGGAAAATGGGACCCTTTCAAGATAAACTCACTCTTTTCACCCTACTGAGTGCAAGGTAAAGATCTCAATTAGTTCTTATGCCTTATTGTCACAAATGTAATAGTAGTTCATTTGCTTTCACTAATCTTATATTGACTACCTGTAATTTTAAAACAAGAGTCCATTTCTAACATTAATCATAAAAATATCACACTGCTTTCACCAACACAAAATATTAGGCCATGGCTAGAGACATAGGGCAGTGGTTAAGAGCACTAGCTGCTCTTCCAGAGGACCCAGGTTTGAGTCTAAGAACCCACAGAGAGGCTCATAGCCATCTGTAACTCCAGTCTCAGGGGATCTGATGTCCTCTTCTGAACTTAGAAGACACTGTATGCATGTAGTTTGCAGATATACATGTAGATACAATGCTCATACACATACAAAATAAACAAATAAGTAAACCTTGTGTGCATGTATATAAGTACTGTGTTATATGTTTATTATATATTGTATATTGCTTATATGTCCAGAAATCTACTTATCAAATTTACAGTTCTTCAGTGATGTATAAAGAGTAGAATTCTTCATTATAACTACAAAAAAAAAATATTTTATACAATGGAGTATTTGAATAAAAGTAAGTTTTCTAGGGAATGAAATCTGTAACAACTATAATTTATTTTATGTTTATATGTCAGGCACAGTTTGTACATTTCAAATTTATTATGTCATAAACACTTGTAACGACATGGTCACAGAATCCTGTGATTGATGAGGTAAACTCCTTCCGTGATTCCCAGATGTTGGTTCTAGCATTGAATTGCTTGACTGAATATATAAATTATACTTTAATATAAACACTATAACATAGTGGCTATATATTATCCGTGACTAGCAATAATTGTGACCAATAACATTTAGACTACCTTTTTTCCAGGAAATGAATGTATGTATAATATTTAAATCTAAAAATATGTATTCTACTTATTATGTAGAATATATTATATTAAACTAGTATACATAATATAATAAGAGAGAGAGAGAAAATAGCTATGTAGATGCAATATTTGTTGATAAAGGTCTCAAAACAAAACAGAGGTCTCAAAAAATGATAAAAATAACAAACAAACATACAGACAAACATATGACAGCAAATGCTGGCATCAATGTGGGGAAAGGAAAACACTCATTCACTGTTGTTGGGATTGCAAACTGATGCAGCCAGTTTGGAAATCAGTGTGCAGAATAATTTTTCTGTAAAAACTATTAAGAAATCAAGAAGGAAGTGTAGAAATGGCTCAGTGTTTAAGAATACATACTACTCTTTCAGAGGACTTGAGTTTAGTTCCAGAGGATCCAGTGTCCTCTTCTAATCTTTGGATGCACTACATTCAAATGAACATACCCACACACAGACTCATATATATGTGTATATACATAATTTAAAAGTAAGGTTAAACAAATCTTTAAAAGGAAAGACAAAACTTTAATAGTTTAACTGGTACGTGGTAACAGAATCCATGCTTAACAGCTTCTTTTCCTGCTTCTTATTTTCGTGCTTAGCCAAAAGTGCTGCTTCATCATTGGGACAGTGAGCCAGTACCTGATGTGATTGAAAACCAGTCCATACTTGCCTTACTTTATTGGGATGAAACATGGAGGCTATTATATATCTGATTTCCTCCATGCTTGATGGGACAGAAATAGCTTTTTTGTGGTGCACACACTTCTTGAGATATGGTCACCGAACCTTGTCAGTTTTTATAAAGTGTTGGTGGTTGGGTGTGATCACAGCACAACTCTACTGTGACCGTAGAGGAGGGAGTTACTGTTTCTAAAAAGCACTGCATTCCTGTTTTTCATCTTCTTTTGTCTGTGCAGGAGGATGGCTTTATCAAAGAGCTAAGCATTACCATGCAGCTCCTAAGGAATTGCCTTTACCAAAATGAAGAATGTAAAGTAAGTAGAGCTCCGCGGAGTGTTGATAGCAGCTCAGGTAGTGCATTTCTGAATTTTTATATGCGGTAACATAGGAGGAGTAGCGGACCCTCTGATTGTCTTGTTTAAGATGTGTACCTGAATGTTTCTTAAGCTCAGAGTTAATTCTCAGAGCTGGATGCATTTGATCATGTTGTCCTTCAGCACTAATTACATTCTTATTTATATCAAGGCTTGAATGTCATAATCAAGCCATAAATTCTGAACCTATCCTTCATTCTATATTGTTAGGCATTTAGATTTTCTTTTTGACTACAAGGGAGTAATAAATGGCTGTCTGTGCCTTAAGAAGTGAAGGTTTTTAAAGATGTTTGACAAAATGGTTATTCAAAGGGAGTAAGAGATATTATTTATAATTATAAAGAAAGATAAGCATGCATCCTACTTCAGACTAGATATTGTTTTGCTCATTGTGGTCATGTCACCTAAAGGAAGCCCCCTTGTGTAGCGAGCTGCGTGGTGTCACACCTGATGGAGATGTATAATCAGCTCCTGAGATGGCTAAGGCCTGACCTATGCTATGATCACGCAATGATTATCAGCTGCCTGCATATGCGTGAACCTAGGGGCAGTGCCCACCTGGCAATCCGGGATTGGCAGCCCATGCCTACTTAAGGGCTGGGAGAGGGTCTGCCCGGGGTGGGGGAGAGACGTCGAAGAGAGAGGTCAAAGAGAGAGAGAGAGAATTGTAAAAAGTCCTGGAATAAAACTGCAGTGAGAAGAGCTCCCGTGGTTGCACCATCCTTGCGGGTCGAGAGTGGCCGTGACACCCTCGTCCTTGTCTGCTGTCTTCTGTGGCCTTTGCACAGTCCTCCTTGAGAGCCACTGAGTCTGCTTTGTCTCTGAGCATTGGTTCTGCCCACTTCAGCAATTGTGATGGTACTATTGTGTGGCAGAAAATCTGAACTCTTGAAGTTGGTCCATCTGGAGTGACCTCACTTTTGAGGCATTAGCTTAAAGCTTTAGTGTTAAAATACTGGTAAGACAAAGATCAATTGATAAATTTCTTTTGCTTTTAAATTTGTTCAGTTTATATGGTAAAACTGGAAAAAGCATGTTGTATCTGGAGAAACATGGTAAACATGTATTACTTTAGCTATATATAATAAGTAAATTACATATAATAATTATTTTAAAACTAAGTATTTATTTATACATTTGTGGTGTATAGCCTTATAGGCTCATATATATGAATGCTTAGTCACTAGGGAGTGGGGCTGTTTAAGAAGGATTGGCACAGCTGTAACCTTGCTGGAGGAAGTGTATCACTGGGAGTGGGCTCTGAGGTCTCTGCCTGCTGTCTGCAGGTGAAGATGCAAAGCTCTCACTTACTCACTGTCTGTTTCCTACCATGGTGACCAGGTATTGACTGTCTAAGACTGTCAACAAGCCCCCAATTTAAATACTTTCTTCTTAGGAGTTGTCTTGGTCATGGTGTCTCTTCACAGCAATAGGACAGCGACTAGGACAACATTTTATAATTTCCCGGACATGGAACATGTGTGAGATGGCACCTACCTATAAAGATAAATGAAATAAGTCCTCTTCTAGCTATTTGTTCACATTTGTGGTGCATTAGGCACTGATAAAAGTGTGATTGTTCAGTAAGTCAAGTATTTCTGTCTTTCTGAGTTGTAAAGAATAAAGTCAAAGAATAATTGCATTACTCTTGAGTGTAAATATAAATCTGTGGGACAGAAATCCCTCATTTTTTCTTATTCCAGCTTAGGAAATGTGTCCTTATCACTAATTATTAATGGTTAGGGTCATAACTCATAATTAAATCACCTTCTGCCACCTCACCATGGTTTATGCACATGTAACATTAAGGAGTTTTTATGTTGAATAGATTATGTGGCCATGAGGCAAACGAACCTAAACAGTGGTTAGGACTCAGGAGGGCGAACTATGATACTCCAGACAAAGATGATAAGGCCTTACCCGAGCAGGGAGAAATGTAAAGGGGGTGTATAGTAAATCTGAAGAGTTGGCATGAAAGAAGAACCCTATAGAACAATTTCCAGACTCCAGTTTAAGCTGCTTACAGTGTGGGAGTAGACAGAGCAGAGTGCAGGGAGGAGGCTCCCAAAGCTCAGGCTTGCCCGTGGGTGTGCCACGTAAGCCTTTGGGAAATTCAAGTGGAGAATCTCTTGTAGCTGAGTTTTATGGGCCTGACGAGCTATACATCTGGCAATAGTAGAAGTATGTAATTAATATTTGTAGCCAGGATTCTAGTTGAAATTTACCAAGACGGTATATTATAACCGCTTTGGTAATGTATTTGGAACACATGTAGAGAAGGTAGGAAATCAGAGGAGTGTAGATATGAGGCAGAAGGACGGAAATGAAAACAAAGAAACTTGTAGCAAGTGCCCCAGTGCTGGAGAGTTTGGCAGCCACAAAGGTTAGAGTGGTCTCAGTGAATCATCAGACAGGAAATAAACTGAAGGAGCTGAAGGTGAGATGCAAGAAATGGACATGACAGCAGTGAGCATTCTTTCCGCAGCTAGGTCATTGCATGACATAAGTATATTTGGTGTTACTAATGTGTAAACCACATTAATATCATCAGAGAAGTAATCAGAGAAATGCATAAGTTAATGACTAGTTCATAAAAATGTCTACATTTTTTATTAACTGATGGAAAGATCAAGTCCCTGAGGAGACAGGAGAGTCATGTTTCCGAGGGCAGTTGAGTGTATTAATTTCTGACAAGAGCAGTACTGATTCTCTGCCAGGCAGAAGAAAAGGATAAATGGATGAGAGAACAGATACATGTGGGTAGAATGGAGGATAGATAAGAATTCAGACCTGATGGTTTCTTTCTTTGTGAAGTGAGTGGAGTCATTTGTTGCCAGTGGGACTGAGTGAGAAGATAGTATCAAATATTTTATATGACTTTCTACTTCACCCTCTGTTTGGTCCTTTGCGCTCTGAAATGGGTGTATAATTATGTGCCTGAGGACTCTAGTTCATGTGGGTATAGAAATTACCTTATAGTTCTTGTTTTAAAAAGATACTCCTGCACTTCTGCAAGCAACTGTATCTTATCTACAGTATTGTCCCAATCTTAACTGATTTTTAATAAAGCCTAAGTTATTTAGAATCTGTTCAAATTACACAAAAGTAATCATTAACTTCTGGTACTCTGAGGAGTACCAGATAATCTGAGGAGTAAAAGCAAAGTCACTTCCTCTTGAATTCTCTACTTCTCTCTCAGTAGCATCCATCCGTTTGTAGTTTGTGACTACTGACTAACTGGTAATCTGTCTGTTGTGTGAGTCTGCACTTGTGTTGGAATCTGTGCCTATGTCTGTTGCCTGACGTGTATGTGTATCTGATAAGGCTTTCCTCTGTATTTATTGGCCAACCTGGAAAACATGGTGTGGGAAGGAATGGGTATTCGTTACAGAGCTCTTTAACAGTGATTGGTAGTTGAAGATGTTACAGACTGCAGCTAACCCAGAATACTACTCAAAACTACAAACTGACGTCATCAACTTATACCTATTATATGTTGCTTCCCTTTATTTTTTTTTGGGGGGGGGGTGACAGATGCTTATTTTGAAGTTGCTGCCAGCCTATTGACTGTTTTCAGCAAACAATCACCACCACACACACATTTATTATTTGGGGTTAGTTGGGGCATGGAAGAATACATAAAAGTTTATGCATTTAAACTGATTGTGTTAGAAATCCAAGGTATACATTGTTCTTTTAGAGGCAGGTTAAACTTAAATAGTCCAAGCACGCGGTAGGACAGCAAATTAAGCACATAGTCTTAAATAATTTCAAAGCATATTATTTACTTGATCTGGAGGTCTGGGCAAAGTGCAACCTCTTTGGGGTCAAGTGCTTTTTTTCTGAAAATTGTGTCTTCTCATGTATGCTATATGCACATTAAGAGAAGAATGAAAGCAAACTTGATTAGAGTATTTTCTTGACTGCAGATCTCTGACCATGTCTGAGTCTTTTCATGAGTTTGTGCTTTGCTGAGAAATAAACGCTTTCCTGCATATCTTACATGTTGTGGAAACTGTTTTCTATGGTTCTCTCACTGACATATCCCAGTCACCCTTCCTGAGACTGGGCAGGCTCCCGAGCAGGGCCGCCCAATGTAGAGCACTATTGACTGGGAAAGGGCCCTCCTTATATGCAGCAAAGATGAATTAAACTGTTGATTTATGGAGGTGACAACTAATTGAGCGTAATTTTGCATTTCAGATGTCCAGACTAATGACTGTTCTTCCCTTTCCGAAACAGGTGGCAGCTCTTGAAGCGCGTCTTGTGCCTGTTCTGCACTCTCTTTGGCCTTGGCTTTTGATGGAGGATTCACTGATGCAAATTGCCTTGCAGTTGCTTTGTGTCTATACTGCTAATTTTCCAACTGGTAACTAGAATCAAATGTTGTTTTCTCTAATAAATTAAAATGCTAGTTTCATATGATGTGATTAAGCTGGACTAGAAAAATATGCATGTTGATGTATTTCTCCTTATGAGTGTATGTTAGTCAAAGGCTCTGGATCTTACGACTCCAGACCATTTTAAGAATATATTTGTTGGCCTGGCAGAGTCACTGGGTAGTTCAGGAAGTACACTGTCCTGATTATATGGCTATGGGAAACTGTATACAGTGAGAACATCCAAAGGGTGAAAATCTGTGAAAAAGACAGGTGAAGATTAGAACCATTATCGATTTTCTAACAGAAGACAAGCATGACAGAAGTTAGTTTAAGCTACTTTTGTCCTGAGAGGGGACAGCCCATCTCTAGGGTTGAATGTACACATCAGCATTAGGCTTTCAGTGCTTATTTGCAAGTGTATAGGTCGATGACCAAGTCATTTTGACAGACATACATGCTTACCAGTTTGTGTTTTTAAAAACTAGGAAGTGGATCAGAGGCAACTCTGTGACAGGCTTTTTCTTTTAAAGGTTGCAGTTCTCTCTGTTGGTCCAATTATGGACAATCTGTTCACACTGCCCACAGAGGCACCCCCAGCAGCTCCCTGTTACTGTGTGTCCTGAAGCTGGCTTCCCAGATGCCTGCAGAGAGCAACACCATTCAGCAAATGGTTTTTATGTTTCTCTCAAACCTGGCCTTATCTCATGACTGCAAGGGAGTAATTCAGAAGGTAAGTACTTAGCATTTCCTATATGTCATAAAAGAATTGTTTGGCAAAATAACTCTGTCAATCAAATTTTATAACTCATTTTCTAGGACTGCTTTATATGATTTCAGGACACTTTGTTCTAAAAGTTGGTAAAAGAATTAAGAAACTAATCATTTAAACCAGTTTGGGAGGCACTAAAACTGAAGTTGGAGTAGACCCTGATTATGCCATGTCCTTCTAGTTATCTCATTGCTTTTAAATTGTGTTTTGCCTCAAAAACAGTGATTTTAAAAAAAAAAACCACTGGTATCATACAAATAATATATTTGATCTGTGCATAGACCAGTCAAACAGTAATAATTTCTGTTCATATTATGTCATATTATGGTGACAGAAAGCTGTGTAAAATCAAAGCCCTTTGCCCCGGTTTCATTTTACATCTTAATGTCATAAAGTGCCATTTTATGAGTGCAATTCTGAAGCTTCACTTACACTAATTCTAGCTGAGTGTATAAAGGAAGGAACTGAGACAAATCTAGTACACATGTACAGGGCACAGAGCGTCATTATGGCTGTATATGAACAGAGTCCCTGATTGTGAATTTTTTACTAATGACAATGATTTGAATTTTTTTTTTTTTTTTTTTTTTTTTTTTTTTTTGCTGCTTGGAGGTCAGATTTGTAGGAGTTAAGTATCCCCTTCTACTGCTTCATGTCTTTGAACCCTGAAAGATAATTTAAATATAATCACCAAATAAATAGAAATGGTTCTCTTACTTAGGAAATTGATTTATTGATCTTACTGTGGAAATATTTTCAATAATTTATTGCTCTCAGGTCACTCTGGCTCATGAGTGTCCTCATTACATTTTTCAGAAATTTCTCGCCTGGTGTAGTGTTATCCTGAAGTCAGCCTTGGTATAAAATGTAATCACTATTTTGTTCTTGCCTTTCCATTTATACTTGGAAATGTATAGATGAAGCATTTGGAAGAAAAAGAAATTAAAATTAGGGAAAAGAATATCAAAATACTAGTTAATTGGATACCAAGGGATTAGAAAAATAATGAATAAGACCTGAAAAGAAAATAATAGTCTGTGTTTACCTACAGAGCAATTTCCTACAGCACTTCCTGTCCCTGACATTGCCCAAAGGAGGAAGTAAACATCTCAGCAATCTGGCCATTCTGTGGTTGAAGTTACTCCTGAATATATCGTTTGGAGAAGATGGACAACAAATGATCCTGAGACTAGATGGCTGCTTAGACTTACTCACAGAGATGAGCAAATACAAGCATAAGACCAACCCCTACATACCTCTGCTGATTTTTCATAACATTTGCTTCAGTCCTGCTAATAAGCCTAAAATCCTGGCCAATGGTAAGTAACCACATTGTGGGCTCATTTCACACATGTTATGATGTTTAGTTCATTCTACTCACAATAAAACATAGCTCTGTAATTTCCTGCTGTATTCAGGAATGGGTCTAGCCTCCGTGTGGACCAACAGCTGATGCCCCACTGGGCACATTAGGTGAGGGGACAGCTGGGAAAGAGCAGCCGTGGGCAAGGGTGCTCCAGTCACAGCCTTTGCTTCCCTCCGTAGTTCCCCCTTGTTTCTTACTCATGTTCCAGCAAATGAAAGCCTTCTGGAGCAGCTGTTCCAGTTGTAACTCCTGCTCTTCCCTCTGCCCTGTGTCCCTCCCTTCCCCAGTCCTACCCCTCTCCTTAGCATGATCACTGTCTGGTGCACTATGAATTTTATATGGCTCACTTTTTGTTTTTATGCCCTTTACATTGATAGGCTGTTTAGAATCAAGAGGTTTGTGCCTGTCATCAGGAAGCACTCCTTAAGCATTTAGTAGTTGAGAGAAATCCTGACAGGCAGAGTTGAAAGCCATAACCAGATAGGGAAATTAGCTTTCCAGGCTTAATTCTCTGAGATGAAGTGTGTATATCTGGAGGCAATTCAGAAGGACTCCTGGAAGAGAAAAAGAAGGAAGAAATTGGAGGAATCTGTTTCTGAAACCATAACTTATCCAAGGTTTCTGTCCTGCCTGGTTCCCGCAATCGTTAAGTCCCAAAGAAATCACACAGAGGTCTGTATTAGTTATAAACTGGTTGGCCCATTAGCTCAGGCTTCTTATTAACTCTTATAACTTATATTAGCCCATTATTCTTGCCTAGGTTTGCCACGTGGCTCAGTACCTTATCCAGCTAGGCAGTCACATCTTGCTTCTTGTGTGGCTGGGTCAGGACTGCGTCCTCTTCCCAGAATTCTCCTGTTCTCCTTCACCTGCCTCTACTTCTTGTCTGGTTGTCCCACCTATACTTCCTGCCTGGCTACTGGCCAATCAGCATTTATTTAAAATATAATTTACAGAATACAGACCATTGTCCCACACCAATAACTACCAAGTAAATGGGTGTAAATTTCATGTGGAATTTTATAGAAGACACACTATTGTGGTTGGGGAAGAGGCCGACTTTAGCTGCCCATCCATCTGGTCTTGAATGCTCCTCTCATTTACAGCTTCTCTGAAACTAAATTCTTCATTCACAAAATACTTTACTGTAGTAAGAATGAGATTATAAAAACACAGAAAGTGCCTGGCCTTGTTGCTAGTACATAGTAGATAATATATTAATCCTCCTTTCCTTCCATGCTTTAAACCTATTTTTTCTCAGAGACTTTACCACCCCAAGTTTTCCAAGTGAATAGAAATGACACTGTGCTCATGTTTTGTGTGCATATTTTTTGACGAAATTTTTAGAATTGCTGAAAATGTTATAGAGAAAATTGTTCAAGTTCAGCCAGCTTCAGCTTCATCTGAATTGAAATGTATTTGTACATAGTCTTCTGCCACTCCTCTGCTGACACTGCCCCCCCCTCACCCCGGAGATGTACAGCAGTGGCTGTCTTTCAGTCCTCTTCCACTGCATCTGCTTTGATCCTCACATCTGTAAAATAAGATGCACAGAGATCATCTGCTGACAGTCCTGATACATGGGAGCAACTCAGTAGCATCTGCTTTGTTTATTCCCCATTCTCAGAGTAAGTGTTTTTCCTCCCTAATTATTATAACTTTGCTGTGGAGTCAGGAAAAGTAAAGGCTTTGGGGGAACTGAGGAAATCTATAGTTGGCATTTTTGATCTCTGGATTTCTGTTATGGATTTCCCTGTAATCAGCAGTGTTTTCTCTCCTCCATTAAGTATTAGGCAGATGGACATAGTTGGAGATAGTTTACTTTTCCTACTCTCTTACCCTTGACCTCAGTGGGCTCTCCAGGTAAGAGAGCAGCTGTGCAGGCTCCGTGTAGAGCTATGAGAACCTGTCACAGGCTTTCCACATGGCAAGCCAGGGAGTAGGCTTTAGAAGAGGCAGTTAAGTTACAGAAATTACTCATGCAGGCTGTACCAAACTTGTGGTGTAAATATCTGTGCATTGGGCTTGACCTGGCTGCTAAAAGCATCCACAGCCTTTCTAGTTCAGGGTGAGTGTCTTTTGTAAAAACACACCGAATAAGTGCTGTACAAATTCACAGCAAAGTGTCCCAAGTTATGGGAAAGATAGTGGGAAATGTACAGGCCAGTGTTGATTTAAAGCTTGTGTCCAGTGGACAGCTCTTTTGCCATAGGAAATTTGCCAGTGTTATTGCTTAGCTTTTGTCTAGCGCATCAAAGAGAAGAAAGAAATAATGATCTTCAGGGGAGACTCTTATAGCCTGTCCTTTGTCCACAAAGCTGGAGCTATAAGGATTAGGAGAAATAAAAATACTCCCCCAGCCTCCATCTGGATGGATAACAAACAAATTGCCTCTCCCAGTCTTTTCATTCAGGAGTACATGTTCTTGATGTGATCCTTTATTGGTTGATAGTGATCCTGAGTGTTGACAAGTCAAATTTCTCTGCTAGATAAAGGACAAGTACATGTTAGACCTCAGAGAACTTCCACAAATAACTTTTCAAGGCACTAGCAAGAAGAGTTAATCAAGTACATTGGGAAATTTGGCCATCTGAGTAAGAATCAGCACAGGAAAGTATACCAACTTCTCTACCTAGATTATAAGTAATTATAAGTCTTTCATTTCAGGATGTGCTATTGGACATTGTTACTTTAGGTCATTAGTAGCCTAGATTTCAATTAATATGGACATCTGTCTTTAACAATATACAATTTAGGTACAGCAAAGAGAGATAACTTAGGAACAAGAAAATTATTATCAAAGTATTATTCAGAATGCAACAGAGAACTAGAAAGATGAGAAATTATTAAAAGCATAAAAGTTAAGTGATATAGCAAATACCCTGAGGCAATCTAATATGTTTTAATAAATCCTAAATGAAGACCGAAAGAGAATGGGGGGGGGGTAAATAGGAGTAATGCTTATTTCTTTTTTGAGCAGGGGAAGAAAGGGTCTATTTCAATCTTGTAGCCATGAAGAAAAGCCAAGGCTACATGGTAGTGTCGCAGAGAGCAGTGAGTCAGACCAATGCCTTGTGGCAGTGAACATTTGCAAGATAAGATGTATGGCCTAAAGGGCCTACTGTGTGACTCAGCAGGCCAAGATAAGATGTATGGCCTAAAGGGCCTACTGTGTGACTCAGCAGGCCACACTAGCTTCCATGGCTACATTTTCCATTTTCTTTCTCTCTCCTTCCTTCTTTTTTTCCTTCCTTCCTTCCTTCCTTCCTTCCTTCCTTCCTTCCTTCCTTCCTTCCTTCCTTCCTTTCTTTCTTTCTTTCTTTCTTTCTTTCTGTTTGTTGGTTGTGATTCTGGTCTTGGTTTGTCTCTTGGTTTTGTTTGGATTTTGATTTTTCTTAAATTTGGTTTTGATTTGGGTGGAGGGCAGGTGCAAGTGCAGAAGGCAGATGCAAGGAGATGAGGCGATAAGTTGGATCGGAATGCATGATGTGAAATCCGAAAAGAATCAATAAAAGTTATAATTTAAAAACAAGAGAGAAAAGCTAAGGCAGGGATACTAGGCATGAACTTGCAGCAAAGCCACAGAGGAATTCTACTTACCTGCTTGCTCCCTACTTCTGCTCAGCTAGCTTTCTCATACAACCCGTGCCGTGTGCCCAGAGTAGCTCTGTCTGCAGTGGGGTAGGCCAACCTCCATCAATTAGTAATTAAGAAAAGTGCCTTTCCCCTTCTCACCCTTACCTCCCACCCCCCATGAAAGACCACTGGCTAATCTGACAGAGGCAGTTCCTCAATTGAGGTTCCTTCTTCCCACGTCTTGAATTGACAACCAAAAATAGCCATCATTAACAGAGAAACTACAAACTATATAGTATATATATACTGAATTTCATCTGTAGTTTCTGTGGCGCAACCCTATGTTTTTCTGCTTTATTTCTTTTTCTATTTTGTTTTTTGGGAATTTTATACGATATATTTTGATCATACTTTCCCACTCATACTCCTCCCAGATCACCTCTCCTGTCCTCCCCACACGTTTGCCAACCCCTCTTAAGCCCTCAAATCTTGTCTGTGCTGTTCATATGGTCTCAGATGTATGGTCTTCACTAGAGTGTGGTTCCTTTGCTATTTGTCTCCTCTCTATCTCCTTGACGTGCCTTATAGTTATAGTTAAGACTTTCAGTGGTATGTTGAACATGATGGAATAGAGTGGAAATTCCTGCCTTGTTCAGTGGGATTATAGTGGGAATGTTTTGAGTTTTGCTCCATTTAGGATGATGCGTTTACACACCACCCACCAGGAACTGCACTCTCTCAGAGCAGCTTCAGTGGCGGGAGCTTCTTGACTAGGGTAGAACTCTATGCCCATCTCTGTCCAGGCTAGGGTGCAGTCTGGTTTGTGCTTATCTTTTACATGCTGTGGCAACTGTTATGAGTTTATATGACCATGTTCCCTGGTGTGTCTGGAAAATGGTTTCCTTATAGTCAGTCATTTATCACCTCTAACTTTCATGAACTTTTCACCCCTTTTTCCTCAATGATCCTTGAGCCTTGGGAAATGTGATATAGTAAAGATGTTCTATTTAGGACTGAGTATTCCACAGTCTTATTTTCTGTATCTTGATGCTTATTGGTTGTCTGTTTATCATCATCTACTGCAATGGAAACTTCTCTGATAAGGGTTGAGAAATCCATTACTATATGATGCAATGAGAACTTGTTAGAAGTTGATTTAATACTATATTCATTGAGCACAGTGGTTTTCAACCTGTAGATGTGACCCCCTTTAGGGGTCACATCTCAGATATTCTCTATATCAGATATTTACAATTCATACAGTAGCGAAATTAGTTATGATGTAGCACTGAAATAATTTTATGCTTGGGGGTCACCACAACATGAAGAATTTATTAAAAGGTCATGGCATTAGGAAGGTTGCGAACCACTGATTTAGCAGAATAATAGTGGTAGGTTCTCTCCTAGGTATGACCTATCTAGCAACAGGTTCTTGCCAGCAACATATCCCAATATAATAAAGCAATATAGAGTAACCCCACAGCCACATCAAGAAGAAGCTTCTCTGATATGCACTGAATGAGGCATGAATCATTTATCCAGTCTGTGACTAATTGATGATCACAAAATACTCCCATTGATTTCATTTCTTAAGCTTTTATATCCACAGTTAATTTGTAATTGTCATTCAGTCATGAGTTGATGAATGGAATTATATTCTAAACTCTGCCCAGTAAATTTTAACCTGATAGTAGTATGCTGAAAGTGCTTCATGTCCCGTGTAGGATATGTTCATTTAACTGACGTGTCTTTCAGCTTTCTCACTAAGCCAGCCTTGGTTAAATCATTTCTTGAATTCTTAGTATTTATGTCTAACTCTTGTTGATTCAGTTGTAAATCTTTAGTCACTTAAGGTATTTGAAACTAGGTTTATAATCAGTTTCCTAGTATCTGTTTCCTGTTATCTGTTCTTGTATTTTAATTAGAATTCATACCAACTTCTTGAACTTAAATTTTTATGTGCTTTTTTTGTATCCATGTTATATTTCATGATAAAATATTGTCTTTAAATTTTTTTATTCACTTGCTTTAACAATGGGTTAATACATTAATTAGCCTGTAAATGTGGCTTATTAAAAATTATAAGTTAAAATTACTTGTTAAAGAAGTTATGATATAAACTTTGTTAAATCATAAATCTGAATGTTTGGAATATAAAATTACTTGATAATTTTCAGTTGGAACAAAATGAAATTACACTCATATTTTATGTAGCCACCCACAATCCATATGCCAAATTACATTTCATAGCTATTTATATAGACTAATTTTGGATAGGCGATTTTATAGGAAAGCCATGGGGAGCTGGGTAATGCACATGAGGTATTCAGGCAGGAGAGGGCTGTGTGGGCAGAAAATGACTGCATTTCACTTGCTACCACCTTGTCATTCTAGCACACAAATTAGTTTTTACTTTATGGGACTTTTTTTGTCCTTTTTCTTACTTATAAAAAAATTGAACTCCTTGCAATAAAGTCACTTGTATTAATTTTCTGTTGCTATGATAAAATATACTGACAAAAACCAAGTTAGGGAAGGAAGGGCTTGTTTTGGCTTACAGTTCCAGAGTGATAAACTCCGTAATGGTAGGGATGGCATGGCTGCAGAAGGGAAAGAGCCCTTCAGTCATAGTAGAGAAGGGATAACAATAGAAGGGATAGGCGTCATTGTGGTAAGGAAGGCAAGGCTGCAGAAGGGATAGACTCCATCATGGTACAGAAGGCATGGCTGCAGAAGGGATAGTTAGACTCCATCATGGTACAGAAGGCATGGCTGCAGAAAGGATAGACTCCATCATGGTAGTGAAGGCAAGGCTGCAGAAGGGACAGACTCCATCATGGTAGTGAAGGCATGGCTGCAGAAGGGACAGACTCCATCATGGTAGTGAAGGCATGGCTGCAGAAGGGATAGTTAGACTCCATCATGGTAGGAAAGGAATAACAGCAGAGGAATAGAATCCATCATGGTAGGGAAGGTGTGGCAACAGGACTGTGATGCCCTCCTGACAGTCAGGAAATATAATTGTCATGTTTATCCCCACATAGGAAGCAGAGACAGGAAGTAGGGCTATACAGCCTCACAGCCTACCTTCATTAACATATTTCCTCTAGTTCTGAAGACTACCTCCTAAAATTTCCACAACCTTCCCTAGCAGTAACATCAACTGGGGACCCAGTGCTCAAAAATATGAGTCTGTGGGCCACATTTTTTATTCAAGTCACAACATGATTTAAACAAAATGTTAAGTTGTTGAATTTTCATCCAGGTAGTATTTATTGAGCCCCTATAACATAATGGCACTGTGATTTGAATACATATCATTAAAGAGACAACCCCCTTAAGACAGTAAGACAGTTCAGGTTTTTATTGCGGGTGTGTGTTGGGGGGAGGGCTGCAGAAGCGTCTCTGTAAGGATTAAAACCTACCAGCTTGCAAGCTGAGGTAAGTAAAGGGAGAAGGGGGAGGAGGGGAAAGAAGTAGACAAGATTCCTTTTGGGGCCTGAGAGTGCCCTTGCTTTTAGTAAACAAAGAATGGTGAGTAATGAGTGAAACAGTATCATGTTGTCAATAAACATCTCCTACGGCTAGCCATTATCCAGGGTCTGGTGGGTATTTAGACTTTAGTTCTGGAATGCTAATTAACTGTGATTTCAGCAAATTGTCACCAAGATGGAAGAACTTTTTTAAAGGGCGTGGCCATGGCTACTGACATATTTCTCTAGGCAGATAGAGAAGAGGTTGCGGCAGTCCTTGTACTGGTCAACATCCTCATCTGGGAGACCTGGGGCCAGTTTCTGCTATCAGAAAATTTGGAAGAAAATGCTTGAGCAAGAAATCTTTCCTCAGTAGTCTCCAAGCCTGCTGATATGTTCTAGCAATCTTATGCTCTCTCTTCAAGAAATATGACCCTAAAATCATTTAAGAGATGGCCATCAAGACAATCTAACTGCTTCCAGTTACTGTTGGAAGCATAGATGGGTTTAGAGTATTCATTCTTGTTGACCTTGAGACATTTGAGGGTAGTCATTGGATCCAGGTAGATGGAGTTAGAGTATTGTAGAACCATATGAGTGTGGGTCAGCTTAACTGAGAGTAGATAAAATCAAGACCGCAGTTGCATACACAATATCCAGTCGTTGATAATGTCACCACTAAGGATGCAATATATTTAACTCATTTCTATGGTGAAGATCCAGAGGTCCAGTTTTATAACCGTTGGCCAATGGGATGGTGGTGTTTGGTGTAGTCTTAGTTTGATTTTGTGGATTTTCTAAAGGAGAAACTAGCAAGGTTATCAAACATATATAAATGGTGGGATCTTCCTGGTAAAGAAAAGCATGTGAGGCAGTACATTGAGCTCCATAGAGACAGCGCCGGGGCAAGCGAGAGCCGGACGGGCACTGGGCGACTCTGTGCCTCGCGGACGAAAATCAACTAAACATGGGCAAAGGAGATCCTAAGAAGCCGAGAGGCAAAATGTCCTCGTATGCATTCTTTGTGCAAACCTGCCGGGAGGAACACAAGAAGTATCACCTTGATGCTTCTGTCAACTTCTCAGAGTTCTCCAAGAAGTGCTCAGAAAGGTGGAAGACCATGTCTGCTAAAGAAAAGGGGAAATTTGAAGACATGGCCAATGTTGACAAGGCTCGTTATGAAAGAGAAATGAAAACCTACATCCCCCCCAAAGGGGAGACCAAAAAGAAGTTCAAGGACCCCAATGCACCCAAGAGGCCTCCTTCGGCCTTCTTCTTGTTCTGTTCTGAGTATCGCCCCAAAATCAAAGGAGAACACCCTGGCTTATCCATTGGTGATGTTGCAAAGAAACTGGGAGAGATGTGGAACAACACTGCTGCAGATGACAAGCAGCCCTACGAAAAGAAGGCTGCCAAGCTGAAGGAGAAGTATGAAAAGGATATTGCTGCTTACAGAGCTAAAGGAAAACCCGATGCAGCAAAAAAGGGGGTGGTCAAGGTGGAAAAGAGCAAGGAAAAGAAGGAAGAGGAAGATGATGAGGAAGACGAAGAGGATGAAGAGGAGGAGGAAGAAGAGGAAGATGAAGATGAGGAAGAAGATGATGATGATGAATAAGTTGGTTCTAGCGCAGTTTTTTTTCTTGTCTATAAAGCATTTAACCCCCCTGTACACAACTCACTCCTTTTAAAGAAAAAAAATTGAAATGTTAAAAAAAAAAAAGCATGTGAGTCCTTCAGGTTGATTACACTTGGAGTTTCTGCGATGGCCTCACCCGCTGTGTCAGTAGCCCAGATGTCAAGCCTGAGCCATTGTTTATATCATTATCAGTGGTTTAACTTTCGTTATACGTTTCCACTGGATGTTTAAGACCATGAAGGGGGCCAAAATTAATCACTCTTTTTACTTTTGAGGCTAGTTGAGGGTCTGGTTCTCAGGGGCCAATCTTTAGATCTGCTGGGTGGTTAACATGTAAATAGTTTGCTAACACAAGTGCTTCACCTTAAAAAATAGAATGTTTTAAAAATTATACAACTTAGAAAACATAATATGAAATTTAATGATATATGAAAATAATAAAAGTAAGTTTAAATATTGTTTGAAACCTCCTAACAATTGCCTTTGAAGTAAATGCCTCTGAATCTTCACTTAAAATGATCAGGCTAGCATACATAATCAACAAGTCTTTATTCTCCTCTCTGGTAGCTTTTTAAAAATGAACATTTTTTGTATATTGAAATGCTATCAAATCAAATTTTCTAATGCTATAAAATATTTATATAGTGGTGATTATGCTTTTATGACAGATCATCCATTTTTATGACAGATCATCCATATTTGTACATGTGAAAATGGGAGCTATAGCAGAATAACTTAATATAATTCATAATACACTTAGTTTTGCATTATTGTCCTTCAATGAATAAGCTTTTGTTGAACTTGGACCAGAAAATTTAGAGAGCACTGATATCCAGATCATCTGTACCTGTTGTGAAAAGTTTGTTCCAAGATACCCCTTCATATGCCTCAAGTTGTAAAAGATGTCATTTGAGGGTAGGACCTTGTATTTTTATTCTAACAGGACAATTACTCTGTGTATTGTTGTGGGCTGGTTCTAGATTAAGAATACAGGGAAGTATGTGGAACTGAACTTTTATAATGTGCTTATTTGTAGAAAAAATCATTACTCTTCTGGCTACCTGTTTAGAAAGTGAGAATCAAAATGCCCAGAGGATTGGAGCAGCTTCACTTTGGGCTCTAATTTACAATTATCAGAAGGTTAGTTTTTAAAATAATTGTTTGAAATGGAGGGAGGGGAGTTGATGCAGTTAAATAATTAGGGCTCTTAGGATGCATTCAAGAGTATCAGACGGGTGGATACCAGCTAATGGTAAAAAAAAGTTTCAAACCCAGGTTCCCTTTGTTCATTCATACGATTAATAATCTATCAATTAATATTTTCATTTAATTGTTTCACTAGGGCTCGATTCAGAAGGGTAGTTCTATTTAAGTGAATTTCCCTTTTGATTTCAATTAAATTGTAAATTTGTTGTAATTTTAGTAAAAAAATAAAGTCTTTGTACAGATGTGCCCAGGATAAATGCATCTTGATGGAAGACTTAATAATAGTTTTATCCATGCATGTAATTTGCCTTTCTCGTGTATATACCATCACTTAATTTTACAGTGATCTCAGTCTCTGTAAGATCAAAGTACAAGTGCTGCCCAGAGAGAATTATAGCAACAGGGTACTGCAACCTCTCTTTCTCTGCCAGCTGGTCTTCTTTTGTTGTAAACATTTCATTCATAAGTGAAATACACAAGAATATCTAATGGTTACCCAGCAGCCAGATGACAGTGTTAGGGCGCACAGACAGCCACTCGTGCCCGTGTGACTTCTCTTCATCCTGGACCAAGGGGTTGCTTCCTTCTCACATGGGCTAAGCACAGGTTTGGACATCTTGAAGTCCCTCAGTAAATATTTATATACTGAGAACTTGTAGTGTTTGAAGTACTTAATCTGAAATTTGATAATTGAAGTAATGAGAATTTCCCTAAGGTTGATTACTCAAAAGTAATAATAAACTGAGATTACGGGAGAAAGAGTAGGAATGAAGGGAAAGATCCCAAACTATGGAAAAGAGTCTAGGTTAGCTTAGACATGAATGGAGTACAGTGGGCTTGACACAATAGGCTGAACTGGTATCTAACTGTCTATATTTCTGTATCTTAACTCTATGCTGTTTAACACCGTAGTTAGCAATAGGCAATTAGTCCTGTATTATCCTTATCCTCAGTATTTGGGAATAATGCTAACTAATAGATTGTCTTTTCTTTTCCAGGCAAAAGCAACTTTGAAAAATCCATCAATAAAAAGAAGAGTAGATGAAGCATATTCCATAGCAAAGAGAAGTAAGTTCTAAGAGATTACAGTTAAATTTGATAAATACTAAATGAAATTTCTGGTTACTGGAATATTTGAATAGGACACTGCAAATGATAGTTTTGTGCATTGCTTTGATAGATGTTGAGAACTATTATAAAGTACTATCAGAGGGGCTCATATTTAGCCCATGCTTTTCATGGTAATGATTTTTTTGACATAATAAAATGTTCTGATAGGTGAGTATTTGAAATAGAAAAGTTTCTTAAAATGCGCCTTTGATCTTTCTCCAAGTCAGTTTTTTTTTTTTTTTCTCCAGCTGCTGCTACTCCACATATAGAGTGTTCTTGGGTGATAAGAATTGGGCCTAATTAGAATTAACCTTGAAAAAAAACCTTTGATTTAACATCAGGAAACTGAAGTCTTCCAGGCATATGTTCAACAGCCCCTGTAACCACATTTCCCTGTGATCTGCAGTCATGATTTCAGAGCATATTAGTCATTTGAAGTGAGCCAGTTTTCAATGGGCATTATTCTCCAAACATTTCTATCTAAAGATAGCAAAGTATGTCTTTCCTGTACTGTAGTAGATCTCTTGGTTTTTAATGTTTGTCTCTGAAGAGAAATGTCTTTGATTTGTTTCTAGTTGTGATCTTGCATTTCAGGATGAAGTGAGGAATTGGGCTATGTTAATGTTTGTGGTTTTAGAGGGATAGTATGTAAGAAACAGTATGGTGTTTATTCTGGATTATAGCTCATTTATGTATGGAGATACTTTCTTAAATATGCTTTAGATAAGCTATTGATAAGAAATGAATGGAAATGTTAAACATTAATTTTATAAATGTAAAATAATTTTATAATTCTAGTCTATCAAGAGCATAAATATCTTGCTAATCTTTTTCATAGCTTCATGTAGGAGTGTCCACCCCTATGTGGGGCATTAAGTTTAATATACTGGTATTTATAACTCTTATTTTCCTATATCAGCTCTCTCCAATTCAGAAGAAAACCCTCTAGATGCCTACTATTTGAAATGCCTTGAAAATCTTGTACAACTGCTTAACTATTCCTGAGCCATGAGCTGGTCTACTCCAGAGCTGACTGCCATCCACAGGAGATCTGGATCAGAGGCCAACTTTGTGTAGCAGCTGCTCCCTGACTGATGCTGACTCTGCAGTATCAGTATCTGCCTTCCCTATGAGACATCACCGGCCATATGAAGGGAGTGGAACTGGTGACCCTCCACGCTGTTCGTTCCTGGCAACCTTCCAAAAGTGAAGACTTGCTGACTCAAGATGCTGCAGACATAGAGTTCTGGCATTATAAACATTTTTATACTTTTCTATGTAACATGTTTTGTAAAAATCCTATTTAATAGTTATTTAATAAAATAATATTTAGAAACAAAAACTGGCTAGTCTTACTTAAACATTTTTAAGAATATATTATATTCTTTGAGAACTTCATGTATGCAATGTAGTTTGATAGTTATTTGTTTCCCACTTCTACAGTTCTGACCAGAACACCTTCCCACACCATGCCTCCAATTCTAACATTATATCTTTCCTTCCTTCCTTCCTTCCTTCCTTCCTTCCTTCCTTCCTTCCTTCCTTCCTTCCTTCCTTCTTTTCTTCCAATAAAGTCTAATTGTTACCAGCATAAGTACATAAATGTGAATTAGGAGCATAGTCAACCTATCAAAGGCTGTACCTCTAAATAAAGTTGATTCTACCTGCCGTAAAGCCATCAACTGTTAACAGAATAGTTCCTTAGCTAGTGATGCGAGATTCTGTGCCCCCCGCATCTATTCTTGACTATTGACTGGATTGATCTTGTGCAGGTAGCCACGGCTGCCATGAGTACAGTGTCCCTGTCATATCCAGAAGACACTGTTTTGCCCCAGTCTTTCGTAACCTATGACTCTTAACATTTTTCTACCCCCTCTTCCAAGATGTTCTCCAGGGCTTGTGACATGTCCCATCTGTGCCTCAGTCAGCATTCCACTGACACTTCATCTCTGCACTTTGGTCTTCTGTTTTATATCTATTTTCCATAATACCCTCACAATAATGTTTCTCTGGTAAGGTCTGAGAGCTGTGCTATTCTATTGGTGTAGAAATACCTATTTAAAGGCATCATCAGACTATCTCTATTTAGGAGAATAATAGTAATAGGTTCTTCTCCCAGCTTGGGACCAAGCATTCAAATATATGGTCCCCTGGGGTCCATTCTCATTCAGACGACCACACGGGTAAGTAAATACAGATTCAAAAGTGATGATTTGTTCACTTTTGATGAATGGGTAAGAATGGAGCCTCAGATACCTGCTAGTACCCCTAAATTTTGGTTTTGTTTCTTAATCCTCAAGCTATACTGCAACTGTATTTCTATCACTCCTTCAATTAAAAAAGGATTTGTGTTTGAATCTTGTGAATAACCATTACTTTTTTTGAGAAATAAAGTTGCTCTCCAAGAAAATAATCATTTTCTTTATGATTCATTAATTGACTTCTTTTTCACACATCTTAGTATGCTGTGCCTTATTCCTTTGGAACCAGGGATAATTGTGGCTTTCCCCCTTAGGAGTCCTGTTAGTCAGACTGATAGACAGTTACTCATGTCCACAGTCCTGGGGTGGATGTTGAAGAGTCAGCAAATATTGAGAACCTTTCTTGCATGACAGTGAATATACCTGGGTATTTGGTACATTTAATTCTCTAACATCATGTGGTGAAACACTTCTTTTTTCAGTTGTCTTGTAAAAGTAGGAAATTGAAAAACATGTATTACCTTACTAGTCCCAAGGAAATCTTTAGTGTAAAGAATGTAACATTGCAATTCAATGAGTAAGGGAAATGCATGACACCGTTGCATTGTGTCTGTAAATTAAGGAAACTTAGGGCGAACTGAGACTTTATTCTTTGTAGGCTCATACTTGAGAACGGTCTTACACAACCTAAGTAGCAGATCTCGTGAGGCTGCATGAAAATCTGCAGGTGTGAAGTTCACACTGTAGAAGACTGCCAACACCCCAGGAATCCTGAGCCCTGGCAGCAGAGCACACAAGGAGCTCAACACCTACCTTTGCATTTCATTTGCTCCTTCTGCGTTGAAATATGTTTCAGAAAATAAAATCCTGCTTAATGTTTCACAGAAAGGGCATATATAATAAATTTGTTTTTAATATTGCATAAATAGGTGTTCTATTATAGACTTTTTTTTTCAGTATCATTCTTACTGTTTTCTTTCTGATGGTGGCTGTGCCTTTGGTCTTTTAGTGTTTCATGGATTGATCTGGTCAGTGATTTACACATCCTAGGGCAAACTTTGGCAATTCCCTGTGAATTCTGAAACATTGTTTCTCTCAGTTCTTTAAGTACAACATTCTTCCTTTGGTTTAACATGGAAAACATCAGGTAGTAAAATACAAATTTATTGTTGTTTTCTAATCATCTTCATAAAGATTGATTGTAGAAGCTCATGTCTTTACAGAGAAATGATAATTAGAGAAAGTCACAACGGAGTAAGCTGCAGTGATCAGTGGATAGTGGAGAATACATTTCTCCAGTTAATACATTTTCAGCACAACTCCTCCACTTAATGCTCATGAATCAGCATGAAGGAAGTGACTGGACGATTTTAAGGACAGAGGATGAATACAATTACTGCAAGATCATAAAAGGACATGAAGTGGGGGGAAAAGGTATAGATCTAGAGGAAATTATAAGAGGAGTAAAAGGTGAACATTATCAAGATGCATTCATAAACTTCTCTAAAATTAAAAAATATGCCAAATGAATAAAGAAATGGAAATAAATTATGTAATATGAACAATAATGAGAAAAATGACTAAAACCAAAATAAAAATTGTCATGTAGAAAAAATTGACTTTAGTATTAAAAATTACAGAGATGAAAGTACTGTAATGATAAAAGATTTAATTCACCAAGAAGATGTAATATTCAAAATTTATGCATTTCTATAATTTTGAAGTAGGTGAAGCTAAATTTGTTCTAGAGTTTCTACAATAAATTGCTAAACCTGCTATCATGATAGATTTATTCTTGTGTTCTATTTGTTTGCTTGTTTGTTTTTCCCCTTTACCTAAAATAGATTCTTTTCTCATACAGTATATTCTGGTTATTGTTTCACCTCCCTCTACTCTCAGTTTTTGAGGTAAGTCTCCCAATGTAATCCAATATGGCCTTGAACTTGGGGCACTCCTCTCTTCGCCTCCCAAACAAAGCTTGAGGAAGGAATAAAATATTTATTACTAATAGATCATGGTGGAAAAGACATAAAAAGAATGTGGAAAACCTGAACACCACAACTGATAACCTTGAACTACAAAATTTAGCAAAGATTTGCTACCAAAGTTTAAGGAAAATAGGCTTTTCTGTGATCCATGTCTACTTGATCCTGAACAAGTTTGTGTATTACAAGAATTCTTTTCATTTTGTAATTCAGTTAAAACTAATAAAAAAGATAAAGTAGTTAATATATTTGAAAACTGACAAACTTCTAAATAACCCCAAAGTTAAAGCAGAAACCACAATGGAAATTACTGAATGATGATGAAACAGTGAACCCACAAGACCTGTGAGATAGAGCAGAGGTGAAAGTTCTCACATTTATCTTCCAGAAAATTTTTGTTTTTAAATCTTTATAATACGATGGCCTCCAAATTAGTGACTAAAATGTCTGTTATACAAATTTTTAAAAATGTCTGGGTCTTAAATTCCAAACAGTACATATTCATAATACTTTTGTTCAAAAATTAGGTTGCTATAGATGTATGAGTTTATTTCTGGGACCTCTGTTGTATTATATTCTACACTAGTCAGTCATACAGGTCAGTCAGTGATGGCACACACCTTTAATCCTAGTAGTCACAATAGTTAGCTATAGAAGCTGGGCAGTGGTGGTGCATGCCTTTAATCCCAGAACTGGAGAGGAATATAGTAAGGTGGGATGAGACAGGAGCTTGCTCTCTTTCTGTCTGAAGATTTCATAGAAGTAAGAACTCTCTACTGGGTTGGCTACTTTGTTTTTTCTGATCATCAGGTTGAACCTCAATATCTGTCTCTCAGTTTTTATTATTCGTCCTATACTTCCCACTTTCTCTTCTGCATAAAGAAAGAAACATCATTTAGAGTTTAGTGTTCCAAAGTCATTCACTGTAAAATGTCCAGTTGGGAGTCTTGTCTCATTACCATTCACTATGAGAATCTTCTTTAGTGAGAGCAGACCAATGCATTTAGGGTATAAAATTGGTATGGGTATAGCAAAGTATCATTTGGAATCATTCTACGCTATGTTCTTTAGCAGAACAGTAGTAGTAGGTTTTCCTCTTGGGTCTATGATCTGTATAGTCACAGGTTCTTAAAAACTTTAGCAGTGTGAGGTATGGTTTCCATCTCTCGGAATGGACCTTAAATCCGATTTTTAAAGTAGTGATTGATTAATCCTATAACCTTTATACCACTACTGTGCGATTATATCTTGTAGTCTCTATAGGTCATAGGATTTGTAGCTGGGTCATATTTATGATTACTTTTCTTGTAGTATGCAAAGATCCTTCTAGCACCATGAGCACTAGTCAGTATGGGTAAAGCGTCAACTTGGCACCAGTTCAATCCCTTTATGTTTGATCATATGAATAAGTTAATGTCTTCAGCAATAAGGCCTTACTGTCACATAAAGCAACTAATAGCCTTGGCAATATTATGTGATATTTAGGGAAGTTTATGAAAACCCCTTGGTCAATGACTAAATAAAATGTAACCGATTCCTGGCATTGTTGTGATTACTTGGGGCATTGTCTTCCCTATTATATGGTGACTCCATTTAAATTCCTTTCATGAATTTATATTTTAGGAACTTCTACAGTAATAGGTTTCCATATGGCTTTTCAAAAGGCCTTTCGTGCTAGTTGTCCCTGACCATATTCCCTCCTTTACCATGCCCTCACATCCTCCACCATTTAGTTCTTCTAAAGACACTATATTTTATTTTCTCTTCCAATTAGATAACAACAGAGGTCCTCTGTTCCGAGGTTGGGGGACCAGAGAGCAACTTCCAAAGATGGCAAAATAGAATTAATGAAATCATCTTCATAACATTGATTCTGCTAGTTCATGAGCATGGAAGACCTGCCCGTTTTAGAGATGGATGTAGAGACTAGGATTGTAGGCACTGGTGTGCAATTCTAGCATGAATGAGGTATTTACATGAGAGATGCTATATGAACCACAAATACCATGAGAACATACTCCTATCTCAGAGAATCTAAAAAATAGATATCATAATCAAAGATTTCCCCCAAGATCTAATATTGGGGTTTAGTTTTACTTTGGGAACACTTTATTTCCTCTTACATTTCCATTTAGGATAATGAATCTATCCTACTCCTATAGTAGAATGTGCTATAACTATCCAATCATTGTGTTTTAGAAACATAAGACTTGTTTGATTTTATAGCTTCATAACTTGGGAAAAATATGCGTGGGAGTGGACCATCTCCTGAGTCTCACCCACATGTGATGAGACTGTTGACTCTAGTCTTTTAAGTTGGTACTGTAACCAGTGTTCTGTGGCTATTGAAATGAAATGGATACATTTTATATTGTAAAATGGCATGAATTTGGGGAGATCTTCGGTGGAATATTTGTATGATTCTAAAATCCATATGTTGTAATTTAGTATGCAAAAGATGCACATAAAAATGATTAAATCATATGGGGAAGGACATGCACAAACACAGTTGGTTTCCAGACAGCATGCTAAGGTCGTAGCAATGTGTTTGGATAGTTCAATGCATAACACGACTATTTCTACTTCATTGGAATTTTAAGAGCTAAGAAGGTAGCTTAAAAACAGTAGCGTCCTTCAGGGCCATGCTAAAACTAACTTGTCCCATGGTTGCAGTGGAGTTTGATCTGAAATTAGTATAGTAGAGTAATTGAGCATAGTAAGTTAAGACACATGGCACAGGGTTAAAGGCCTGTAATCTCAAAGAGAGCCTCAAATCTCAAAGAGGAGAAGAATGGACAAGAAAGAGGTTTTATATGAATGGATTTACTAGTTTTTGAGTTGTGTGCTTGGTGTTTCTCTATGTTAAGAGAAAGTGTACCCTTCCTTTGCACAAAACATACACAGAAATATACACATGCACACCCCAACCACCACCACTGTGTACTACACACCACAGATATGAATATATCAGAGTTTATAGGAACTATAAGGCAACACAAACAACTTCAAATTAATTGTTTAACACCCCATTCAAGTCCCATCATTATTTACACTCCAGCCCCTGGACCTTATCCTCCTCTACAGGGGCCATCCCTGCCTGCCTCACAGTAAGGCTTGTCTTAACTCAGGATTCCTTTGTCTAGCCCCATTCCATCATACAGCCCTCTTGTGAATGTCCTATAAATCAGGGTATTTATGACTAAAATTCATCCTCAAACCATTTGACAGTCAGTACCATACATTTAACCACCTGCTTGTTTGAGATAATTAAATGGGTCATTGATCTACAATGGTTGAAGATCTGTTTCCTTGTGCTCTGAGAGGATGGGAAGATAGAACAAGGTAACTTCCACTTCATACTAAGGGAGCTATATTTCCACATATGCTGGGAACAGTCACCGATTTCGTTCCCTTAGCTTGCTTTATTGTACAAAACCTTTCATATACTTGAATTCAGTGTGTGTGTGTGTGCATGTGTGTGTGTGAGAGAGAGAGAGAGAGAGAGTGTGTGTGTGTTGAGAACCACTCATTTAGCATTTTAAAATAATCAGACATATTATTCACTCTTTAGATTGTTATCTGTGAAAAGGCAATATTAATACTTACTTTTACTCTTGGGATTTTTACTGGGCCAAAACCAACTATGACAAAGCCTAGTGTTTCACTTTTACTTCCAAGCTACTATGAGCTAATTCTCAGTTCTGAGAACTTGATCTGACTTCTGAACCACAGCGAAGGCTTTAGAATTCTGCCTTAAGGTTTGATTCATGTTATTTTGAACTTCTCTTCTCACTGATCTTCAGCTCTTGTTCCTCTGTGTACTTTCCCCAGAGGTAGCATCACCTCTTTTGACTTCACTCATTACCTCTGTGAGAAGGTCATGCTTCTGCTTGCAAATTATTTCTAACCACTTCATCCTCCCCACTATCTAACTATCTCCCCCATACTCAGCTTCTCAGATCTCTTAGGTCTGAGCAGCTCTATCCCTGGGGTAATCCAGGTTTCCTCCATATTCTGGAAATCATGCTTAGAATAGCATCATCACTAGAATTTCCTTCTTTCCCTGAAGCTGCTGTTTGCTGCAGCTGACACGAGTAGTTCCTCAGCCTCAGACACTGATATCCAGCCATTACACAATACATAGAGATCACAGTCTTAGAGAGCATACAGTCTCTCCAGGAAGTTTGGAGAATGTTTTCAATTTACTTGTCCATGGGATTGTATAAGGAGTTATGGGAACTAAGTAATAACAAAGAGACATGGTTGGATTGAAAATGAGATAAAATAAGCTACCGTAAGTTTATGTGTGTTTCCTCTCCTAAAATTAGTGTACATTTGTGTCAGTGCTGGGGATATAATTCAATGCCTTGTGCATCCTAGGCAAACATCCTACCACTGAGCTGTTCTCCCAACCCCTGTTCAAATCTTAACAGACTATAATCTTACATTCTCATATTCACTGATTTTGTGAAAATTGTAGCACAACTGAGCATATAATATTAAGCTCCTGGACACTCAGTAATGGTTTCTCTCTTCCCTCACTTCCTCTTCAAAATCCTCAGATAATTAGCTCAACTTTGTCCTATATGTCACTAAAGTAAAAAGAGCCTCAGTGCCTAATTACATAATGAGATTATGATGTTTACTATATAATTAGAACACTCCAAAGGGAAAAATCAAAGATGTTCATGTCACTGTATAGTATGTGATGAACTCTTTTCTTTCAAGAGAGAAGGATGATTGTGGAAGTCACTGCAGTTCAAAGTCCAGGCCTTGCTTTTATATGATCCACCTAATGATGGCAATTGGGTAGAACAAACATGACAGCAATACTAAGCCTGGTTGCCTTAGAGAACTTTGCAGAGATACTGAACAAATTTCAGGGAATTCCACAGTCATAGTCCTCAGTGGGAGGCCATCTCATTCTGGATATAGTATTCAACTAAAAAATCTTAAGGGGGATTTAAGACCAGAGTGGTTTGTAGCAAAGAATTGGATTTTCTGTCTTTAGTTGGAAGTAGGTTGGCACATGGGTAGTGAAATTGTTCAAGAAAGGAATTGTCAGCATTGTAGAGTAATAATGATGTCAACTCTGATAATGTTTGTTTTGTTGTTTCACTGTGTTAGCCTAGAACCCAAGGTGTCTATATTTCATTCTCCAAAATGCTGAGATTACCCTCCCATGCTATCATGCTAGTGATAGAAAATCAATAGGTCAATCAAAGAACATCAGAATGAGGATATTTATTCAAGCATATAGAATAAGAAGAACGGTTAAGTGAATGAATGTTTCTGGGAAGGAGCAACGCAGAGTTGGGAGCTGTGCAGTTTCTGATATAAGAGTCATGGGTTCCAAGAGATCCTATCATGTGGTTAAGCAATCTGTATATTATATTCTTTATTTCCAATTCAGGAAAGATGCAGACATTGTTTCTCTGCCAACACTGCTGGCAGTTTTGATGACTGCTGTAGAAAGTGAGATCATGCACAAGGAATGAGATGACACAGAGAGAGGTGTTTTCATAGCCTGATGGTGAAGATTTCATTGACTTAGGAAGTGACGGTGTGCAGATCAAGGAAATGGGGTGCAAGTTGGATTCAGTGTGGATTGAAAAGTCAGAAGGATAGGGAGAAAATAGAGATTCATCAGGACAAGAAGGGGTGTGACCCAGAGGAATTGAGAGAGAGGGTATTTGAGAGTTGCAAGGTTGTCTGTAGGGCTTTGTCTTTGTTCCTGGCTCTACTCTCCATTGCGACACTGCAAGAAGCAATTTCTGCAAGGAGCCTTGGTTTAGAAGTGTATTCAGAAACAAGTTGAGGGTAGTTTGAAAAATGGAGGCTGAGCTGGCACAGCAGGTTCTTCTTTTCAGTCAGAATTGAGAAACAGTTTTGAAATTTACAAATGTGCCAGTTTTCATTCAGTAGCAGTTCTTCCTCTCTGTTCCTCACTCCTCATTTGTATCTCTCTTCTCTATGATGAGATATCTACTTCCCCAACACACTCAAGTAAATACATCTCATTTCCTCTCCCTGAAAACAAAATGATTTCTGAACCAATACATGAGGGGTACCAACAGCAAGCGAGGACTCTTTAGACTTAGTGAAGCTCAGGGATTTTTTTTGTAATGATTTTGATCTATAACCCCAGAAATGAGAGTATACAGACAAAGAACAGTGATCAATGGACCTTGAATCTTTTCCTATATAGTTATATATTTGATATATACTTGGTTCATTATTTTTGTTTGTAATCAATTTATTTTGATTTTTTATCTTCACTTCTATTTTTTCCATATAGAGAGGTATGTTCAGTGATAGATTATTTCTATTCATACCCCTTTCTTTCTACTGACCACCAAATACACTTGCTGTTGTTAGCTTATCCTTTTGCATCTTTCTTCTCCAAAATAAACAAATGTGATATATATGTATATATTTTTAATTATTTGAAAATGTATTTATTTATTATTTTGTATACATATATGCATGTACCACAGTACCCCTATAGAGGTCAGAACACAACACATGGAGTTGGTTTTCTCCTTCCACCCTGTAGGTACCAGAGGTTGTAATAAAGCTGATTACAAGTTGTCAGGCTTGATGACATGTGTCTTTTCCTGCTGAGCCAACTCACAGGCCACATCTCCCTTTTCACAGAAAAGAAAACATGTTTTTAACATATCTTTGTACTTTTTTAAAAGTTCTGTGACTGTGTGGAAATTCATATCCTAATTTTAGTGCTCTTAGGAATGGATGTTCACAGTTACTCTCATGGATGGGAATTATTTCTTATATTTTGTTATTATAAACAATGTCACAATTATGAACAAAGCATTCCTATGTTTGTTTCTATTGGCTGTGACCTTTGCTTAGAGAGACGATTCCTAGAGGACTTGTTGGATCAGAATCCTAGACATATAGGTAGGCAGTTGTTTCCAGCTTGTTTTCATAAAGACCCATTGAGGACAAATAGCATAGGATAGTGAACGCCATCACAAGATACAAATGCAAAATACCATGCTCGGCATCACATGGAATCAAATCAATGTCTTTGAATTATATGCATTCTTTTTCTGAAGCTAACCCCAGGAATGACCTTTTCTTTCTAAAAGTTAAGTCTACATGTAACCTGCTTTACTCTCCTGTGCACTTGGGCCCCTTCAATCAGTCATCAACTACTAATGAGTTTCCATTTTCATGGTAGGTACTACTTTGATAAATAACACAACTTTTGGCAGTATCACCTATTAAATATTATTCACTTTTCTCATTTAAAACACTTTTTTCTATTGTAAAAAACATGTGCTTTTATATAAGTGTAAACACAAAGGCTAGAGTCCTTCATTATGTTTGGTTCTGCACAGCAAATTTTGTCATCAAGACATCTCTAATAGTAGGAATGATGTAACATTAAAAGACGAGCAGTTGAGAATAGAAAAGCCACATAAATGGATGTCAGTAAAGTAGGGTGAGGAATTAGTAAATAGAAATGGATCAGAAAGATACCAAGGATATTATTTCTGGAACCCTTTGTGATGGAGTCAGCAGTGAGCAGAGTAATTTTATATTTGTTTTTTAAATTATTTCACACACACACACACAAAGCGGGGAGAACAACACCTTTAACTGTGTTGTTCAGTGCTTGAAAGAGTAGAATGTGTTCACATTATTAAGCTTTATTCTTCTTTCATTTAGATAGGAAAACCAGTTATTTCGCATATAACATGTACAACTTTGCCAACATATCATGTATCTGTAGGATAAGACTGAACCAGGTCAAAGTTAAATAGCAAGTCTGTGGTAAGGGGTAAAAGAAAGCATTTATGTGTTACAAGTGTATATGACATTTTCTTTGTCTAGCCAAGTGTTACCTAATCTGGAAGTAGTTTGAACAATTCTGCTTTCCTAAAAGTTGTGGAGGGCACTGCGACGTTTAGTATTGCCCATGCAGTTTTATATAAATTTTCATCCTGGTCAATTTTAGGCAAGAGGGCAAAAAGCAAAGTGATTGCAAGTCTCCTGAGCTCAAGTTAATGTCCTTCTGGTCTTGCTGAAAAGGTGACTGAATTTCCATTCCAGTTCTTGGCAGGAACCATCTGGCAGAGGCCCTGGGGCAGCACCAAAGGACCATTAAAGTCATTTTATCCCCTTCTCCTTTTGTAGTTGAAATACTTCTAAATTCACTTGCACATGTGATAAATAAGCCAGCGACATTCCCCGAGCCATTTACCCAGGTTCCCCTAAATGGTGACATCTTACAAAACATAACAATGCCATGCTAGGACACTGACATTAATACAGGAGGTTCAACTTAGATTCCTCAAGTTTTGCTTGTACTCATTTGTGTGTGTCTTTGAAACAGGAGGACATCACAGAATGGATGTTACTATAGGCAATCATTTATTTTTTCAATTTGCATTGCTGACCTGGGGAGAATTATAGAAGAAAGGAAACAAGTGCTAAAATCACTTACCAGCAGTACTCAGAAGGTTTAACTGCAGTGACATTTGTCTGTTGAGTGTGGGGGTGGGGGAAAGGTCATCTACACTGCCATTGGTGTATGGTTGATGTTAAGGTTAAAATTCTGGGCCCACATCGGAGCAATGAGCTGAGCTCCTAAGGTCCATTTGAAGACTGGAAGGAGGAAGAATATGAGCAAGGAAGTCGGGACCATCAGGGGTTCACCCACTGAGACAATGTGCCTGAGCTAATGGGAGCTCACCAACTCCAACTGGATGGGAATGAACAAACATGGGATCAAACTAGTCCCTCTGAATGTGGTTGACAGGGCAGACTGAGGGGCCAATGACAATGGCACTGGGATTTGTCCCTACTGCATGTACTGGCTTTTTGGGATCCTATTATCTTTGGATGTACACCTTGCTCAACCTGAATGTTGTGCAGAGGGCCTTGGACTTCCCACAAGGCAGAGTGCCTTGCCCTCTCTTAAGATTGGAGGGGGTGGGGAGGAAGGGTGTGTGGAGGGAGTGGGAGGGAAGTGGGAGGAGGAAAGGAAGTAGGAATTTGGAATGGTATTTTTTTAAGTAATAAAATAATAATAATAAACTAAAATAAAAAATTGTGGACTTTCTAGGCAAGTATCTGGGTTCGAATCTTGGCTTGACTAAGACGTCAGGAAGAAAACACTAGGTAAGTTGCATGAAAATAGAATTAATTTCTTAGTAATATACTTCTAAGATTCACAAAAAGATTAAATGGGTTTGCCTGGGGACCCCACTGAACCTTGGTGCAAATGTAGCTTTGTTCCTTTCTGTGGACTCTCCGACTTCCTTTAATCCCTGTTTCTAGTCTGTTGTGTCAGCTGCTAATACATGGAATCATTTGCTACCTGGGACCTCAGTGGTGACACTGGGCTTGGACATGGGTGATTAACATTATTCTTCCTGCCCTTTGTGATAAACTGTCTATTTTCATTCTTAGCCCTGTTATAACCTGTTTTCAGTTACCTCTTCTCTCACCTCAACTCCACTCACTGGATTATGCAATTCTTGATACGAAATCAGATCTCCCCCAACTCTTTAATCCCTGTCTCTCAAGACATATTCTTTGTCTTACTGAAATCTACTTGCAGAACAGCCATATCCCACCAAACTTCAAATCCTTGGGCACCTTGCCTCTTATTGTGGACAGGATCCCATTAGCTCTTTATCACAGTCCTTCTCACCATTTTCTTAGTCCATCTCTATTTCTCTTTGTCCCCTACAAAAGTATAGAAGTACTCTCTATCAGAGAGACACAGTTATCACACTTTCTCAGATTAAAAAAAGAGACAAAACCAAGGAATGGAATATCCACCCAACAAAAACAAGATAAGACATCAACATTTAGAATCACCTCAATCATCTTAACTCCAGGTGCCTGGACACCAGCACAAAAACACAAATATTAACAGTCAAGATAATAAAACCTCGCCATAACCCAGCAACCCTACTACATTATGCCCCAGGAAATGAAATTTAGCTGAAGCATAAGACAAGGACTTAAAAATAGCAATTATGATGGTATTCAGGTATTCATGAATCTTGGAGAGGATATATATAAATCTGTAATGGATTCTGTGAAAACACAAACAGTGAAATGAAATAATGAAATAGTTTAAGACATGAAATTAAAATAGAATAAGTAAAAAAAAAGTTCAAATTGAAAGTCAGGTCAAAGGCACAGAAAATATTTTCAGCAAAATTATAGAAGAAAATTTCCCAAACCTAAAGAAGGAGGTTTCCTCTCTAGGTACAAGAAACATTCAGAATACCAAGTATACAGGACCAAAATGTAATTGCCTACAGACATAATAATCAAAATACTAAACCTACAGAACAAAGAAATAATGTTAAATGCTGGAAGAGTAAAAAAAAATAATTACCATGTAAAATATAAAGGCAGTTACGTTAAAATAACACATGACTTCTCAATAGAGACTCTAAAAGCTAAAAGGGATCAGTCAGGTGGTCTACATTTTCTAAGAGATTACAGACTAGTACATCAAGAAAAACTATTAATCACAATAGACAGAGAAAGAAAAATATCCACTATAAAACAAATTTAAACAGTATCTGCCAATCCAACTCTACAGATGGCACCAGAAGAGAAAATTCAGTCTGAAAAGGTTAACCACAGCCATGAAGGCACAAGAAATTAATAATTCCAGACCAGTAAATCAAAAGAGAGGAAGAATGCTCACATCATACAAACCAAAATAGCAGAAATAATAAACACTTCTCATTTCTAACTCTTAATTTTTAATGGCCTCAATTACCATATAAAAATATAGACTAACAGATAGGATTAAAAACAGGATTCATCTTTCCACTGCATCTAAGAAACACACCTTAGTATTAAGAATAGGCATCATAGTCACATCAAGTAAAAAGTATAGCCATTTTAACCATTTTAATATGACAAAATTGACTTCAAACCAGAATTAATCAGAAGATATAATGAAGAACACTGAATACTCATCAAAGGAAAAAATATGCCAAGAGGATATTGCAATCCTAAACTTTTATGCACCAAGCACAAGAAAACCAAGTTCATAAAGGAAACACTACTACAGCTAAAATCACATATTACATTGTACCAAGGGCTGTGGGTTGACTATGTTGACTCCATTTTGGTACCTCAGACAAACTTTGTCTTTCTGATTGCAATACCAATACTGGTAAAGCAGAACTTAAGAAAAACAATTCTGGGAAGAAAAATCAACTCAGTGATATAGGCTCTCTGCAAAACTCAGTTTGTTGTCTCTGGTTTTGCTAATCACATATTTTTGCTTTTATAACTATCTGCTTAGCTTGCAGCTTTGAGAATTTTACAAATGACTTACTAGATCCAAATTATCAGTGAGGGGTCAATAAAGGAAGTAAACGTGTTTGTTTAAGCAGGAAGAGATTGAAGATGGAGAATTAGAGAGCCGTATAACTGTAGTCCTGAAGACACCAACTTGATGGCGTCATCTGAGTTCTGGTTGCAGTCAAGTGTTCAAGAATTAGAAGTTCTGGCTGCTCAAGAACACAGTGGCCCATCACCACTTTTTGCCAGCAGCACAGGTGCAAGGAATTTCCAGGAAACTTCTGGTAGGAAGCTACTTGAAGCCTTTTCTGTGCAGAACTCCCAGACTTGCCCATCAAAGCTAAGGATGACAGCAGTACAAATTTCCTATTTGAAACCATGCAATATTTTGGACCTTCATGTCACATGCGAATGTCATTTGCCTCAAGAGTTTAACTTGAAATCTTGCTGCCAAGAATGCTAGGACACACACTCTCCAAGATTTCAACCTCTTAAATGCAAGGAAGAATCCAGAAGGAGAGAACTGAGTTGCTTGGCAGTGAGCAAGTTGCTACACTGGCCACCACCCGCTTTGATTGTCTGAGATGGAGATTACTGAAAGTCTCACAGCTCACATTTGTAGCTAAAGCTCCCACTAGGCATTCTGACACAGTCCCTCCCTTGTTAACCATATAGAATAGACCTGCAAAGTAGGAATTAAGATCACAGTTAGGAAACAATTGTTAACAAATATCTGCAAGATTCTGGATGATGCTGCTGGCATTGAGATATAGACTTGGTGACCAACACCTAAATTTTCCTGAACTGAAACCCATATCCTGTGATCCTGTGTGGTTCCAGGTAAACCTAGATAATGGAGCATATTTGATACAGTAGTGAAGAAGGCAGGCTTCACACACTTGAGATGTTCATCCTTAAGTTGATGGCCCAAAGACAGACACATCTCGACTGAGGGCTAGGAAGAGGACTGTAGCCTCCCATGTGATCTGCAAGGAGAAAGGTAGGTTATCCCCAAGTCGTCTTGGTCACTGTTATAGCCAGGGTGACCACCTGTCCTGGAATGTGCAAGATTGTGGGTTTCCTTCAGTCTACTAGGTAGCTTTTTGGTGATTATAAAGTTTATTATCCAAATCAGCTCACTTTTGAGGATGAAAGGCAAAACAGACAGGTAGATAGAATGAAAGAAAAGGAAAGTAAGGTAGGAAAGGAAGGAATGTAAGGAAGAATATTATGTTAAGTACATAGATTTTCTGCATTGTGGGCAATAAAGATTTCTTCCAATACCCTAGGTGCAGAAATATTGAAAGTATAGGAGGCAAAATAACTTTTGTGACATTTGGGGTGTTAAAAGGTCTTCTCTGTACTCTGCCAAGAGTAGAAAATACCTGGTCTATAGCATCAGAGATGGGGTCTGTTTTCCTGAAAACTTCAATCTTCCTGGAAGAGAGGGCTGTTATAGCTGGGTAAGGATCTAGGCCTGCTCAGTACTGGAAGTACCATGGCTAGTCACACAGGGATAAAAGTCTGAACCCAAGTCACTGTACTGCACATACTCTTGCTTCTCAGATGACAACTGACTTTTTTTTTTTTTTTAACCGCAATGGAGTGCCCAGTGTTATCAAATGGTGGCAGCACAGAGCAATGTGGAATACAGAGGGTGACAGAGGAGTTTTATCGGGAGACTGGCACTGAGCGGAAGAGATACTGGGTATCAGAAAACCCCTGTCCGTCAGTACAGTTGGTTGGTGCTGCTTCCTGTTTCTCAGGGAACTATCCCCCAAAAACCCAACATTTGCCAATGCTTATGTCTTCATTCCCTTTAATCTACTTGCAAGAATAATTTCCTGGGAACTTTGAGACCACCAAGAGAGCAAAGGTGAGAAATGGAAGAGGAAGGAAAAACCAGTGGCAACGACGACATGGATGCAGAGACTTAGGTCTTTGGTGATGTGGAAGGCAGGTGAGGAGGAGGGCATGGGCTCTCAGCCATGTTTTACGGTGGTTTGTTTCTTGTCTATGGGACTATATGAGCTGCACAAAGCTCTTCTCTCAGCACACTGCAGAAGTGTTACATGTCTAAATATAGATTTGTGTAATCATTGCATAGTAAAACACTATTATATGTGCATTTATCACAATGCGTGCAGCCTGTCTACAAGAGATGGGCAAGCAGTTATTTCTAATTTTTATTAACAGAACATATTGTAATAAATATTTAAACATTAGACACATTTCCTTGCTAACTTTGCAAAGTTTATCAGTTTTTAGAATACACCTTTTGAAGTGGTTTTGGGCCTGAGGTTGTCTGTTAAAATTTCTCATATAGGCTGTTTAGCTCCATAAACACACAGAAAATTTAGGAAATCTATCAGTTGGCTTTTCTACCACAGAAATGTTTGTAGTCAGTCTTGTTAATAGAGGTCATCACCATTATTTCTGGTATCTCTTTGCACATCTAATAAAAAAGTTGGCTTATAATCACTAATTTTTGTTGTTTACAGCTGGTCAGAGTAAGATCTTTGATGTTTCACATCCTCATCTGTTTTTACTTAATTGGGAGTATTTGTGTAACTTGTAACCTATAATTGAAAATATACTTCCTTTTTATAGATTTTATTTATTCTTCACCAGATTCTCATGTGATTTTGCCTTGTTGTTGTATATCTGACATGCCAGACTTCTAAATTATTAGTTAAGAAAAGGTGTTGTCATATTTCTTCTAACTTTGGAGGTTTGGTGGTATAGGTTTAAAGTAGGTGAAGAAGTATGAAAGTTACAGTCTAGAGAGATGTCTCAGTGGATAAAGTACTCATAAGTGCATGGATACATACATGTATGTTTATAAGTATGTATATATGTACAAATGTATATATATGGAGAAAAAGAGACAGACAGAGAGGGAGAGATGGAAAGAGAGAGGATCTGTCTCAAACCAAAGCTTGTCTTCATACTTAGGTTCTAAACAGAACCTCCACGTTCAAAGATCATTTTCCTCACTCTTAATTTTAAATAAATTTGAAATTTTGGTCAATTTATTAGTCAGAGTTCTTAGTTGTAATATTTAGAAGTAAGTCTATCTAAGCCCAAAATGAAACAATATAGTAAAATGATATATATGCCAGCTGACTAAAGGATAGTCATTATCGTAGAAGTTGAATATGTTTTGGAGATCTGTGCAGTCCAGTGAGTTACCAGTACTTTAATAGGTGTTAAAATTTCCTAAGAAGGTATATATGGTTTTAAATTCACCACCAATATTTAAAGACTTTTAATCATTTTTAAAGGTGGAAATGGGAAATCCTTGGAGGTATTTGGTGTATTTATGACCTTGACTATGGTGGGACTTGCACCAGAGTACTATATTCTTGTTTCTAAACCCATGAGATTATATACATTAAATAATTATATTATTTATATCTATTCATACTTCAAAAAGGGTGTTTTTAAAAGGAGGGTGCAACATTTTGGGAGCTGGCTCAGTGGATAAAATACTGGCATTGTGAGAGCTGTTCATATTCTGAGATCCCTTGTAAAAGCCAGGCAGGAATGGCAGCCGCCTATACCATTAACACTTAGACAATGACAGGGATCCCTGGGCAAGCTAGATAATTAGATTAGTCAAGACTGGGTTCAGTGACGATTCTGCCCCAATCCAAAGAAGAACTCAACTTCAAGCCCCTATGGGCAATCACAATATGATTGTACATCCACACACTCATGTGCACCCCATGCATAACACACACACACACACACACACACACACACACACTGGTAAGAAAGGATACAGAACATGGGATATGTCCCAGAATAAATGGGCAATGGAGGCAGCAGAGGTTTACTCAATGCAACTCATCATTCCTTTGCAGGTTACTGTGTTCTCCTCTGCCTATGTTCTGTTTACAATATTTCCAAGTTCATTGGACTCAGTCAACTCAGGCTAAGGCCAACTAGAACCATCACTTTCTAAATGGCACTATTTTCTTCCTCCTGTGCTGCAATAGTAAAGCCCTAATATCTGCTTGAACCATTTCTATTTTTAAGGAGGTTGGTCAGAGGGCGTAGGCACTGCCAAATCGGCAGTTCCTCCCATCGTAGAGGTTCCTATTCATCATTCACGCAGTAGTTTTAGCTTTCTGTCAGTCTTAATTATTATCCTGGTTGATTGTTTTATTATGCATTATAAAATGACAACATATATCTACAGTGGCAGTTTTCTATGTAGTAGTTCAATTTTTCTAGAGGGATCAATTTAGATTACTCTGCGATATAATTTGTACGTGAACAACGAGATAAAGACTCATTTCTTTTCTCTCTTATATTTTGTTATAACAATGTATTGGTGCCCTGGAAACTTATAGGAAAATAGGCAAAAAGGAGTTAATGTGATGCCTCTGTAATGAAGTGAGTCTTAATGTGTCTCCTAGCTCTGTCAACACCAAAGAGCGTTAATTAATTTTAAATGATAGAAATGCCTTTTTAAGGGTCTACAACAATGCTGGAAGGAAGAATCTGTCTATCTCAATGAGTGACGGCCAATCTTCATTCTGTTTGACTGATTTTTCTGTCTTGTTGTCTTCATTTGTTCTTCTGGGGAGAACTTTGAGAGTGGAGTGGTTTCATTTGTGTTAGGATGCTTCTATTTGCTTCCTGATTGATTACTGGTTATGTGACAGTCTTATATTTCCCCTATTTGCTGATTGAAAATATGTAGCTTTATATTGGGGAGAATAAGTTTACATTTCTAGGACCCTCATTATGGGATGCCTTGCATTCTTTTGTCAATTACATAAAGCTAATTGTTGAGCTCTTTATATTACAGTATTTTAAAATTCTTCCAGAATCAGCTGACAAAACTGTTATTGATAGTTATATCATTTATTGCTATGTTTTTATTTTTGTGAAAAAACATCTTGACCAACAGCTATTTAAGAAGGATGTGGTTTATTTTAACTTTCAGTTCCAGAAGGACAGACTCAAAAACAGCAGGGAAGGCAGTAGCAAGAATCTGGCTGATCACATCTTTATGTACAAGAGACAGAGAAGAGAGAGAGAGAGAGAGGAGGAGGAGGAGGAAGTGGAGGAGGAGGAGGAGAGAGAGAGAGAGAGAGAGAGAGAGAGAGAGAGAGAGAGAGACAGAGAAGAGAGAAAGAAAGAGAGGAGGAGGAGGAGGAGGAGGAGGAGGAGAGAGAGAGAGAGAGAGAGAGAGAGAGAGAGAGAGAGAGAGAGAAGTAGGGCAAGGCTATACACTGTCAAAGCCCACCCTTAGTGATATATTTCTTCCAGTAAGGTTCCACTATGTAATGATGGTTCCAGAATATCACCAAACAGCACTATCCATCAAAGACCAAGTATTTAAATATATGAACCTTTGTGGACAATTCTTATTTAAACTACTACATATCCATCAAGAAAAAGTAGCTGCCTTGATTCTGTCTACAGTAATAATATCAATAACCTTGTTATAGGATATAATCATCATGAAAGTTGTAACTGGCTGGTTTTGTGTGTCAACTTGACACGAGCTAGAGTTATCAGAGGAAGGAGCCTCAGCTGAGGAAATGCCTGAATAAGATCCAGCTATAAGGCATTTTTATCAATTAGTGATCAATGGGGGAGGTCCCAGACCATTGTGAGTCATGCTATCCCTGGGCTGTTGGTACCTGATTCTATAAGAAAGCAGGCTGAACAAGTCAGGGAAAGAAAGCAGCATCCCTCCATCATCATCAGCTCCTGCCTCTAGGATCTTGCTCTGTTTGAGTTCCTGTCTAACTTCCTTTAGTGGTGAACAGTAATGTTGAAGTGTAAACTGAATAAACCCTTTCCTCCCCAACTTGCCTTATGGTCATGGTGTTTTTTTTTTTTTTTTTTTTTACAGCAATAGAAACCTTAATTAAGACAAATTAGTCCTGGGAGTGGGGTATTGCTGTGACAGACCTGACCATATTTTTGTGAAGGATTTTGGAACTTTGGGCTAGAGAGTCCATTGTAGAAAACAGGTAGCAATTCATTTTGCATTTTCAAAATTAATCACTTTCCTTCTGTGTTAAATATTTCATAATGAAATTTAAAATAAAAACCACAAATTAGAATGAAATAATTAGAGCACCTGGAAAGAGAATATTACTTAGAATATGCAGAAACACGTACAAATAATTATAAAAATAAGTAAACCAAGGGAATTCCTATAATGCGTCAGTGAATGCACTTCTTAGGAAGACTCAGAGCTTCACTAGTAATCAAGAAAATTAAACTGAAATCAGGACCAGGTACTAATATAGACATAACACTCATAATAATGAGGTCAAGAAACAGACTTGGTTATATCACAATGTGAAGAGACAAGCAAAATTAATTGAGGAAAAATAGAATTAATTATTGTATAACACCTCAAAGAACAAGAAATATACCATAAACTTTAATTGAACAAATATCTGCTATTCATTGTATCCTTACTATTCTTACACCAGAGACCTACTCTATTTGTAAGTGGATGTTGAACTGTCAATATTAACAGATGAGCTGCTCCTAGGATCAAATGAATGAGAGGTATGTACATACTCACGAAGGATTGAATGATTAACTATAGAAGTGCCAAAGAGTGTTGTTATCAACTAGTAAAATGAACTATGTACAGGAAAAATAAAACGTTTTGCAAGGAAAAAAAAGAAAACAACAATAGGTTCATAATACAGAGATCAATAGATTGTGGGGATCCTAACCCCAATTGATATATCTACAGCACAATGTCTACACATAAGACTTAGGGAACATCATGGAAGAGAGAGTAAAAAGGTTTTAACAACCAGAGGATCAGGAAGTCTTCCATGAGATTGTATTTCCTAGACTTGATAGAGAGGCTATACCCATGATACCCCAACAACATGCTGTCTAAACAAGACCTCAATAATGATAATATCATTAGATATGCTAACATGAAAGGGGGAAATGTCATGGGGTCTCACATCTAGACAAAATACAGCAGGCCACTTAATAGTTTTTAAAGAGGGAGAATTATATTCTCCAGGGGTTGATCTCCTCTAATTTATTATACAATACAAAGTTATCGACCCTGAAGTTATATACACACAAGTAACACTAAGTTGACACAATACATTGTAATTTGATTCATTTATATATTTATATGTAACAATAATAAAAGAAGCCATCAATTTGAGAGGGACTGAGAGGACATGGGAGAGGTTGGAAATAGGAAGACAGGGAATGAAGGAATGATGTAATTATATTTTAATTAAGAAATTTTATAATAACAAAAAGATGCTGTCAAATATATAGGGACTTATCTTTGGTGGCATCAATTTGCACTCCTTTATGTGTGTGTTCAGGCGAAAGATTGATATCAGGTGTCTTCCTCCATCACTTCCCACTTTACTTTTTGGGACAGGATCTTGACTGGCCAGAAAGGCCCAGGGATCCTCTTGTCTCTGCTTCCCTGGTACTGCAATTACAGGTGTCTAATTTTGCCTTACTGTTCACTTTAGTGCAAGGGATAGAACTCAGGCCCTCATGTTTGTGAAGCAAGCCCTTTACCAACTGAGCCATCTCCACAGAACTCTGAGTTCATTGGGGATGTGTGTATATCACAGAATAGATGGCAAAGAAGAGGTGTGTGTGTGTGTGTGTGTGTGTGTGTGTGTGTGTGTGTGTGACAGGTAAGATCTGAGATAGCAAATCTTCCTGAATCATAGATACTACTGAAGGTACAGTTCTCTGATTGGCAGGAAGAAATGGGGAAATGAAAAGAATGAAATGAGCTTCAAGTTTAAAAATTACATTTAGTTTCAGTTTGGGGTTAGAATGGAGTTTGGAAAGTGCATAGAGGCTCGGAAGTCTCTAAGTTTTTTATGAGTAACAGTAAAGTTGCTTCTAGCTGCAGAAGACTTCTTGACTTCAATGAAACTTGTTCTATGGACTCCAAGTTTCCTGTGCTGGCCAGTGGCTAGGAAGCCCTAAACAATACCACGTAGTAGCTGGAACAAGAGTTACAGCCAGAGAGCATTAATTTGCATCAAGGTGAGTAGCCTTCTTAGAAAGATTGAACTCAAGATTTCATGTAGCGCTATAAACTCATATCTGTGAGTGTCATAAAATTACAAGCAATGCTGTCTATGGAGCTAAGGGATTTACTGGGAAGGGGAGGAGAGAGGAAGGAGGGATGGGAGGGAGGTGATGGAATATGGTGGAAATGCAAAACACACTTGTATGAAAAATGTTCTATGAAACCTAGTACTATGATTAATATATACCAATAAAATACTGGGTGTGGCTGTACTGACACTTCATACGAAAGCCTGTGGTACATGTAGATAATGCAGGGCAGGAGCACTACAGAAAACAGCTGTCACTGCTTGAATGTCAGGGCTCTGTAAGCCTGTGATTTCAGTGACGGGCATCGTTTTGGTAAAATGATGCATTTAAATGCTTTTCTGTGTCCATTCCCAGAAATATTGTTTCACCGTAATACAAATCTTAAGAAAATTTGTCATGACTTAAAAGTGTCTGAGCTATAATATTTAGTCTTTCCCCCTTTTAAGAAAGGTTGAATGTGGTGATTTGTGTCTCATATCTAAAGAAATTTCATACTATGAAAAGGTTAGCAAACTTTTTCTGATGAAGGCTGTAGTTCAAAAATAGCCACAGAACAACTATACAGATGAGAAGGGCTGTGATCCAGCTAACTTTTAGAGAAACCAAACAGTGGACTGTACTCGCCTCGTGGCCCACAGTGTATAACTCTGTCTCAGAAGATCACTGCTGAATGCAAACTAAGGATTCTGACTTGAATGGTGTGGGGTGTTAGTCACTCAGTGACAGTTTAATTATAGGAGCAGGATTACAGCTACTGAGATTCTAAGAGAGCCATGGTGCAGATGATACCACAATGTCCAAACTGATGAAGACTCTCTAGAAGATGTTCACTGGGGCTTAATTAGAAACTAAGACCATAGTGTTTCTGTGGAATCTGACTGGAGGCGTAAGGCCTGGAGCAGGTATCCTAGCATGCAGGCTTCCTCTACTTTTGAGAACAAGAACTGAAACAAGATCTCATACCTGCAATCTCTCCAATAGAAGTCATGAGTTTTCAGAGTAGCATTGCTCTCCTCTGCTTTCCCGTGGTTTGAGTATGGGAGCTATCACAGGGGTGTCCCAGGGTGAGTTTGGGAAGGAAAGGTGCCATTGGAGTAATTAAGAAAGATGAGAATTCTCCCAATCTTAAGAAGCAGTAGAAACACTTAAGAATCACAATGTATCACAGATTTCAGATGCAATGAAATAAAAGAAATGGAGAGGGGCTTGCCTGTGTAGCTTGAAAGAATACATCTGAAGATGCTCACGAGAACTATACAAGAAAGCTCTGAGGATAGACCCCTGTTCATGTGCATTGCTGTGATGCTTTAAACAGTGAAAAAAAATCCAGGAATATGTTGATTAATGGCTTTATCCAGGACAAAGCTCCTTTGCGCAGACAGCTCTATTAGAAAAAAACTTCTCAAGCCAAAACCCCTCCATAAATCATGCAAAAAATGACTGCCAACCTCACATAAATAGTTCAGCTGCAATCTCTATTTGTCTTTAGTTAGATGTTGATAAATAGGGCTTGTCCTCAGCAAAGTGGTAACAGCCAAACTTTTATCTTCAATTGCAAGTCCACTGGTACCTTTGTAAATGAATCTGACCTCTAGGTGCTCAGATTTCTAAACGTGAGTGCATCTGTGCTCTCATGTCTGATGAGTTGAAATTAGATGACTTGGGAATGGATTACACATTGTTATCTATTAGTTGATATCAAGGCTGCTCCCATAACCCTAGTCTATTACTCCTAGAGAGGAAATTTCTTTCTGTTCTGTTTGTAAGTCACTGAGCATGGAAGAAGTCACATCACACCTAATTCTATTTAGATCTGTAGGAATACACTGTTACTCTGTCCGATTTGTTTTTCTACATCATACCACAGTACAAAATCCTGACCCCTTTCTTTTCCTGAACACACACACACACACGTGTGCGTTCATTTAGCAAATATTTGTTTTAATCTCTCAAACCCTTAATTGAAAACTTAGACTATGATCTTTTAACAATTTATGTATTTTTATTTTATGTGCATTGATGCTTTTCCTGAAAGTATTTCTGTATAAGGATGTCAGATACCGTGGAACTGGAGCTACAGATAGTTTGAGCAACCATGTAGGTCTTGGGGATTGAACTCAGGTCCTCTGGAAGGACAACTGGTGCTCTTAACTGCTGAGCCACCTTCTCCAGCCTCCGATCTTTTATACTATTTATTTATAACTGCTGTCTGAGTGTTGTGTTATAGCATGTCACTGGACCATGTCCTTGCAATGTCCTAGCTTAATGTGGACCCCATAAGAACAGGGTAGGTAGTTGGGGGATCAAGTAATAATATATGATGAACAGCAAACTGTACTGACTTCTGCAATTGGGAGTACAAAGAGTACAGTTTCAATCTTGATTGTAGCAGTATTTGTTTTATGATAGTGAAATAAAAGTAATCATTATATATGATTGCTTAAGTAGCGTTTAACAAATTTATAGGGACCTTTTATAACCATTTCTCTTTTGGGTGATTTTATTTATTTTTAGGTCTAAATATTTCCATCTCTTTTTGTGTACTACATGTGTACAGTGCCTACAGAGGCCAGAAGATGATGTCAGGTCCCCTGGAACTGGAGTTACAAATGGCTGTGGGTTTCCCTGATGGTTCTGGGAATTAAAACTGGGTCTTCTGGAAGAGCAGCCATTGCTCTTCGTCTTGAGCCCTTTCTCCAGCCACAGTAACCACCTATTATCCACCCTGAAACACTTTTTTTATCACCCCTAAGGAAACTTTTAAAGTTAAGTACTCACTCCTCTTCCTATTATTCTGTCAGTCTTTGCAACGTTTTGTTTGTCATACAGATTTATCCACTCTGGCAACCGTTTGTGCCTACACTGTTTTATTTATTTTCCATAACCATTCATATCAAGACATGAATCAACGCTTATTTCTTATTGTGGCAGAATAAAATCCCCTTATACTACTGAATTTGTTTATCCCATGCATGTGATAAACTATCCATTTGTTTTCGCCTTCTAGTTCTTGTGAACTGTGCTGCTATGAACAGTGATGTGTGAACGAGTATTCAGCATCTGTTTTTAATACGATCGGGGTCCATTTCGAGGAGTGAAATTGTTACATCCTGATATCCTATTTGAGGAATAGAAAACTACTCTCCACAGCAGCTTCAACCTTTCATATCCCTCTTAGTTATACACTTAGTTATAAGTTGAAACAAAAGTTTCAACTTAGCCACAGCATGATTGCGTCTTCTCTTTTTTTATGACGGCCATTTAAATGACTATAAAGTGATTTCTCTGTGTAGTTTTTTTTGGGGGGGGGAAGAAAAGGTTTATTCAGCTTACACTTTCATAGCATTTTTTTTTGTCATCAAAGGGACAGGAATGCAGGAACTGACACAGAGGCCATGGGAGGGTGCTTCTTACTGACTTACTTCTCATGACTCGCTCATCTTGCTTTATTATAGAACCCAGGACCATAATCCCAGGGATAGCAACACCCACAATGGGTTGGGCTGCTTCCTCCTGATCACTAATTGACAAAATGCCTTACAGCTGGGTCTCATGAAGGCATTTCCTCAACTTAGGCTCCTTCCTCTCTGAAAGGCATCAAGCTTGTATCAAAATGACACCAGCCAGTACATCAGCTAAATCAATGGAAACCAAGTTATAATCTATTGAACCACAGAAGTTAGGTATAAAGTAAAGGAATAAGGGAAACCAATAGATCATCCTAGGAAAGGGGAAAAGGATACATATGAATAGTGGGCTATGCTGTTATTAGCCATTCTGATCGTGGGTGTTGTGGGTCTTTCTCTGGGTTGCAGTTAATCATCTCTTCTGCTGTCCTTGAGAGTCCTGATCTAAAATCATCAGTGAAATGAGGTGAAGGTGAGCATTAGGAGTTAGATATCTTTTAAGTGGGGTAAAACCAGAATAGCATCTTAGAAAGGTAGTAATTCCATGTTCTTGGAGATCTCTGAATATCTGAAATGGGATGTTCTTTGCCTGGACCCTAAATTATGAGCAAATGCCTACTCTAAATTATGAGCAAAGGCACAAATCTGTGCTGGCCTAGGAGAGGGGAACAAGGCCTGACAGTATGAGACTGTTCTGAACTGTGGGAACTAATTCCCAAATATGTAACAGAAAGGAAGTTCAGCTCTGTGTAGTTTTTTATCTTAGTTATATCATAACTAATGATATTAAAACCTTTTAATGTGTTTGTTGGCCACCATCTTCTTTGAAGAAATATCTCTTGAAGAACTTTGCCCACTTTTAAGCTGGGTTATATATTTGTATATACCAGTCAGATATTTAATTCACAAGTGTTTTCTTTCATTATCCTGGCTGGGTCTGCTCCACCTCTACTTCCTGTCTGGTTTTCCCACCTATACTTCCTACCTGGCCAATCAGCGTTCATTTAAAACGTGATTGACAGAATACAGACAATTATCCCGCACCACTTCCCCCTCTTTTTTTTTTTGGCCCCTCATGTTACAGTATTGTTTGAGTTATTTTGAAGTTTTCAATGTTTTTATATAACAAAATAAAATATAAGACAAAACAAAGAAACAATGCACAAAGTTGGACAATACAAGTCAGCAGAAGGAAAAGAGCCTTAAGAAAAGGCACAAAAATCAGAGACCCATTTGTTCATTCACTCAGGAGTCCCATAAAAATACCAGACTGAAAGTTCTAATAAATGTACAGAGGACCTGATACAGATCCCAAGTCCTGTGCTTGTTGCTTCAATCTCTGTGAGTTTGTTAAGAGTGTTGCTCAGTTGATTTAGAGGGTCTTGTCCTCGTGATGTTCTCCATCCTCTCTGATTCTTACATTTCTGCCTCTTCTTTTACAGGGTTTCCTGGGCTCTGAGGGGAGGAATTTGATGGAAGCATCCCATTTCTCCCCACTCCCTTCTTACTCTCTCTTTTTGCATAATGTCTGACTGTGAGTCTCTGTATTTGTTCGCATCTGCTGCAGAAGGAAGCTTTGCTAATGATGGCTGAATAAGGCACTGAATTATGAGTATAGCACGTCATTAGGAGTCTTTTTTTGTTACTAAAACACCCCAAAATATAGCATTTTCTTCTATCCTAAGTCTCTGGACTATCTAGTTCTTGATCATGCAAACAGGGCCGGGTATGGGTTCCTTTTCATGGAGTAGGCCTTAAGTCAAACTGGACACTAATTGGTTACTCCCCTAAATCTTGTACCATCAGTGCCCTAGTTTGTTTTTCAGGCAGGAAAATTTGTTGATCAGAGGTTTTGTGGTTGGATTGGTGTTTATGTGTCTCTTCTCCTAACCTGCAGAGTCTTTCTCCAGTCCAGAGCCCTAGAAGATGGGAGTGAAGGTTCTTTGTAGGCACCACCTAGACAATTCCATGTTCAAGGAGCTGTGTGGATGTTGTCCTTAGCAATGAGGTTTTGCTATCAATTTACTGAGAGCAACCTATCATCGTGGCAATCTCCTGGGTTGTTTGGGGATTTCCATGAGACCCCTGTGGTCAACAAAGCAATTGGATATAATTCGTTCCTGCGACTAGAATTTTGGTTTGGTTACAAGCAATGTCCAGATGGGTCTGTATTTCTAATTGTTTTGAGACATCATTAGGATTGCCTTTATATATTTTAGAAAATGTTCACTGCACGAGGTTTTCATACCAACTCTCAAATGCCCAGCTTTTAATTCCCACTTTAATGTCATTAGTTTGTATGTCTGTCCTTATGCCAATATTAAGGTCTTGATAATTTGTACTAAGTTTTAAATGTGATGTAGGAATCATTCAGCCTTTTCTTTTTAGGCAAATGTTGGCTGTTCAGGGGCCCTTATAATGCTGCATGGATTTCAGGATGAGATTTTCCATTTTTAACAAAAGGCCACTTAAAATTTTATTAAGTACTGTGTAAGCTCAGGATTTGATTGAGAAATATTGTCTTTGTAACATTGTTAAAATTCCCATTTTGTGAGCATGGATATATTCTAGATATATTTCTTACATATGCCTTTTTATTTTCAGACCTTCTTTTAAAAACTAGCAATATTTGTCATTTTCAAAGTAAAATATTGATTCACATACTTGGTTAAATCTATTCAGATGTGGTTTACATTTTGGATTATAAATAGAATTGTTTTTTAAACTTTCTTTTCATATGGTTTATTTTTAGTAAATAACAGGAACAAAAGATTTTCATACACTCATTTTCTATCATGCAATTTTACTGTTATCTAAACAGAATTGGGTAGATGTATTAGTTTAATATAAAAAGTCACGAAGTCACTGTGCAGGGGACAGGATTATTTCTTCTTTGGCTGTGTAACTATCTTTTATTTCGTTTTGTTTATTTTCTCTGGGTAAAACCTGGAGAGTGATATCAATAGCAGGAGTGAAAGCAAGCATCTTTGTCTTGGTCTTCCTTTCAGAGGGACTTCCCCCATTGAATGTGATATTAGCTGTGGGTGTTTCCTAAGCATCTTTCACTAGTGACAGTTTAAATTTTCAGATTGTCAGTTTCCTTATTTGTCCTTCACCCCTTTTCTTCCCTGATGGATTCATGCCTTGATCTTTTCCAATGTCTATATGAGCTTTAGCTCCTTCAATGTTGCAGCTCTAAACAACAACCTCCAGAGTGTGCAATCTCTTCCTTGATGCTTTAATGCTTATTACAGGAACAGATCTTTTTCAAAGCTTCTCTTTGAGATACTTTCTAATCTCATATGTTTTATTATTACTTATTTTATCTATAAACTTCTCTAGTCATTTATTTTTGTGAAAGTACCTTCTACTGAATCTTGAGGTATGTTTTCCTGACTGGATTCAGTCTAGATCACATGGAGTTAAGGATGCCTGTTACTGTTATGTCTCTGAGATAACAGGCCATCCATTGGCAGCCAGCTAATTCACCGTATCTTCAGGGAAATCATCCAAGTCCTGGCCACCATTTCATCTTGTTTACATGTTGATAAAGATGTTCTAAAAGTTGGATGTCTGAGTTTGCTGAAGTAACAGGGACTTCTTATGAATTGTAAAAAATCCCACTGTAAACTCTGATGCCACAGTTGACAAATTCATTGGTTCAATGATTATAAATTTAAGTTTATTTCATCCTCTAACAATTGTCTTCAAACTGGTTTTCTAGATAGCTACCTAGGGTAGTGTAGTGACCACAAAGCATTTTTTCTTGTTCACGTTCAGGGAGGGGAGGAAAGAGAAAACCTTTCTCTGGCATAGAATGTAAATAATCTCCTCATTCTAATTGGGTCAGCTCAGGCTTTGGCTCAGATCAACCAAGTAGAACAAGTTAGATCCATCATCTTGGATATAGAGAAAGGAGTGGACACTCAAACAAAGTCAAATTTCCCAAGGACCATGAAAAGGAAAGCGGGTCGCATTTAGTAATCCTTTTATTAATTCAGAGCAATCACCCAGAATCTTTAAGAGCAAACAAAACTTTCCCCCTTCTATCTATAAACTATTACCTCCCACCATTTCTTGTATCCATTTTTCCTCTACTGTCCACAGCTACAGCAATGCTGAAAATCCCAGCTCCTGGCTTGGTGCTCTTATAGCTGCATGAGTTGCTATTCCTGCACCTGAACTCGGTGTTCACATGATTAGCGCTCCTGCTTATACAGGTTTCAATACACAGGTGAGCAGGTCTTTTCCCAATCACCACCCCTAAAGGAGGCTTCTCTGCTGGGCTGTGAATTCAGCAGATACTCAGACTTCTGAACACCCCATGAACTTCTTTCAGCATAACACGGAAGGCATTTTGCAAATAAGTATTTATTTTTATGTTTTTTTCAACAGCTTTCTACCTTAGGAATAAATACCTTAGATCATAACGTGCTTCTCTGTTATATACTCTATTACAGGTATATGTTACATATACCTCTCGGGCATATGATCACCCCATCCATGCTCTGTACTTGCGCCATTTCCTGAACATAACCTATGTGACATACCTGTGGACATATCTTTATTTCCTTAAATTTTATATGAAATATTTTCAAAATTTGTTAAAACGAACCATTTGCTCCTTTGTCAAAAAAGCAAGTATAAGAATATTTATTGTTAAGATATAAGGTGAAATAATTTTGACTTTGTACTTCAAATGTGATTCAATACAAATCATTATCAGTGACTATCAACTACTCCACACGAGTAACTAGTGGGGGAATGTTTACAGAGAACATGAGAATGAGAACTGACCTCATTGTTAATGTATGCAATGCATCCTGGCCTTGCAATTGTAGCCAAGTGCATCAATGCTGAAAATCCCAGCTCCTGGCTTGGTGCTCTTATAGCTGCATGAGTTGCTCCTTCCTGCACCTGAACTCAGTGCTCACGTGAGTAGTTCTACTTCTACAGGTTTCATTACACAGGTGAGCAGGTCTTTTTTAATTAAAATTTTTTTATTTTTCATACCAACTCCAGATCCCCCTCCCTACCCTTCTCTCGCCCCCCAATTCCCCTCATCCCACCCCTATCCACTTATGAGAAGGGGTAACCTTGGGGAGTCAAAGTCTGGCATACCAAATTGAGGTAGGACCAGGGCCCATCCTGCTGCGTCAAGGCTGAGCAAGGTATCCTACAATAGGGAATGGGCTTCAAAAAGCTAGTTCATGCACCTGGAATAAATCCTGGTTCCACTGCCAGGGGCCCAACAAACAGATCAAATAACTGTCACCCACATTCAGAGGGCCTAGTTTGGTTCTTTGCAGGTTTCCCAGCAGTCAGTTCAGAGTCTGTTAGCTACCAATAGAATGAGTCAGCTGTCAGTCCAGAGTCCATGGCTCTCACAGTGTATAACTTTATGTGGTCAGTTCTGTCCTCCTGCCTTTATGTGGATTCTGAGGACCTAATTCAAGTCCTCAGGCCTGTGTAGCAAGGCTCTAAATTGGCTGAATCATCTTGCCACAATCCTGAATTGTTTTTTTTTTTAGAGAAGGAAGAGAGAAATAATGAATCTTAGAGATTAATTCCATATTGACGGTAGATCATAGTTACATAAGGTGCAGCCTCCTAGGCGACTTAGTGAAAAAAACCATCAGATACAAAGGCATATTTGTATGTCCTGGGCCACCATTCTTTTGTCGCTGGAAGTCCATTCTTTTGTTTGTATATGCTCAAGTCTAGCCAGGAGATGCAGTCAAGGAAGGCAACACCTGAGTGTCTGTCTGCTATGCAGGCTCCTCCCATTAACATCTAGTACTCACCTCCATTCACCTTCTCAGTGAGGAGTTCCTGGACCAGTCTATATCAAAAGAGCTCAACTCTCTTGCTTTGCTTCACTTTTCTTCAGGTACTTACCACCTACAACTTACTATATCTAGTGCGCCTTTAGTGTTGCCTCAGTCTCTTCCTAAGAAAGTAGCATGGGATTTTATTTTTAAGATATGGTTTTGTGTATTCTTGTTGCACAGAGCTGAGTCTGACATAGAGGACACACTCAAAGAGCTGTCAACTCAAAGAATCTTTCTTGAAAATTATTTCTTGAAAGTAAACTGATTATCTGCCAGAGAAGTACCTGAACTTTACCCATCTCTGTATGAGAGCAAGGCTGCTTTTGAAGTTAAAACTTTTCCTGTGCTCAAACTTCAGAGAAAAAGATGCAGTTGATAACATCTGAGAGGAAGGAAATGTCACTTCATGTTGAGTTGTGAATATAACATCATATGCGTTATTTTTTTTTATACAGGCTAGCTTCTGAACTGTTTCCAGAGATGGCTTGCATTACTTTGCTTTTGGCTATTCTTCATGTGCACAAAGGTAAAGAAAATCCTATGTCTTCATTTAAAAGTTTTGCTGTGCTTTTGGTGTTTGGGTGTGACATGTGCAGGTTCCCTTAGGTAATTTCTGATTTGTTCAGAAATACTAAAATTTACAAAAGCCAATTTTGTAGGTGAAATTTTCAGGGTTCACTATGAACTTATTAGACTATTTGTTAAGTCTTGTAAAATTTATATATTTGGTTTTGTCATCGTTGGATCTAACTCAGTTTATGTGATGTATTATTTTAGCACTGTGTGAAGTGACCTTTTGGGACACAGCTGTTCAACTCTCTAAGACCATGACTCTGGAATGTGTGTATCCATTGATGGACAACTTAACCCAGGTTGAATGGGCCAAGATCAGTGGCACAGAGACTGTGAACATAGCTGTTTACAACCCAAACCATCCTATGCATATAGATCACAACTACTTCCATAGAGTGCACTTTCTGAATGCAACATTGGAGTTCCGCAATATGAGTCTTTCCTTTTACAATGCCTCTGAAGCAGACACTGGCATCTACTCCTGCTTGTTTCACTCTTTCCCAGGAGGACCTTGGGAAAAGAAGATAAAGGTGGTCCAGTCAGGTAAGGAAAAACTTACTTTCCTTTTCTCTACTTAGAATGTTTAATTCTAAGAAATCCAACTAAAACGTTAAAGCACTATTCTGCTCTTCTTCCTGTTTCATTTCTACGTTCTTGATGGTATGGTTCCTCAGAGAGTAATGTTGTAAACCAATCCCATTTTTCTCAATTGCTGTCATTTCTGAGTGGAGGTGTCTTACTCATTTCAGAGATGTAGGAAGATGAGCAGATTTACATAATCTTTACGACGATATAAGGTTAGATTCAAGTGATGTTGCCAACTTGTAGATTAACAACCTGTCCCTTCTTTCAAAGTTTATCTTAGCAGTGTGAGATACCATTTCCTTTTGTTGAGCATTTGACAATAAATCTAAGCCCCTGGATAGCTAGAATCTTTCCCGCATGTTTCAATCTGAATTTATTAGCAAATTCTGAGCAAAGTTTAAGATAGAGTCCATCTTCAACCTATGTACTTCTTTTAGAAACTGATTGATGTATCAGAAAGAGAATAATGATTTATATTAAGTATACTGATGACTGTGCTTTGATTCTTCTCATATATTAGGTATGATAGATTAGATTCTTCTCATATATTAGGTACGATAGATTAGATTCTTCTCATAGATTAGGTACGATACATCAAGAACACCTGGGTTTTATAACCATCATTTTCTGTAAAATCCTGTGTTAGTGGTTTACTCTTGCTCAATTTAAAGTAATCAAACAACTTGTCAAGATAATAATAATTTCCTTGTTGAACATTTAGGGATAATATATTTAAATAACTTGGCCCATGGCCCTTGAAGAACAGGTTATTGTTACTATCACTATTATTGATATTTCTTCTATTTATTTATTTATTTATGACAGGGTTTTTCTGTTGTTTTGGAGCCTGTCCTGGAATTAGCTCTTGTAGATCAGGCTGGCCTCAAACTCACAGAGATCTGCCTGCCACTACATCCTGAGAGCTGGGATTAAAGGCATGCACTACCACTGCCTGGTGATATTTTCTATGTTTTGACACAAAATTATTCACAGACTTTTCAAATATCAGTAAAAAGGGAAAGATTTGAAATCATAGTTTCTTACACTTCAGGTCATTCCCATGTACACAAAAAAGGGAAAGTTTTGTGCCATCTGATGCCAAGCCTTTCTTTTCTCCAGTAATGAATATTCTGAAAGAACAATAGTCATGATGCAAGAGGAATAAGAAATGATCAGGAAGAAATGACACTTGGGTATAGCTAATCTTGACTAATTTATTATTAACAAAATATCTTTGAACACCTATATTAAAAGATTTATTTTACCTCTAAGGAACCTGTTTGTCACCATGCACAGATACCCATTTAAATGCTTTCTGCTACTTTTAAGTTTAACATCTACTTTGACCCATATTTCCAAAAAAAGGCTATAATGACGGGCCTTGAAATAGGGTGATGTATTTCACATGTGGCTTCAGCTGTCAGGCTGGAGGAAAGGAGTGCCCCTTCTTGGCTTGTGGTATCAGGGTTTGTAGTTTCTCTCGCACATCAGATATTTTGATATGTGTCATAGGAGAGAAGATATACATTGTATTAAGAGAAGGCATCTCTGAATGTCTAGCACAGAGTATGGAGCTAAACTGTCAAGCCATTGTTGATTTTTGGCTTCAGTTTTGGAAGAGTTTGGGAAGTTTTTTTCACATTGTATCACTCAGATTTGCTGTCCCCTTTACTTTTCTATGTCAGTAACAGGTGAGCCTCAGGGGCATTTGAAAACAAAATGGTGAAAGATTTATTGGTTGCCAGAGTAAGGGCTGTTGGGTTCTTTATTTTCTTATGTGTCCCTCATGGTGGAATCCTGAAAGATGTTTTGTGTTTTAAAAAGTAATGATTTTTATCTTTGAAGAACATATTGCTGTAATGGGATAGAGTATATGGTCTACATTATTTTGAGATTTGGAAGGGTAGAGTTTTTAATCATAATGGCAAAATTAAACCTATTTGTTATATTTTAAAATATACTTAAAATGCCTTAAAAATGTACTTAAAAATCTCCTTTTAAGGAGTTTCATTAGCACCGTAGGTAGTGTGTCACACTCATAAAAAGTTCCTTTTATACTTTATTCACAACTTAACAAGATTTATAAGTACTATATTTTAGAGTTGATCTGTTCAAAACTAAAAGAAGAGCAAACTTAAAAATACAGAAATTTTAATGTGCATAATAGATCATCAGAATTCTAATATAAAGAAGGATTTGATCTATTTAACATTAAAAGAAAAGAAACTTTAAAGATCAGAGATCCTAATGGGCATGACACTGACAGAATTTCATGGGAAGCAGTGACACCACACGCTCATCATTATTACTGACTTCTATTCTTCACTAGTAATTCTTTATGGCTGAGGGATCTTCTTTCAGTGCCTTAGACAGATTTCCTAATTCTTCCCTATGGTACACTTGGACATGGACATTGCCTTCAGGATATCCCCACGTGGGGTTGCCATGCACTGTAAAGTCTTCTGGCCTTTCCAAGACCTCCAACACTGTATGCGTCTCATGCTGTAGCACCATAGTTGAATGTTAAGTAATATCTGGGGAGACACGAGACTCTAGGCCTTACAAGGGTGAGATGTGACCATTGTATATGTATCTAAAAAAACTTCTTTGTGCTTTATACCTTCTTTTTTTCCATAGTTTTTTAGTCTAGCATTGAGCTAGTTAGAGACCTTATTCTGGATAAGTGATGCTGTTGGTAGAAAGGACTTTAAATATGTTGGTTAGCTTTAAAATAGGCATTTCCTAATTGCTGATCAAATTAAATAGATAAAATTGGCTGTGCTATTTTCACAATTCATGATATATTAAGGTGACTTAGGTGGTGATGTTTCAAAATCACTCTTGGTAGTAAAGTCTATGGTGGAAGTCTTGGAGAACAGATTGTTTACTTTGTATCTGTGGTCTTAGTAATCAGTGAAATACAATATATTATATTTAAATATCCCCTACCTGCTAGATGGTGACCCACTCCAATATCCTGCCCAACTTTTACTAGTTACCCACTTTGTATGAACCAATCAAATGTCTCTGTAGTACATCTGAATACTTGACCACACAGAAAAACCATTTTCCGGTACCCAACTAAAGGAGGGAGGAGAGAGAGGAACCATAATACCTGTTTTGGAATATAATTAGCTGGTTAAACAACCACATATTCTATGATATAATAATTCTGCCCTCTTTGATATTTACTGATTATGTTCATGTGTTAGAAAACCCATATTTATAGCAACAATGATGATAGAAATGATATCTGGGAACCATCCAGAAGTTCAAGAGTAGAATAGGCAAATACACAGGGTTCATACATGCAGGAGGAAACTGTGTTCCTGAGAAGGGAGAAATCAACATGATGCTCATCAACAGATTGAATCTCACTAAGATCACACTGGGGGAAGTAAGCAAACCATAGATGACTTTGGGTGTGGTTCCTGCTCTTGACATTGCATCGACATGCAAAACAGAGCAAAACATGGTTGACTTGCATATAAACAATAACAAAGAAATAAGGCTAAAATAAACAAGAAATTTGAAAGCATGATCACAAGAATACAGAATCAGGAGTGTCCACCAGAATCTTTAATGTTCATCATCGCAGTGATGCTTATATAGATTTCTTATTTCTTATTTCTCAAAACTGTGTTATAAAATTTCTTTCAAACATGCTGAATTTCCAGGAAAATGGTGAAAAATATTTCATTGCAATATTTGAACAGTTCAAATATATCTGTTTAAGGTAAGTATGAAAGTTCCACTCTTATTTGGCCTGAAGGCTAGAGAGAAGGGAGCTTCAAGAATATACCCAGTTATCTTATGATCTAAGAACTAGAAAATATTGACTTTACTTAAAAAAAGACAGAATTAGGAGACCAGATTGGATTTGTAAGAAAGAGAGCAGTTCTCATGCCCTTAGTTATAACATAGTGTCTGAGCACCTACCTCTGAACTTTGTGGAACAATGGAGCAGAAAGGCTTTTGAGGATTGAATATCCCAGCTTTGATATTATTTCATCATCCAGCATATGTAAAAAAAGACAGTAAACAGAGTACCAACTAATAGGAGCAGAAGACTTAAGAACATAGCCTGGAGAAGGGTCAAACTGAAGTATATGAAGGAAGACATGAATGTACACACATGGAAGTCATAGGGAAAGGAGGGAGAGAGACAGGGGTGTGGAGAGAAGGATGAAGTGCAAAAGATGGATCACTGGCATTGGAGAAGCAGGCAGTGAGTTACCTTCCTTGCTCCACCTGCATAAATGCTTTGGTTGGTTGTATCACATGGCTGTGATGTTCATATTTCAGTGCACTTATCTCAGATTGAACACTGAGTTGCTTCTCACCGTGTCCCTCTAAAGAGTTCCATTCGTTTTGGGTGGGACAAGGATGTACATGTCTTCCTCACCCCCTTTCATAGTCTTTTACCCTTACTCTTTCTCAGATGCCAGCAGCTAAATGGTTCATGTGTGTGTGTTGGTAGTAATAGTGCCTTAGAGATTGGGGCCTCCAGAGTTGGTAAAATATCTTCTAAAGATAATGCTGACCTCTGTAGCAAGTGGGGACAGCATGGGGATTTTTTCCCCTTAGTGTTGGTGTGATGTGAGGATTCAAAGGTGGAAAGGGGAGAATATCCTAGATCCAGTTTCCATAAATAGGTTTGCTGATATGAGAAAGTGAACTTATCCATTAACTCATACTCCAAGTCTTTACTAAGAACCTAAAATATTCTAGATAATGTTCAGTGATTTGCAAGGTAGAAAACTTTAGCTCTGAATATAGTTTATCTTGGTGTGTAATTCAGAGTTTGTCTTATTTCATTAGGTGGACTTTCAGCTGTCTTTGTAGTCCTTCTTAATATATTATCACACTTTTATACCAGCGTTTATTTTGTTTATCCAGAATTAACAAAGAAGGAAAAATCCCTAAAAATGACTCTCCCTTGTGTAGTACTAACAGGTACAAAGTGATGAAGTTGGAGACTTGGTCTGAAAGGCCAAGGGCATTCTGAGTGCCAAAGGACATCTTAACGCTGGAAAGAGGGCCACTAAAAAAGTATCCCCCATAACCACTTGCTACAAAGGTTACTGGAAATGGTTCAGATCTTTGTCTTTATTCTTTTAATTCTCAAAGGTCGAGTAAATCCACAATTCTTTCACTAGTCTTTACTACAGCTACTCCTTACCCAGTCTGAAAGAAACTGAGAACCACAAAATCTGGAACATGTTTCCTCTTTAGAAACATGTTTAAGTGTTGGAGTGTTGGGTTATGTGGGTGCTGGTATGAGATAGGGGCAAAGCCTCATGAGTGAGTAAGAGTTAGTACCCTTCAATCTTTGGTACCTATCAGCATCACCACGGAACACATTCAGCTGCCAGGTCAGGGCTACCTAAGACTGCCTAGATTTCATCAAATGTCAGAAGCTACAGAGAGTAGGTCATTTTTCTCTGTAGAATTAGTTCACCCATAGATCACCATTACAGGAGTTTACCCAAAGACTAGTTGGAATGCTAACTGGAAGCAGAATTATGGTTTGCATTTTATAAAATAAAAACATTGAATTTTGAATGTACAAACAAGGAATCAAAGAAGCAAGAAAACATGTAACTGAAGAAAGTAGGGGAAATGAAACTCTTGGCTCCAGGGCTGGCTTGAGAGACTCTTCTAAGGACTTTCTTTGAATTGATGCTGGCAGTGGGGAAATCATTTAGAACTAATAAGAAACAACTTGGTTTTTAAACTGTATTTTTTGTTGCTGGCCTTTGTTTCTGTTTGACTTTATAGGGAGTGATGATTAAAAATAGGTCGACCTGTCCCTTTCTTCATGAAAATGATGGGAAACTACTTCTGAAGACATTAAAGATTTTGAAACTGTTAACAATTTTAAGACCATCAAGTCAATACTTCTGGGGTCAATGCAAAATGAGTCCCTGAGGTAACATCTCCTGTACTTACTTTAGAATAGTTTTAATTAAGTAACTCTGCTGATGGGACTGCTGGCACTTCCCCAGAGAGATTATTCACAATTCAATAAATCTTAATGTGAGAAAACTTCTCATTACTGCAACTATTTAGGCAACTCACATCTTTAAAAGTATGCTCTTTTTCATAATATGTCCGGAGACAAATGTTCATGTCCCATGGGTTTTGGGCATAGGAAGGTGTCTAGAGAAAGATCCATCAACCATAGGATATATGTGTAGGAGAGATCATGTCTAAGCAAAGATCATGTCCCATAGGGATATGGGTATAGGAGGGTGTCAAGGGTGCCCATGTTAAATAGGGGAGGTATATAGGAAGATGTCCAGGGAAAAGGTGATAACATGCCATTTTATATTTATTATCACTTGAAATAGATATAGGTGACATGATTGTGGAATGCAGTGGAGTGAAGATGGTGGTCAGTAAGGAAAAAGTGTGTGCATGCGTTCTGTGTTCTAATGTTTATCAAGTACTGTAGGCTGTGTTAGACAGCACAATACAGTAGTAAAAACATTTGGGTCCCTAATCTCAGATCTGAATTACAGTCCAATCTAAAGCTTGCTTGATATGGGTGCTCTAAACAGACAGGAGATGCTATGAGCAGAGAGCTGGCACTGTACACATGTTTTGATAGAATGGAGCAATGGACAGGGAAAGGGGAAACGTCGGGGGAGGCAGTGATGAAAAGACAGTTGGATTGTCTCAAGAAGAAAGTTTAGAACTTCTGGAAATGAAGAATAACCAAGCTATTACAAAATGTTTTCTTGCTAGATTTAAATCATGCTTTAATGACAGAAAAGCAAAGCAGCTCTATTTTGTTTAGAGATAACTGGATTCTTAGTTTAGAGATAACTGGATCCTTGTAAAAGTTAGTTCAAGATGAACCAGAAGGGTAAAGAAATGGCATATTGTGCTATCAGTGGTAGATCTAGATTATGAATGGAAGGTATTGTGGAAAATCACTAATGTGGGTTTAATCCATCATAGTTGATCTACTAGTAAATAGCCTACTGGAGTGTAGAGAGGAAAACCTTAAGAAGGCACGGGAAGAAGACAGCTTCTGCAATTGCAAGTCAAAAGGAGAGGTATCAAAAGGAACCAACCTGGCTTGCATTTTACGTTTGAATTTCCAGCTTTCAAAATTCTGAAAATGAAATGTCTGCTGTTTAAGCCACCCATTCTGTGGTACTTTGTTATGGCAGTTCCTTAGAAGCTTCCTTTGTCCATGATAACTGATCTTCATTGTCATCTCTATTGGATTTGAAACCCCCTAGGAACACTTCTGCATGTGTCTGTAAGAGCATCTCCTGAGAGGTTTAATGAAAGGCTATCTAGAAAGTGGCTAGCACCATCCCTAGCTGAGTGCTTGGACTAAATAAAACAGTATACCAAGTATTAGTCTCTTTCTTTATTCTACTTTGTAACTACGAATGCAGTGTGAACAGCCACCTCACACACCTGTCACCATACCTTCTTTGCCATGATGGACTTTATCTTAAACCATGAGCCAAAATAAGTCTTCTTTTGTTCATAGCAATAAGAACATAATACATTGCTCATGCTGTTTTCAAATGCTATTATTTTTTTCTATTTCCTTTATATATGTCCTTGCTGGGGACATGTTATGTACTTAGAAGACATGCAACAAAATAATGGAAAGATATGACACCTCTTTGGTATTTGGGTATTCCTAAGGGCTTCTTACTCTCTCTTTATCCACTAAAAAAATTTTACCATCAGTGTCACCATTTCTCTCTCTCTCTCTCTCTCTCTCTCTCTCTCTCGTTTTGAAATATTCTCTGCATTTACTTTAGAGTTTTGGTCAGATATTTTCAAACATTCTGCTGGCCTTGTTACTATTTGTACCTTTTGGCGTTGTAACTCTTCCCAGTTGGATGGTCTTTTTGCTTTTCTTTAAGTTGTACCTTCATCAACTGTGACACTTTGGCTTTGCCTTTGGGCCGTAAGGGGTTTTATTTTAAGCATAGAACATTTTAGATCTATTCTTAGGGTTTCTTTTGGGATTTTTACCTTTTAAACTAGAACTTATGTATATATCTTAAAAACCAGCATATTTGCATTGTAGTATAGTTTCCATTTATTAGTTATGCAAAATTTCCAGAGAACATTTTAACTTTGACTTTCTGTTCAGAATGGCTTTTAGTTATCTGAACAGGCAATTACTTCAAAGCATACAATTTATGTGTCTTTTCCATTTCCCAGCACAATGTAAAATTCAATACATTTTAAAATTTTTATTCTTATAGATTAAGTACCCATTTAGAAGAGCAATCTGAGTGTACTAAGGTATTTTTCAGAGAAGAGATTCAAGTCAGAATGTGCATAATTTAGCTACCTGCTGGTCTCTAAGTGTTTAATTCTTCTGCCTGACTGGTTTTGTTCAGTATTTCCCTTTATTATTTTGTTTGGGTCAGGTTATTGATAGAATGACATGGAGGATTAGTTTCTACCATATAAAATTTGACTTTTGTAGCAGTTGCTGTTTAGAGCTGGGGTAAAATGTCAGTAGGTGACAGTGTAATTACTTTTTAAAACATTCTTATTTTAACAGATTATCCTTTTTCCCATTCTGAATCAGATGTATCACTTCTGTTAGAATTGTCCCTTGCTTCTTGTTAGTCCTTTTAGTATATTAAGACAGATATTTGTATTGAAAAGTTGTGATTTTTCTATTAGCACTCAGATACAGAGAGTGGTTGAGGCTTCATTAAGGAACAGTAAGCTTTTGAGAAATTCAGAATGGTTGGGGTTATGCAGAAAAATGGAAACATTTTGGAAGCAAGAGATTTTAAAAATCATATGTTAAGGAAGAGGATTGGGTTCTAGTTGGTCCAGATTTCATCTCTCTGTATTGAGTCCCCTCGCCTTCTATGTTATAGACTCTAGAAATGCCTTTTCATTTATTATACTAGGTCTGTATTCAAATATAAAATAATATATTTCTTTATTTAGAGAAAATTACAAATCTTGCAATATATTTGCAGTATCTCCAGTTCCAGTATAGATACCTTAATATGCCACTTAACAACTGCTAGCTGGTCATTCATCATGGGGAATTTCCTGTGTGTGAGTGAACTGGTAATGATGGATAATTAATGAGTAAGGATTCCTAGTGGTCCCTTACGCATGGTTACCCATAATTTTTCAGAAAAGTAAAAACAAACCTACAGAGGGAGAACAAATCTCAAACTAAAATAAAAATGCAGCAAAATCAAAGAGGAAATAAGTATTTATGAAAATGGAAATAAGTAAAGATTATCATTGTGGTAACATGTCAATTATCAAAGGCATCTTGGATATCAAAATGATGTCATTTTATGTATAGTTCCTTCCTTTGGTTAATGAGAGGACAACTCATTTAAGCTTATTTTCAGAGATAATAAAAATGACATAATCATGACAAATGAGGAGCTCCTTTGGTGTTTGCACTAGCTACATGATGTCTGGCCCTATGTGTAGAACAATTCACTGTTGAAGTGTGGGCCTGTTGGTCTATTAGAGACACTGCCAGGAAGAGCTCACACGTTAGTGCGCTTCTTTGAAAAGGAAGCTGTTACTTATGTGGAACACTGACCATATCATGACTCAACAGGATGTACTGAACTCTGACAGAAAAGCTGCAGAGGAAGAATCAGAAGGTAAAAGCCACAGCTTCAAGGCCAGCACAGGGACCTCAGGAACTCACATGTGATGTTATCAGGAGGAACATAGGATTGGAAGATTTCAGCAGACTGAACTGTCTGCACAAAGACATGATTGTGAACACATGATTGCTCTTAAAAACTTAATAACTGTGATTATAAACTATGGACAGTGTGGAAAGTGATGGAGCAGAGATATCTGGAGTCCAACTGTACTTGTAGTACTCTGTGATGTGTGAGATACCAAAATCTCAGCAGAGATGACTGAGATCAAATTTATAGTTGGGAAGAAATTTCCTTTCATGGGAAAATTTGGTTATAAGTTTTCCACCTCAGCACAAAAGCTAGAGTAACTGTGTTCTAAAGTAGGAACAAGCTGAATTGGTTACTTTTACACTGCTCAGTCCAAAATATCTGGTAGAACTCACCTAAGGGAGAAAGAGACTATTTTATTTATTATTTTAATTTGTGACTTAAAAAGCTTGCTCCGCTGTGCCAATGCATTCAAGTGTACTTCCCACTTTCTCTTCTATAAGGTTCAGTGTGACTGGCTTTATGTTGAAGTTTTTGATCCATTTTGGACTTAAGTTTTGTGCATGGTGATAGATATGGGTCTATTTTCATTCTTCTATATGTTGAAAACCAGTTATGCCAGCACCATTTGTTAAATATGCTTTTTTTAAATCTATTTGGTATTTTTTTGCTTCTTTGTCAAAAATCAGGTGTTCTAAGGAATGTGGATTAATATCCTGGTCTTCTGTTCAGTTCCACTGGTCCTCTTGTCTGTTCTTATGTCAGTACCAGGCTGTTTTCAGTACTGTAGCTCTTTAGTAGAGTTTGAAGTCAGGGATTGTGATACCTCCAGATATTCTTTTATTGCACAGGATTGTTTTGACTATCCTGTTTTGTTTTATTTTGTTTTTTTCTTTTCCATATGAAGTTGAGTGCTGTTCTTTTGAGATCTGTGAAGAATTTTGCTGGGATTTTGATAGGAATTGTATTGAATCTATAGATTGGTTTTGGTAAGATTGCCATCTTTACTACTTTAATTCTGCCTACCCAAGAGCATGGAAGATCTTTCCACTTTCTGGTGTTGTCTTCAATTTTTTTTCTTCAAATATTTAAAGTTCTTGTCATACAAGTCTTCCACTTGTTTGGTTGATGTTACTCCGAGATATTTTATGCTATTTGTGGATATTGTAAAGGGTGTTGTTTCTCTGATTTCTTTCTCAGCCTTTTTATCATCTCTGTACAGGAGAGCTACCTTTTTTTTTTTTTAGTTAATCTTGTATCCTGCTACATTGTTGAAAGTGTTTATGAGTTGTAGAAGTTCCATGGTAGAAATATTGTGATTGCTTATGTAAACTGTCATATCAGCAAACAGGTGACCACTTCCTAAATATAACCACACCAGCACAGACAGTGAGAAAAAAATTAATAAATTGGACCTTCTGAAACTGAAAAGCTTTTGTAAAGAAAAGGTCACAGTCAACAAGACAAAATGACAACCTACAGAATGGGAAAAGATCTTCACTAACCCCATATCAGACAGAAGTCTGATCTCCAAAATATACAAAGAACTCAAGAAATTGGTCATCAAAGGAACAAATAATCCAATAAAAAATGGAGTACAGACCTAAACTGAGAACTATCAACAGAGAAATCTAAAATGGCTGAAAGACACTTAAGGAAATATTCAGCATCCTTAGGTCATCAGAGAAATGCACATCAAAACAACTCTGAGATTCCATCTTACACCTGTAAGAATGGCCAAGATCAAAAACACTAATGACAATGTATACTGGAGAGGTTGTGGGGAAAAGGGAACACTTCTGCATTGCTGGAGGGAATGTAAGCTGGTACAACCCCTTTGGATGTTAGTGTGGTGATTTTTCAGAAAATTAGGAAACAACCTTCCTCAAAACCCACTTTTGGGTATATATCCAAAGGGTACTCAATTGTGCCACAAGGACATGTGCTCAACTATGTTCATAGCAGCATTGTTTGTCATAGCCAGAACCTAGAAACAACCTAAATGTCTCTCGACTGAAAAATGAATAAGGAAAATGTGCTAATTTTCACATTGCAGTACTATACAGCAGAAAAAAAAGACACCTTGAATTTTGCAGGCAAATGGATGGAGCTAGAAAACATCATTTTGAGTGAGTTAACCCAGACACAGAAAGACAATTATCACATTCACTCATTCATAGCCTACAAACTACAATCCCAGAGAACTTAGACAACAATGAGGATACTAAGAGAGACTTACATAGATTTAATCTACATAATAAGTAGAAAAAGACAAGATCTCCTGAGTAAATTGGGAACATGGGGACCTTGAGGGAGGGTTGAGGGGGGAGGGGAGAACCAGGGAAGGGGAGCAGAGAAAAATGTAGAGCTCAATAAAAATTAATAAAAAGAGAAATTACTACATTTACAATTTTATTAATTGGGATTTAAAAAAAAAGCTTGGTCCGTTGTTGTGAGGAAAGAATGGTGACTGTCAAGCTATCATGATAGCAGAAGGAGCATGCCAGGGAGGCCATTAACATCACTGTAGATAAGGAAGCAGAAAACTTCCTAAAACCAGGGGCTGGGCTCTAATCTGCAAAAGCCTGGCCCTTAGTGCACTAGTTTTACCAAGCAAAGGTTCCACAGACTTTGAAAATGGTGCCACCAGCAGGGGACCAATCCCTTAAAACACAACTCTGAGGATGATGTTTATTATTTAGAACTTAGTACTGCCCATGCCCTACAGCCCACAAAGGTTTGTAGTCGTCTCTCTTAATATACATTTTAACAGTTCCATTTAAAAGTAATAGCAATTTTTTACTAGCCTAAACTTTTTATAATCTCTTTAAAAACTTTTTGTTAATTATTTGTGGATTTCACAATCAAACATTCCCATCCCATTCATCTTCCTATTCCTTCATGTCCACTCTTTGTCCTTGCAGCTTCCCCCACTCCCGACACAAAAAATAAAAGCAAATTTAAAAGTAAAAAACATCTTGTCATGGAAGTTGTGGTGTGTCCCAGTGGGTCACACAGTATGCACTTTAGTCCTTATATCTTTACTTGCAAGTGTTCATTGCAATGAGTCATTGGTTTCTTTCAAAGCCTCTGGCTTCTGTTACACCCTTGATACTGCCCCTCACTGGAACTCATTTTGGATATGCTGTTGTTGTCCTGTGTTTGAGATTCTGCAGCTTTGGATCTGCAGGACTGGCCTTTTCATAAACTCAACAGTTCATAGATAGGGTGGGTATTGGGGTGGGCCAACTGATAGCCCTGCTTCTGGGCCTGGGTTGTAGCTGCCTTGGTCATCCTCACCACTAGGGTGACCTCTCCAGCATTGCCCCAGCTAGCTCACCCAATGTCAGTTAGCTCATCCAGTGTAGCAGGAGCTCATACCGTCAGGGGCCAGCTCTCCGGCACTCACACCACGAGTGCCAGCTCTACTCTGTTGCCGAGGTAAGGAGCAGAGTTCATACCGAGTGCTGCAGTAGGTGAGAGGAAATGACAGCTGTCCTGCTCCCATGCCCCAGAGGCCAGCTCTCACGCCTGCTTTGGGTGGTTAGCGGGGAGGGCATGGTTATGGGGTGGGGCAGGGTTAGCTCTCCTGCTCTCATACCCTCAGAGCTGTTCACCCACTTCCCCCTGCCAACAGGGTCATTGTTACTATTCTTCCTAGGTGACTTGTGGCCTCTTTTCCCCAGTGCTGTAGCTGTGAGGGTCAGTGCCAGCTCTCTCACTCTTATGACTGTGAGGTCAGCTATCCTGCCTACCTCAGTTTATGAGGGGTGTGGGGCAAAGAGGGAGGTATCTCTTTCTCACCCATGCTCCTGCATGGCAGGCAAATGAGGGGTCCCCATCAACTATGCTATGCTGCCCAAGTGAAGTGTAGGGTGTAGTCGTTTAATACCAATAACATTTAGTTTGATTTCAATACTTCTTTTAAGTCTTCACAGTTCCAAAATGCTCCTGAAGTCTGAAGTTTAACGTCTTTTCTGAGAACCAGGGCAAACTCTTAACTATAAGCCCCTACAAAATAAGAAGGACTGCTATATACTCCCAGCACTCAGTGATACAGAGTAAGCATTGCCAACTTCAGTGGGAGAAAAGGAGATTAAAAAGCAAGACTGAAATCCAGTAGGCTAAGCAACAAACATTGTTGGTTCTTGTCTGACATCTGGGGTATAGTCTGTCATGCCATGGAGCTCCATTTAGTACCTGCAGCTTTCATCTGCAAACGTCACACTTTCCTTAGGCTTCTCCTTTGCACACAGGTCTATCAAGAATTCCCTGAAGGGAATTGCTCAGTTTTATATTGCCTGTACTCCCAAGATTACCTTAAAAATTATTGTGCAAAATGGATGATGGGTCTAGAAAAATCATATTGAGTGAGATAACTCAGACTCAGAAAGATAAATATAATATGTATTCACTCATAAGTGGCTTTTAGAGATAAAGCAAAGAAAAACCAGGCTGCAGGCCACAACTCTAGAGAAACTAGACAACAAAGGGAACCCTAAGAAAGACATACATAGATCTGCAAGAGAGATCTACATAGGAAGTAGACAAGCTCTCCTGAACAAATTGGAAACGTTGGGGTTACTGGCAACAGTAAAAGGGGACAGGGGAGGTAGGTAGGAGAGCAGAGAAAATGTATAGCTCAATTAAAGCAATAAAAAAAGGAAAAAAACATTATGCAAGCTTTCATGATACTGTATCTCTCGCATTCTTTATGCTTACAAAACCACGTGGATGGTGAAATTTCTTATTCCAGTTTGAGAAGTAACAGAGCACCCTTCCAACATGGCGGTATCAGTGTCTGAGTGCTTGCGTTGCTGGGCTCAAGACCTATTTCCATATCAGCCTTTTCTAGCAGGGTACATTGGAGGCTCTTTCTTTACAGGCACCATTACTTTCAAAGAAAATACTTTCGAATGAGTTTGTATTTTGACTCCCTGGAGTCTTCAGTGGGTGGGCACTCATCCTCAAAAAGCCCCTTCATTCACATATTCTAGTGTAAAGCCTGTGGGTCCTCTTTTGTAGTGTTAACCTTTAGCAATAAAAGCACTTTCTTGAAATTTCTTTGCCAGAAACATTCTCCTTTTCTGGTTAAATAAGACATTTCCCACATCCTAGTGTTCTGCTTTTTGCTAATAGTTCTCATCATCCCTGCTAAAGGTAGCTAGCTATCGTTTTTTCTTTTTTTTCATGTTTTTTTTGTTGTTTTTATTTTATTTTATTTTTTTAAATATAATTTTTTATTGAAAAAAATTTTCCGCCTCCTCCCCGCCTCCCAGTTCCCTCCCCGTCTCCCTTCCTCCCCTCCTCCCCCCCCCCCCCCCCCCCCCTCCCCCTCCCTCTCCAGTCTGAAGGGCAGTCAGGGTTCCCTGCCCTGTGGAAAGTCCAAAGTCCTCCCCGCTCCATCCTGGTCTAGGAAGGTGAACATCCAAACTGGCTAGGCTCCCACAAAGCCAGAACATGAAGTAGGATCAAAACCCAGTGGCATTGTCCTTGGCTTCTCAGCATCCCTCATTGTCCGCCATATTCAGAGAGTCCGGTTTTATCCCATGCTTTTTCAATTGCAGTCCAGCTGGCCTTGGTGAGCTCACAATAGATCAGCCCCACTGTCTCCGTGGGTGGGTGCACCCCTCGTGGTCCTGACTTCTTTGCTCATATTTTCCCTCCTTCTGCTCCTCCTTGGGACATTGGGAGCTCAGTCCGGTGCTCCAGTGTGGGTCTCTGTCTCTATCTCCATCCATCTCCAGATGAAGGTTCTATGGTGATATGCAAGATATTCATCAGTATGACTATAGGATAGGGTCATTTCAGGTTCTCTGTCCTCAGCTGCCCCAGGAACTAACTGGGGACATCGCCCTGGGCACCTGGGAGCCCCTCTAGCACCAAATCTCTTGCCAACCCTAAGATGGCTCCCTTAATTAAGATATGTGCTTCCCTGCTCCCCTATCCAACCTTCCTTTATCCCAAACATCCCGTTTCCCAAGTTCCCCCCAACCTCCCCTTCTCACTTTTCTCTCCCCATCTCCCCTTACCCCCTCCCACCCCACCCCCAAGATCCCATTTTTTGCCCGGCAATCTTGTCTACTTCCCATAATCAGGAGGATAGCTATATGTTTTTCTTTGGGATCACCTTCTTATTTAGCTTCTTTAGGAGATCAAATTATAGACTCACTGACCTTTATTTATCTCTAGAAACCAATTATGAGTGAGTACATCCCATGTTCATCTTTTTGGGTCTGGCTTACCTCACTCAGGATAGTGTTTTCTATTTCCATCCATTTGCATGCAAAATTCGAGAAGTCATTGTTTTTTACCGCTGAGTAGTATTCTAATGTGTATAAATTCCACACTTTCTTCATCCATTCTTCCATTGAAGGACATCTAGGTTGTTTCCAGGTTCTGGCTATTACAAATATTGCTGCTATGAACATAGTTGAACAAATGCCCCTGTCATATGATCGGGCATCTCTTGGGTATATTCCCAAGAGTGGCATTGCTGGGTCCAGGGGTAGGTTGATCCCAAATTTCCTGAGAAACCGAAACACTGATTTCCAAAGTGGTTGCACAATTTTGCATTCCCACCAGCAATGGATGAGGGTACCCCTTTCTCCACAACCTCTCCAGCAAAGGTTATCATTGGTGTTTTTGATTTTAGCCATTCTGACAGGTGTAAGATGATATCTCAAAGTTGTTTTGATTTGCATTTCCCTGATTGCTAAGGAGGTTGAGCAAAACCTTAAGTGTCTTTTAGCCATTTGAACTTCTTCTGTTGAGAATTCTCTGTTCAGATCAGTGCCCCATTTTTTAATTGGGTTAATTAGCATTTTAACGTCTAGTTTCTTGAGTTCTTTATATATTTTGGAGATCAGGCCTTTGTCTGTTGCGGGGGTGGTGAAGATCTTCTCCCAGTCAGTGGGTTGCCTTTTTGTCTTAGTGACAGTGTCCTTTGCTTTGCAGAAGCTTCTCAGTTTCAGTAGGTCCCATTTAAGTAGCTAGCTATCGTTAACCATGCCCCAGGCTAAGGTGCTGTCTTGAAATTTTCTCCACCGGATTCTTCAATATATTACTCTTAAGTTCAGATTCATTAAAAATTTTAGGAAACAGACAAAATATAGACACATTCTTTACCTGATTGTGAGATGAGTGACTTCCTGTCCAGTTCTCAGTAATGTCTTTGTTCCCATCAAGAACCTGTGAACACTGTGTCTGTCTGTGTTTCTTACAGTGTTCTGAGCTTCTGAACTTCCACTAGAATTGCCAGTTGAACTCTGATCACAGCATTATTCAGAGTCTCTGGTTCCCATTTCAAACTTTTCCAAATTCCTCCCTGAAAATGGTGAGAACACCTTGATGAGTTAAGTAATTTTACTTTATAAACAACATAAACATCACTTTTGGTGTCAAATCTATAAGGGATATTTTGTGGAAAGTAGAGGGTTGTAAATGTGAAAAATAAACATACTAGTGATACATCTTGTAGCAGAATGAATGGAAAAATTGTGATAGCTGTCATGAGCTATATAAAACATAATCTTCAGAGTTTTTTGTTTGTTTGGTTTTGATTTTATTTTCTAGTCTCAGGTTTGGGTTTATGGAAAGAATGAGAAACAAAGTAGATGGAGGTTGGGAAATTCATTGCCTTATAGTAAGTAATAGTCTCTATTTTGAAACAATTTCATTTAAAAATTCTTCATTCAACATTTGGAACTGTTCTATAAACTACTCGTTACTATTAATAGTATGAACCAGCCGTGATAAACAAGTTTTTCAGTTAGACTAAATCATCTGAATTCTGCAGCAAAGAACAATAAAAATGAAAATACACTTTGCCTGGTGTTATTTATTTCACAGAGGTAATATTCATTCTCTTGTAGCTTCTATTTATCCTTAAAACAGATAATCTTCTTGCTTTGAGCTCCTTCAGAATTTATCTATCCGTTCTTTTTTCTTTGATAGTAGCCATTGATGGTAGTAGGCGTATTTACCTCTCCCACGATCCTTTAAGTACTGTGTTGTAAATGAAATACTTTGTCTTATGTAATAGTTCCCAGTTCAAGACATCTTCGAAATATTTTAATACACACTTTTCAGTAGTATATCAGAATTTTTGTCCTATATTTGTGCATAGACCTTAAACAGCTGTATGGAATGTCTGAATTGCCTGGGTTTCTTCACTATTCTTCCTTATCCTGAGCATTGTTAAAAGAGGGAAACCGTAGTCAGATTTTGTTTATCCTTAAGAAATGAACCCGCAACTCAGCTGAGACAATGTCCAGCACTTATATGATCCAGCAGGTGAAACCACAGCTGCCCAGTATTTTCTAGATAAAATTTTAAAATCACCCTGTATTTGACATTTCTCTCATTTTTTTTCATCTTAATTCTGTCTTCTAGGGCAATTATTTTATTTTCAAGTCCTCCTTCATATTACTATTTGTCTGACCCAGGCAGGGGTTCGATTATCTCTAGTTCCTCTACTTGCTTCATGCATAGATCAGTATATAGGAATATTGAAAAGAATCACCATCCGGCCAATACATTCAGTGTGAGAAGTTCAAACTCTGTTACTCCAGTCTTTCTAGTCAACTACCTGTTCATACTGGGAGATTCTAAAGTCCAGATGCTATATCTCTAGCTTTATTCCACGCCAACACTCATTCTTCTGCTTAGGGTAATTGTTCTTATATTGATTCCTTTATATACTCACAAAACTCTTTGTGTTAATTCTGTTTAATTTCATGGTGATTTGGTTGTTTCTAGGCACTGTGACAAGGGGACCACATCTGTTTTATTATCCAGTTCATCTTTTTATCTTCTTTAATCCCTATCATACATTACTCCTTTATTAAATAATTTATGTATTTATTTGCATTTGTTGCACAGGGAGTAAACCAAGGCCCCATGAATGGAGGTAAGTGCTCTAATAAGCTGCAAGTCCAACCCTACTTTTAAACACTTAATTAGTGATTTCAGTGACCCTTTGTAGGCTCATTCATGGTACGGATAGTTATTATTCATTTTTATAGCCCATAAATCTGCCTGACTCTGCCTCCTGAGTGCTGGGATTAAAGGCATGTGCCATCACTGCCCAGCTATATAATAGACCTTTAAAGGTCCCATTCCTTGAGACGAACTCATTGAAGTACTGATGACTAAATGCTATGACATTTGTAAGCCAGCCTTGGATAAGTAGTTATGTACTTTGGTACTTGGTTTGCCTCAAAACAGTGCAAATGGCATCCAACATTGCCTTGGTCCAGCAGTCTTAGCACCTAACTCAGTTTCAAGGTTTGAATCGGCAAACTATTGGTTCTCAATTCTTTCTTTCTTTTCAAGACAGGGTTTCTCTGTAGCTTTGGAGCTTGTCCTGGAACTAGCTCTTGTAGACCAGCCTGGCCTTGAACTCACAGAGATCTGCCTGCCTCTGCCTCTCAAGTGCTGGGATTAAAGGCATGTGTCACCATCGACCGGCAGGTTCTCAATTTTTATATTATTTGGTTTATCACTACTGTGACCAGAATACTTGACAGTATCAACTTAAGGAAAGAAAGTTTAATTGTGACTCATAGTTTTACATCATCTTAATGGTGAAAGCATGGCAGTGTGGTTCTACTCATAGAAGTGGGGACATGTGGTAGAGATCTTAGCACAACTGTTTACTGGAAAGCAAAAGAGACAGGGTTGGAATCACCTCTAGAGCTCCACCTCCATAGTTATGTACTCCTTCAGCCAGGTCCCATCTTCCAAAGATTCCATAGTCTTCTTATTTGTACCAGTCCCTAGGAACCAAACACTCTAATTAGTTTGTTGGGGACATTTCAGATTTAAACCCTCTTCTGTGTGAATTGAAGTTGCTCATATCTTTCACTATTGTTTCCACATTTCTTCAAACAATTTGACACTTTTCAATTACTTTGGTTTTCATAAAGTGTTATAAGGGTAAAGTCATATTCATACTTATGGAACATATGGTGATGAAAATAACATTCTGCCTTGCTAAAAATACCAGCAACTATATGAAAGGAATAGCTTAGCAACATCACCAGGAATTAAATAAATATATGTTAAACAATCTGGGAGTGGGGAGTTGTTTGTTGAACAACAGGCTTTGGAGAAGTTAAGTGGAAGAGATAGTACATGACTCCACAGACAGAAGAGGGAAGGCAGTGTTGTGTGGAGCAGAACCTGAGTACTCAGAGGTAAAACAAGTGTATGAGTGATTCTTAAGACAATTTGAGTTTAATCATGGGGTAGAGACGGGTGATTCAGCAAAACCAGGCCTGAGATCTCATGATTCTTTCTTTAGGACTGACAGTGGCGCTAAGAAGTTTAAATCCAATTCTAAACATTCTAGGACCACTTAGAATTTCAAACTGGGAGAGGAAAAGCATGGATTTCTTTTCCAAAAATGATTTGGCTGTATTTCAGGGATTAACAGAAATGAGGCATGCATAGAGAGAATGGTGTCATGATAACTGAAGGACCACATAGCTGAGAATTGATAATTAGACCAGCTGTCTTAGTTAGGGCTTCTATTGCTGTGAAGAGACACCATGATCACAGCAACTCTTATAAAAATACTTAAATGTGGTGACCTACAGTTCAGAGGTTCAGTCCATTATCATCAAGGTGGAACATGACAGCATGCAGGCAGACATGGTGCTGGAGAGGTAAGCTGAGAATTCTACATCTTGTGGGCAACAGGAAGTGAACTGAGACACTGGGTGTGACTTGAGCATATATGAGACCTCAAAGCCCACCTCCAAGTGGCACACTTTGTCCAACAAAGTCACATGTACTCCAACCAGACTACACCTTCTAATAGTGAAACTCCCTGTGAGGGCCATTTTCTTTCAAACCATTACACCAGTTGGATTTAGAAAGCAGAGCACTAGGTAGGTGGAAGGCTACTAGAAACAAAGAAGGGTTGATGGAATTTGGAAACAAGTTAAATGAGAAATTGGGCATGTAGGTGAAAGTTGACCTCTGATCAGGGCTGTTGACATGTGAGGATACCATTTATAAAAATGGATGACATTAGAAGAATATTATTTTCCAAAGTACACAAGCTTATAATGTTCTATCAATATTCCTTAAAACAAAATTGATGAGAGGGTAATGAATGCTCATTAGACAAGGTATTAAATACAAACAGCTCTTGCCTTCTGTTATATGTGGACTGTATTTGAGCATAGATTCTAGTTGATAGATCATGTTTTCACACTAAATGATGAAGCTAAAGTCTCTAGTCCAGTGACTCATCAGAAAGTATTGTTTTGTGGTTAATTCTTGTCTAAGCATGAAGAGAACATTATTCCTACATTACTCTATAAATCAAACCCATCCCTGATACTGGGTGAGTTGATAAATGCTTTGAGTCACTTCTTCCTGGAAAACATTTATTTAATAAAGATCATTCGGCTGCTGGCCTTGTAGTCTTTCTTCTGATCCTAAATTGGTTTTGAAGACATGTTTCATTTTTTGGGTTCAAATCATATTTCAAGAAAAGGAAACAGGGATATGAGCAGATCATCAATACCATATAAGCTATTTACCAGCTCTGGAGTAGCCTTGAGTTTGTATAGCTAACTTTTGCTATATTTCATCTTATATAATTTTAGGTACCTTTGCATCCAACTAATACTTTGCTGTAATATTCAACATAGTTCTTCCTTCGTCTGTGGATTTTTGCTAAGAACTCACCATATTGGTGGTTTTCTCTGTTTGCTGAAGCCGTCAGTGATTTATTTGTAAGCACCTTTCAGATGCCCAATTTAAGTCTGCGAATAAATTATTTTGGCCATTGCATAGAACTGAAAAGATGCTTTGTTCTCCTATTACTCTACAGCAATATGCCTCTGAAATGAAGAGGCACACTGTGATAAACCTTACCTTGATCGAAGCACATTAGGGTAGATTTGTAATTGCTGCGACTGGTGGGGGCACATCCTGTGATTAGGCTCGATACCCAAATTTTATAGCTTTTTGTTTTGTTTTGCTTTTAAAAGGGAAACCCATAAATGTGATAAATGTAATTCCAAGATAATGGAGTTAGGGAGCCATTACTGAAGGCAATTTTGGCTGAAAATGGAGAGTGTAAAAATGATGACTTTAAAATATTTAAAATTATGGAGGTGGAAATTAAATTGCAGACTTTGGATGAAAGTGTGCCCAGTGCAGAGAAAAGGAAAGTCACCCCCAATTTAGGGATAGAGTTTACAGTGAGATAAAAAGTCAGAGAGAGGGAAAAACATTGATCCCCTTTTTAACAAGGAGCTATTACAATTAGTTCCTACTCTAAAAGCATGGCATAGGACAACAGGAGACATGGATTCATGGGTGTCATACTCATCAGAGCTCTTTCTGACTGATCTGGAAACAGTTCAGTTTGCTTTTCTGAAGTTTATTTTTTGCTTTCAGTGTTTATAACTCCAACACGGTTCCTAGGTGAATTCCAGAAAATGGTAAATCCACAAGACAATTAAGAAAAACGTGCAGATTTTCAGATTGCTTCAAAGTGTTCAATATAGGTACTTTGATAATTTACTAAAATGTCTACATATTTCAGTGTATTTCCCATTTGTGCTTTTACTAAATTAAATAAAGAGGTGGCAATTCCAAAATCTATCACAAGTGATATTGTCTCTCATATTGAACATTTATAAGTCATTTGAACTGTTTTGGACTCATAGATAATGAAAAGTAGGTACAGACATCATTTCAAAACAATGCACAAATACTCAAGAAGGACATGAAGTAGTCAGTGTGTTTACCCTCCTTTAGACATGAGGGCAATGCTATTTATGAAATGAATAATTGCTTGCAATTTTTAAATTAGCTTATATTTATTTCATGTGCATTGATGTTTTGCCTGCATTTATGTCTATGTGAAGGTGTGAGATCCCCTAGCACTGGAGTTACAGACAGTTGTAAGCTACCATGTGGGTGCTGGGAATTGAACCCGGATTCTCTGGAAGAACAGACAATGCTCCTAACCATGGAGTCATCTCTTGAGCTCTGCTTGTAAATTTTTTATATTTCAAACTAAAATCTTCCCTTCATTATAAATTGAATAGAATTTCTACTAAAGTAACAATATGCTAATGTAGTTTAAAGTAATTTTTGGACTTTTTCTTATATGACTTTTGTTTCAGATGAGTACCATTTGCATTATTAATTCCAGTTCCATTAAGGGTTATTAAGTTTGGTCTAGAACTCAACAAATACTAAAAATAATAGTTCCTTATTTGATAGTATGGGAATTACTTTAAAAATATAGACATTTTTGTTTTATTGTGAGCAATAGAGTCACAGCGAAGTGTGCCTGTAATGGTTTTAGTTGTCATTTTCAACCAGTCAAAGGGCTAAAAGGCTGATCTATCATGCCTTTTCTTGGTTTCTTTTAGATGAAATGCTTTTCTAAAAGAGCAATGCAAAGGATTCACTGCAAAGAACAAACTCTGGCACTTTACTGAGAAAATAGGAAGCTAGCTAAACCACGGAAAGGAAATTACCAAGAACAGGTTTAGCTCCCAATTTGAAGATAAATATTCCTTCTCTTGTCTATGAACACAATGGGTTTATTGGCACAGGCTGTGGATTGCAAGTGTGTTTTCTGGTGGTGCTAATTGGTTTGAACTAAGTCTGTTTCCTCACATCCTCAAAGGCATTAATGCTTGTTGGGTATTAGGAAATAATCAAAGAAGGTCCCATCAAGTTCATGGGATGCATTGTGATCCTAGAACTGTTTTATGTGTCAAATGGAATATTTTACACGGAGGTGGGATATGGGAATAAGAGATTTTCTTTTACTGAAGTATTACATGCATACAAATTTCTTGGATAGACCTGAATCTCATTTTAGTTCATTATGTGGAAATAAAGATAATAAGATATGAACACAATGAGTTGCCCAGATTTTAGAAGGGTCTCTAACATGAATATTGAATCTGTCTCAACTCATGCTGTTTCCAGAAATCTTAAAGTACAGCAGAGGTGATTAGAGAAGCAGACATGTTCCTCAGCATTATGAATAATTTTCCTTTTCTCCTTTTCCTGTGTTATAAAGCTCTTTAACTTTTCCATTGTCATAGATTATAATGGCTCCCGTTTGTCTTGAACTGATTCTTTGCATGATGTTATAGAAGCAGAGTATTTGACTACAATATTTGAGGCCTGCAATAATTTTTCTTACTAAAGTAGCTGCCCTCTGTCCACACAGTATTACTTGCAGTGGAATCCCTATAAGCTGTTCGTCAATTGTTGTAGGAACCTACCATATGATCAGACTTTAAATGACAGATGACAAAGGTTGCTACTTAAAAGGGATAATGTTTATGTACTGAATTAGCTCTTAAGGGATCACTTTAATGGGTAAACATGGATTGAAGACTTTCAGAAATTGCTTTAATTGGTGTTCATGAAAACAAAACCCTGCATGTCGGTACTTACTCAGAACTTCTCCCCTGAGGAGTGGCTCTCGTAGTATTGGAAGGTGCTGTGCAAGCTGCCAAGGGAAAGAAATGCTCAGTAGTCCTACCCAGCCGTAGAGCTTCTAAACCACAACAATGACTGGTTGTATAAGAGATTTAAATATTGAAACAGTGGCATTCACTTGGGTGTAGCCAACAGCTGTTTTATTGGACTTTAGACTGAGCAGGAGGGATACTTAAACCTTTCTGGCACTGTAAACCTAGCGACCTATGCAGGCTGAGAAGGCAGTTGGCCCAAGAGGAGAACCTACTACTGTCAGGTTCCTAAATTAACATAACTTCTAGCTGTCTTCTCTATACTTATCCTCGTACCCACGAAAAAGTGTATCTCAACCCTTATTAAAGAAGGTTTCTTTTTGGGGGGGGTGATAGGTGGAGACTATTACAGAGATCTGCAGTTGTCAATACACAGAGAATAAGTTACTGTGGATGTCCAACTCCCATGGCTTCCTCTAAAGCTAAGGTTCAGGGAAAATCATGGAAAAGGGCTTGAAAAAAATATTAGTCAGAGGTCTAGGATGCCTATTGCTAGATCATGTTCCTTAGATACAACACACAGGAAAAACATACCCATGAACTTTCAACAATCTACCTTCTTTGACAAGATGAGAAAAATGTCAATGCCATTTAATATGTCAATTCAGACAGGAAATTTCATGTGTCCTCACTTCTAGATGAAGAGTTACAGGGTGTCAGAGATTGCTGAGATGGGGATAATCAGTTGTGTTCTAGGATGAACACCCATACAGATTGTTCAATACACAATCTTCAGTCCTGAATATAGGAATGTAAGAGCAAAGATACACATATGCATATGTGGGACTTGACAATAACAATTAAAGAAGAAATCATGAATTTGGAATGAGGATGGAGGAGTTGGAAATACTAGTGGTGTAGATTTAATGTTCATACATGAAAATTCTCAAAATGACCCCTTCTTCTTTTGAACTACTACATGTTTAAAAAGCAAAACAATTTTAGGAAATCTCCACTCTGATTCACATATTAACTGCATTAATTTACACACTCACCTTTATGGTTTATTCACAACCAGTAATTATGGAATCAGTCTAGGTGTCTATTAACTGATGAATGGGTAAAGAAAATATGGTATCACACACACATACACAGACTCATACCCATACACACACATATGCACACACATATACACATACACACACATTAGTATTTTATCCAGTCATAAGGAAGAGTTAAATTACGTCCTTTTCAGGCAAATGGATTGTACCGGGATCATCATGCTAAGTGAACTGTGTCATGCTTTCTGTCATTCCATCATAGGTGGAATTTAGAGAGGGAAAGGGAGTTGAGAATAAAAGACTTTTAAGGACATGGAAAGGGATAATGGAAAGGAAGAATTAGAGAGAAAAGTGGATGAGTAAGATGAGCAGAATATAATATATGCCTATGAAAGTGTTACAATGATATCTGATACGTTCTACGATTAATTCCTGACAAAAATAGTAACCCCCTTTTTCTCATTGTGATAAAGCCAGTGCTTTCGTCACCATGAGAAATAAAGAACTTAAATTTCAAAATCCTCAGATCTTGTGATCTGTAACAATGAGTAACAAATCTTTATAGAAAAATGTAACTCTCCAATTATAGTATGTATAGCTTTGTTTTCAGATTCTGTCAATGCAATGGCATTCCTAAAATGTTCTTGTGTTTCTTTCTCAGACATCACCAATGTTCTCTATGTGTCACTCTTTCATTTGCTTTCTTTCAAACCCTCAGAGATAGAGGGATAGAAAAGATGACACAGCAGAAACAGGAACAGTTTTGCTGCCAATGTGGGGTGAGGCTGCATTTCTTCTGGCACTCCAGGGATCCTCCCATCTGCTCAGTCTTCTCAGTCCCAACTATAGCTGACAGGTTCATATTTAGGCTCAGGATTGTCTTATTTTAATTACAAGGAAATAATGAATCAGAAATCTATCACCTACTGCTTCCTTGTGCCCTCTGAGACACCTGCATTTGAGAAGGGTCAGAACGTTTTCTGTTGCATGAGATCAGTCTCTGACTCTGCTCTTACTCCCCTTGTCTGAGTTTTATAATTTATATAGGATATCATTATATGTACCTCCCTGGATTGCTGTAAGTGTTAAAATGAAACAAAATATCTAAATCACTGTATGGTAACATGAAGATAATACATATTTAACAAAGCATGACCACAATTAGGTCAGGCCCAGTGGTTAGATTATTATCACACTTAGTGAGAATCAGGTTCCTTATTCCAGTGTGAGAATTGAAACCCTCGGTAAAGGGGGTGAAACATTGTCACCTTCAGTGGGGAGAAATTTTATATACCAAAGCTTAAAAAGATTTGTAGTTTAGACATCTTGGACTTGGAATTTAAAGGATTCTAGTTACCGTTTCTTGAACTAAGGGGAGAAAGGCAGGCACATGGACATAAACAAACAAGCATAAAGGACGGAATGGGCACTATCTAAATGTAACTAGTCACTTCATGCCTAATGAAGCTGGTGCATCTTGTGGTTATATGACAGACTTCCCATTTCATGTTGAATGGTGAAATGAGAAAAACAATTTAAATTGACACAAGGAAGCAAAGTCCGTTGCATTCAGTTGAACAGAAACTTAAGTTCATAGCTCAAATGTGATTAAGAGATATGCTTTGGTAGGCAAAGTTTCTTTGATAGCATTTTGTGTGTGTGTGGTGTGTACACATGCATGGGTGCATACATGATTATATATAAAAAATACAGAGAAAACTTAAGATTCCTTCTATTCCATACTCCACTTCCTGTTTAATTCTTATCCACAGGCACATGTAGATATCATGAAAATATTTCCTGTGTTTTATATGATAAACATCCTTAGCCTTTCATGATGTATTTGATCTCATTATATTACCAGACATTTAGATTATTTCCATTATTTCCTGTTTCAATTAATGCTTGATAAAAATATTCACACATATTTTTGTGAAAATTATGTTTCCTGGGGATTATGTGTAGGCAGTTCCTTTTGGAGGAACAAAGAGTACAAATTGAATGCTTATTAAGATTTGTTATCTTTTGTGCTATTACCATACCGGTTTTCCAATTACAAATATATTTTGGTAATTTGACAATTACATTTTGAAATGCCTTTTACAGTAAATATGAAACATGGATGTTATTTGTTTCTTCCTATTTCTGGATTTTTTTTCCTGAACTGCTTGCATTTATGGGCAGATCTGATGATTATAATTATCTTCTTTTAGTATTTTGTGCTCATTCAGATTTTTCAATATTGTGATGTTTAACTCCATTATCGTTTGAGCCAAATAATTTCAGTCTCTCTTCTTGTAGAGGTTTGTGAGAAACACTCTATCTTTCTGTGCTTTGAATAATACTTGGAACTTTTGTAGCAAAAGTTTCTTAGTCATACATATTGAGATCCTGGCCACAGTGTAGATGTGATTCCAGGAAGAAGAGATCCTGGATGTATTTCCTTTAGTAAATCAGGAAACAAAAACTACAATTTGTGTAGGACTTGGTATCATTCACTGAAATTACAGCACATTGGGAATTGGTTAATAATCCATTCTCCATAAAATTATTTATACAAACTAATGTGCTCTCCATGGAATTAAGATCACACGTTTTGCATTTATGGCACCATTGAGGACTCATCAGCTTCCTAGTGTCAGCAAATAGAATAGAGCATGGTGGAACATATCAAGGTAAGCAGCGAGTGCTTTTGGAATGAAGCACAAAGGGTAGAAGAAAGCATTTGAGAACATATGGCTGACGCAAAGAAACAGAGTAAATACATTTCTGAGGAACACCTGCTGTAGATTCTAGCAGGAGGTGAGAAAACAAACAAGGGCAAGAGTAAAAGCACATAACTTCTGCTTTGTACTGGAGTGCCAATGAGGAACATTTAAATAGGGATTGATTATAGTCAGACCCATGTTTTACCTTCATGGTGTAAGAATCCATGAGGATCAAAGAAGAGAGGAGTTTAAATTAGAGTCCATTTGGGTAACTTTTTCCATGGTCCTTTAGAAAAAAAAACATAAAAACCTTTGAGTTTGTATCATATTTCTATCCTGTTTTGTTTAGATATCATTATTTCTGTTGTACAACTTTCTCTGATATTGTGCTTAGTGCCCACGGGTGAAGCAAATATCTTTAGTTAGTTGTTTTTGACCACCACATTGATGTAAGTTTCCCCCTGAGATTAAATAAGTACAATATATGATACATCCACTTTGAAAATATTTGAAACACAGTAGAGAAATCAGCAACAAACGCATATTTCAGAAATCATTTCTTGCCTCTACAGAGTCCAGCATAATTGAGGAAAGCAAAACACACACATGGAGGTGATATCAGTTTATCTTTTCCAAGTGCAGAAATTTATTTTATGCATTTATAAAAAAGTATGAAAAGAAAATAAGGTCTCCAGGACTCAGTGGCTATGTGACTCCTGTTCATGCAAGAGAAGGATGGCAAGAGAAGCCAGACTTTGGAGGCTGGCAGAGGTTGACTGAGTCAAAAAGGAAGGTTTTAAATGACTCTAGCTGTGCCACCATGAAGATTCTGAGAAGTCTTGTGTTGTCTCTCTGTAGACAGGATGGTGTAAGGCTAACGCTGAGTAAGTTTCATAAAATGCCAGCACTGCATATACCTTTAGCTATATTCTCCAGAAGCAGTGCTAAGGAGGAGGACAAATGGACCAGACAGATTGCAGTTTCCATGAAAATCCTCCAGGGAAGCCAGACCAGGGATGCAGAACAATAACCCATAAGCACGGTCCAGGGAGGTGAACTTCAGCATTGTATAACGCAGAATCCTGAGGATGTCCAAGGCAGAGGGAGTCCAACAGATAGGAATTTGGTTGTGAGTTACCCCAGGGGTTCTTCAATGGACGAGAGTGCTAAGAAACTTGGTTGCCTGACAAAGGTGAGTGGACCCCATGGGGATGCCCTTGTAACATTTTTAGGATATTCATAGTGTCCATTTCAAGCCCAGCCTCTTTCCAGCATTAATGAGACTCCCTGTGATATGGTACCCTTGCCCTCACTGGAGTTCTGGTCTTTCCGATATCATTGACCATCATGCACATGCACGGTTTGGTGTTGATTCACCATTGCAGTTCTGTCGTTTGTAGAAGAAAATATATAAAGCATATTCCATTCCAGAAATCCTGACTTTCTAGTTTTGATCAGCTATGAGTCAGTAAAATGGACTCATATTCAAGCATTGAGGGGAATGCTGCATGGGTCATTCTGTAGCTGGATTTTCTTAAAGCACTGTTGGTGTTGCAGATGAAGATAGTAATTCTGAGCCTGAGCAGAAAGACTCATTTTATTATCTTAGAGGAAATGACGTTTATTTCATTGAACAGGTTTTCCTTATTTTTTTCCCTACAGAATTTCAGACAGATATTTTAAGTATTTTTTAGAGTAAAATTAATTAGAAGAATCACATTAATAAAAAAATGGTCACTTTTTAAAACTATAGCCAGGTGGTGGTGACACCTAACCCAGAACTTGGGAGTCAGATGCAGGTGAATGTCTGTGAGTCCAGTTTGGTCTATAGAGAGAATTCTAGGACAGCTAGAGCTGTTACACAGAAAAACCTGTCTCAAAAAAACAAAAACTAACCAGCCAAACCAAACAATACACACAACACAACACACACACATACACACAAACAACAGCCCCAAAGCATAAAAAGCCAAAAACCACATCCCCAAAACAACAAAACAAAACAGTATGTAAATCTTGATTCTGTAATTGAACTTGATTTTCAAGTTTGATTAAAGCATTTGTGTCTACAGAAAGTTGGAGTATGTAAATCCACATCTATGTAAATATGGGTTTATTACACTTTGGGGAATGGAATATGTCATTTCTTGTTTTCATATTTTTAATATATCAGTTGCTTCTTGGTCATTACTCAAATGTCGTGCATCAGAAATGCCACTTAGCATTTCTGGAAAGCTACTTGGGAATATAAAAGGAATATAATGAACAAGATTATAGTTATATAGTTAGAAGATATGAGAAAGAAAAGAAAACTGAACTTGGAAAAATATACTTGGTGTAAATGCAGTAAACATGGGCAAACTGAACATCTAGAGTTTGGAGCCTTAAGCAGAGTTTCCTCTGGCGAAAATGTCTATTAGCCTTTCACAGATCTTAGTGAGCCCAGAGTCAGTGGATAGACCTGTAACAGAACTCACAGGTCCATGTGGATATGCAGGCCTCTCTGGTGAATCTCTAAGAGCAACTGAACCTGGTACTTCAATTTTTGCTTAATGAATGTTGGAGGGAACAAAGGAAGGAATGGGTGGGGAGAATAAAAAAAAAAGAACAGAGTGAGGGAGGGTGGGAGCAAAACTGGGAAAGAAAGAAGGAAGAAGCAAGGGAAGAAACCAGGATCAAAGTCTCTTGCATCTGCTTTTACTGTTTCCTCCTGCATGGGTCCCACAAGCCCACAATGAGCTTAAAAGGTACTCACTTCTCTGAACACACCCATGACATCATCAGTGGGTCAAGGCTAGCTTCTGGCCTTGCCACTTTCCTTTGCTACAGCAAGGCTGGTTTGGACTATTTGTCTGTGGGAACCTAACTTTTTACTTATGCTTGAAAAACAATCTAATGGGCAATTTCACACTGTGTTGGTGCCTGCCAGGAATCGAAACTGTTATATGCATTTTAATAAGGATAAGGGCAGAAGCTGATTTCTAATTATAGGATGTAAGGCATCAGAGAGTAAGGTATTTAGAATCTAAGGCTACCTTGGGTCCTGTTTGTCTCTGTGAAATTCAGTCTCCATGCAGGAAAAAAAAATCCAGTTATCTCTGCCAGCCTCCATTGTGATATAAGAATTGAGAGCTGGTTCGGTGATTTGGTGTAGCTCCATACCCGCCCATTGGGGTGAAAAGAATTCTGGCATTCACAGGCCAGGCTGCTTCTCTGCATAAACTCAGGATGTGCGCATATGCTATGCATTTAATGCCAGCATCTAAGCAAGGAATTTTTCAAGGTTGTTCACCTTACTTTAAAACACACTGCCAATGGGAAATGGGCTTGCCAGTAGAGTATTTGTGTGGAAGTCATGTCAAAAAGTCAGATGAGATGTCTCTGTGGACCTAGCTATGGAGAGGTTGGACATGAGGTTCTCTTGTTGGCTGTCCAGTCTTGCTGAATCATCAAGCTCCAGGTTCAGGAAGAGACTGTTCTAAAGACATCTGATGTTGACCACTGTTCCCTACACACATGGACAGACACATACATGCACACCTGTATACACATGTGGATATGTTCACACAACACACCCACACGTTTTCCTTCTTTTATTCACTATATTCTTTTCTCATACAATATAATATGAAAACAATTTCTCTTTCCTCTACATCTTCCAGTTCCCCCACCTACTTTCACATCTTGATCCACTCCCTTTCTGTTTCTCCTCAGGGAAGAACAGGTATTGAGTAAATAACAGCAAAATCTAACAAAATAAAATATAAGGTAAAATGAAAACCATCACATGGAAGTTGGACAAGCCGAGCCAACCAAAAACAACATGCGCAAGAGAGGGCTCAAGAATCAGAGACACAGTCATTTACGCATTCAGGAGTTCTATAAAAGCACCAAACTGAAAGCTAAGATACATGTGGAAAGGTCTCGGTGCTGAACCTGGAGACCCTGTGCTGGCTGCTTCAGTCTCTGTGAATTCACATGAGCTTTGCTCAGCTGTTTTAGAGGACCTTGTTTTCCTGGAGTCCTCCAGCCCTTCTGTCTCCCCTACTCCTTCTGCCTCCTCTTTCATGTGGTTCCCTGAGCTCTGGGGGGCGGGGGGACGGTTGGGTGGAGACATCTGGTTTAAAGCGGCACATGCATGTTTTTAGTATATAACATAAAATGTACTGTATTCCAGCTTCTGTTCTCTGCTGGGAGATATTAAAGAGAGGATTAATCTTCTCACATGTTTTTTTCTTTTTCTTCTAAAAATTTCCTACATAGAAAGTCAACATCTATTCATAAATGTGGGAAACCCTTGACAACATTTTAGAAGAAAAACTGAAAGTGCGTGGACTGTAATATCTTTCAGTTTTAAAGGATCTCAGAAATTTACTCCTTAAAATTCTTGTGCCCCCTTATTTGTTTTTCTAGCTAGGATAAAATAATGCAGAAGTGTCAAAAAGTTGTAATTTTTCATGTGTTTTAGCCAACTTTGTGTTACCGTCTTAAACAAATAGCATTACTTCCAAGTAGCGTGGTGAGAGAATCTGAGTGGCAATTAAAATGTTCAGATCCTGGTTACCCTCAGACAAAGCTCTCTAGGCTCAAGAGCTCTTGGAAGCTGCCTGGGGAGCATCTTGGGTATCTATGTCTGGGGCTGTAGACTGGATCACTGTTTGGAATCCTGGGTAGGGTGAATCAGATTTGCCAAGCCGTGCGGCAAGTGGTTTTCTGTCTGGGGCTTGGACAGGTGCAGCCAATTCTGACTCTATTGTCAATTTTTTTTTTTATTTGTGATTTCTGGGCTGAGTCCCTGCTTCATCATCTAGGACTGATCTCTTTTGTTCCATTTAGACAAATGTCTCTGTCCTGCTTTTGGGATGGCTTTGTCAGGCTGTGTTTTATTTCCTGATGGTAGCTCTCATCCTTCCCTCTTTATCATTGCTTTTCAGTCAAGCAATCTCTTAGCTCATTTTTATCTTGCTTTGTTCCTTTACCTTTTATCTGCACTTTAAATGAAGGATGTCAAATGGTATTTCATGGTGGGGCCTGTGGAAGCTGTCACTTTTCTAAACAAGGCAGCCTGGCTGCTTCAGAATGGGCTGATAAAGCTTCTGTTACCCAAATGTAGTCCTGAGTTACGGATACAGCTACTGTAACAAGTGTTGCAATCTGTATGGCTTTCCCAAAAGGAGAGTATTATGGGTGAATGAGGAGCTTGAAGTGTGTGGTACCAACATCAGTTGCTCTAATAGCTGTGCCAGGTCTCTCCCAAGCCTCAGCAGTTCCTTGGCTTGTGGCACTCCACCAGTCTCTGCCTTCATTCTCCTGTGGCATTATCCCTCTTGTTCTGTGTCCAATTTCCCCTCTTTGTAATGTAAAGATGCTGGTCATATTGGATAATGGTTGACCGACTGCAGGATGACTTCATCTTTAATTGCATCCTCAATGGACCTCATTCTAGACCACTTTATTCGCTGGTGAAGGCTGTGAACCTTGCCTTGTAAATTTAGTGGAACGCATTCCTAACTTAGTCCTTGTGGAACCTTGGAGCATTTTAAGGAAAGGGTATCTAAACTATTTGTTACTTTCTGTGTTTGAAATGAACATTTCACATTTGCAATGATTTTGCAGTGATTTTGCAGCAGTAAATGGGAGTTGGCCTGCTGCAGCTCTGTGAACACTCACATGTTTTAGGTTACAGGTTCTGTTCCTTTTCTGCTTGAAACTTCAGTTAGGGGTCTGCCACAACTGACGTTTTTTGGCTTTTGTCTGTCACAGGAAGAGCGAGGGTGGTAAAGCTACTTTGGGGGAAACTCTGTTTTTGGGGTCTGGCCTCCTTCCTCTGCCCTCGCTACAGCATCCTCCCACACAGCCTGTTCTGTGACTTTCAGAAATCTCTCTCTGTTTTTTTAAATTTTATTTTTTTAAAGAAAACAAGCTATATTTTTTCATTATACATACCAGGCCAAGTTCCCACTCATTCCCCTCCTCCCATTTCCTCCACATACCCTCCCATCCCACCACCTTCTACTCCTCAGAGGGTAAGGCACATTGCTTTGGGGAAGGTCCAAGGCCCTCCCTACTATACCTTGGCTGAGCAAGGTATCCATCCAAAGAGAATAGGTTCCCAAAAAGCCAGTACATGCAGTAGGGATAAATCCTGGTGCCACTGCCAGTGGCCCCCAGTCTGCCCCAGCCATGCAACTGACACCCACATTCAGAGGGACTAGTTTGGTCCTATGCTTGTTCCTTCCCAGTCCAGCTGGTGTTGGTGAGCTCCCATTAGCTTAGGTAGATTGTTGCAGTGGGTGAACCCATCATGGTCTTGACCTCTTTGCTCATATTCTCATTCCTTCAATTCTCTAACTGGACTGATAAGAGCAAGGAAAGAGGTGTCTTGATTCGGGGAACCATTATGGGGTTAGCAAGAAACCTGGCTCTAGAGGAATTCCCAGGAATTCACAAGGATGACCCCAGCTAAGATCCTAAGTAATAGAGGAGAGGGGGTCTGAACTTGCCTTGCCCTGTAGTCAGAATGATGAATATCTTAAATATCACCATAGAACCTTCATCCAGCAACTGATGGAAACAGAGGCACAGACCTGTATTGGAGCACTGGAATGAGCTCGAAAGTACAGTTGAAGAGTGGGAGGAATGAGAAACCCATCTTTTCTATTTTCTGGACCCTCATTTTCACTTCCTGCACTCTGTTTAAAATTAGAAATTAGTGTGTTTATTTATTTGGTTTTGTCTATTTATTTATTTTGTCTGCTTGTCTGGAAAACTATCTCAGGTCATTGTAGAACACTATCTTTGTCATCCTACAGTCAATGTTTGGAGTTTAGAAGAGTCCCATTGAGCATTTTTACAGACTAGGCAGGGATGGGAATACACTGAAGCCACTAGTGTTAACACTTCCAATTAACTGATGTAATAATAGCTACCACAGATGGCTAGGGGCAACTCTGCACTGCTTAACAGTTAGTCTATTTTAAACATCCAAAGAACAAGTTATTGTGTTGTACTTTGGAAACCAATGGAGACCTCTAAGCAAGCAGGAGCTGTAGATTTCCACCTCACTCTCACAAGAAGTGGTGGAGAAGTGAGAGTAGACAAAAACACCAGAGGGTGGCAAATCCAGAGTGACATTCAGAGAAGAACACTTGAGGAAGAGGAGCAAATTCTGAAGCAGAAGGAAGGCACGAGGGAAGAAAAGATGCAAGAAAACATAGATGCCAACCATGTAGAGTGGGGCTTTACAGAAGGTTGGTCAGCTAACATTTAGGGTCAAGGCCACAGGTAACAGTTGGAGTATTTGGTGGAATATTAGAAATGGAGGCTAAGTGCATGAAATACTCATGAAAAATAAGAATGCAGGGGAAACCCACACCTTCCACAAATTTGAATGACTAAGGAAGAGTAAAGAATAATTGAACATGGGTAATATATCTCAAGGTCTGAGGTGGCTCTCGGAGGGGAGATATTCCACCCAGGGATGAGTGAAAGGTATCTGGTTAGAAACAGATGTGGAAAAGAAGGAGACTTAGAAGTGGGAATATTATTGCATGAAAAATGCAAGGGCTCAAGAATAAAATTAATTTTGTTAAATTTGCATTCTGTCACCTACAAGCATAGTGTTTTGGGAAGTTAAGATGCCTCTATTTGTGAAACAATCTGGTAATTTTATTACCTGATTAACAGTTACAGCAAAAATGAGAGCCCAAGAGTGTGAAGGGTCTTTACAAACCAAATGCTTCCAGTTAGTTCATTTGTCTGGCTTCCCAAACTTTATTCAACAAATAGTTTTAGTTCTTTAATTAAGAAAATTTCATTAGAAATTAAATGATCCATGTGAGATAGTTATTGACAACCATGCTGAGTATACCAATTAGAAGTTTTAGTCTCTTTTATTAGTGGCCAGACCTAGAGCAGGCTTGTGCCTCTGAAAAATCCTTTGGCATCCAAGCTCAGGGAGATAGAGTTTTTAAGGACAAAATTTACAAAGATCATACATACTTTACACCAAAGTTAGTTGAGGATCAGAGTAACCTTGAAATGTTCATTCCTGGAAGAGCATAGTAATTATTTTAGATACAACATGCCAATTATTATTATTATTAATTTTTTTTTGATTTTCGAGACAGGGTTTCTCTGTAGCTTTTTGGTTCCTATCCTGGAACTAGCTCTTCTAGACCAGGCTGGCCTCGAACTCACAGAGATCCACCTGCCTCTGCCTCCCGAGTGCTAGGATTAAAGGTGTGCGCCACTACCGCCCGGCATGCCAATTATTTTTTATTTATACTTTTTTAAATTACTTTAGTTTACTTTAATTATTTGGGTTAGTATGTCTGGACCATGGTCAAGACCATGCAAATCTCAACTGTCTTCCAGGGTAGAAGTGACTGTTGTGGAAGAGGGGCTAGAGAGTTGAGAACTTTCTAAGCAAACACAAAATGGAATCAGAAGAGAAGAGTGTTACCTTAGTCATTTCAGCAATAGCTATAAGATAAATTCCTATGTGAGGTTTTTATAGCTTGCCCAACTATCAATCTTGGCCTTAATATTACTGTTTTATATTTCTCGTACTCCTTTTTTCATTAGATTTTATCTATTTTATATTCTCAAGCTGTATCATTAATCTGCTTTTCAACTTCATGCATTAGAGCTATTTAGTCTTTTCGAACTTGTAAGTTCCTCTTTTCTTTGTTATTTTTTCCATAAGTTTGAGTTTTGTGCAGTCCAATGTTCTGCCTTCTCAAGGTGTCATATAATACACTTCTCAACTCTTTAGCTTTGTAAATTTAAATTACTTAATTTAATTTAGCTTAGTAAATTTAAAAGCATGGTTAGAGTGGAACTTGGTTGTTTTGGCAAGACTACTATTTTTTAGGAAACATGAATATCTTTTCATGACTCTTCAGTTTTATCTTACTTTTGTATAGAACTCCTATTTTATTTTGGCACTAAAATGTTATTTTAAATATATTTCTTAATATGAGGATTATTGCAGATGTCAGTGCCACCCAAGGCAATCAAAAGGCATGTTGTATTGATTACAATGTGGAGTGCAAATTGATTTTCTATTTAAAAACTAATTTTGATTTCCCTCTTTAATTTCTTGCAAGGGTGGCTTTTGTGGCTCAAAATAGAGTGGTGTAACTTGTTAGTTGGCTTGCACAAAGGCTTGACTTGTGAAGTTGGTATAAAGAGACCCACGTCTCTGTGATATTCATGGGGCCATTTAATAATCCTTTCCTGGAAGACATGATATAATACATATCTACTTATCCCAGAAATTAATCTCATGATGATGGACCAAATTTGGTGAACCAATAAATTTTATTGAGACAACTAACAGAATTATGGATAAGGGTTCATTTACAGGAGCAAGAATGACTCAAAGGAAGCTACATCATCCCCAAAGAACAACCAAACACCCCCAAACCGGTGACAACTCATAGAAGCACTAACCCTGGAGCTTTCTACTGCTCTAGGTTGCTTGCTGCCTTGACAACCCCAGGCAGGTTTATCCAGAATTTTGCAAGTTTGAGCTTTCCCAGACATGCAACACTTGCTTTACCTCCTGTGGCTCCCCTTCCCTCCAGCAGGGAGTGATACAATTCTGGAAGAAACTGTTATACATCCTTGGATGATGTGAAGAGCTTTCCAAACTGCAGACTGGGTGATAGGCCTGTGGGATACTGATTATGATAGTCAGTAACTAGGGATTTGAAACAAGAAAAAGTATAAGTAGACCCAGCAGTGATTGGTTCTACAGAGGTGGAGCAGTACTTCAAAAAGTAGATAAAGCACAGAAGTAATTTTTTAATTAATAATCTATAATCATGACAGAAAAGTCACTTGTAAAGTTGAATATACCAATAAAAATTAGACAACAGTATTTTATTTTCATTTTAGAAACTAGTACATGGCTGGGTTGTAAGTATGGAATCAATGAGTTTCTATTTTATTTTTCATTTTGGGAATCAATTAAAATTTATTATGGCATTCAATTAAAATCAGACCTTTTCTCCCTATGGCAGTTTTGTCTCTGGTTTAAATGGAGTCACCTTTAAGTTTGCCATCTGTCAGGATGGTGTGCCTTCTTTATGTCAGATCTTGATTGTTATTTTTAGTCTCACGTTGGACAGTCTTCCACTTGGATGAGCACAGCAGTCACAAGCAACCTCTGTGTAGAATTTGATTTTCATTTCAGACCAAAAAGTCAACTCTCTTAGCATGATATTGGACTGGGGTGGGGTGGGGTGGGGCACAGGGGAAGCTTCTCGATGCTTCTAACCAGCTATCCTGATATTTTGCTGTTGTTTGAGTCTACAAGGAGGTGGGTCTGGGTCCTTATGTGGAGCCTGAACTGGAATCTGTCTGCCCTTAAAGCTACCTCCATCCCTTAGGTCTGGCTGTTTATGGGTAGAGATTTTCTCCAGTGCTTCATGGATTTGTCCTTCATATAAATTCAGGTAATTTACCTAAGCAGAACGTATCAGTTTTTGCATTAATTGACAAGTATATGGAGCTTCTCCTGAGAACAGGGTAGGGGGGGGGGAACAGACTAAAGAAAGCTTCTGCAAAGAGAAGCATCCAGAAGGACTGAAGACAAGGAGCTGTGAACATGATTCCTGAAGACAAGCACCAACACCTGTAGCCAGGGATTTTACCTGCCTTCTCCTGAAGGCCCAGAACTGCTTGGAGCCGTTTTACTAATCACTGCTAATGTCTGAATTGGCATTTCCCTTCTGTTTCCCATTGTTTTTCTAGGAACTTCCCCTAAGCTTTGATTTTATTATTACTTTCTTCTTATACTTTTTCTCTTTTTCATTTTGTCCCCTTCTTTTGTGTTGGATTGTAGCTTAGAGATGAAACAGTTTCTGTATACCTCTTATGTGGGCAAAGCGTTACTTTTGCTGAACATTTGCAAGGCCACACACTGAAATACTAGACAATTGTGGCTTTTCTATGTGCAAGGGTTTTCACACCAGGAGCCACTTGTTGCTGCTAGTTTTTGGTGTCAGTAGATATAAGGTCCTAATCTAATATGAACAGCAAATCAAATGGTACTTTAGATCTGTACTCTCTTTCAAATGCACTATTTTCTTATTGTCCATTGCCTTCGCTCACTCCCTTCCTTTTACTATTGATTATTGCTTTTTAAGCCCAAACACTTGTTCCTTGTCACTTCTGAGCATAGCTGACACAGATAAATAGATGCTCTTCTATTTTTTCCATTTCACCTGCCCATAAATTCTGTGACCTATTGCTGTTTAGACTTCTCTTCTTAGCTAACAAATAAGCGTTCTTGGTTTGTGGCAGTAAAGACTTTGGATGAATCGAGCTGGAGTTTCCTTCACTTGTTACAGCTCTGAGATATTCTGATCTTAGAAACAAAAATTTTGAGTTGTAGTATCTTCATTAAGTCCACAAACTTTCTGGTCTCAAAAATGATGGAGTACCCCTGAAGAACATTTGTTCGTGTGAGTTAATATCTGTCATGTTCATGGTGCTAGAGCTTAACACTGAATACAGTTTTAAACACAAGAATCTTTGGGTGCTCACTGCACAAAATAGCAGAGTCTCTGGCAGCACATGCTTTGTACTCATGAAAAAACAGGAGTGGAGAATTAGATTTTCCTATTTCTTTGAAGAAAAATTGAACCTAATAGAACTCCAAAAGGCATACAATGGTCCCCAGAAAATATTAAAGCAGACAGTTATTGAAGTATTTGATGGCGCTTTCTTGTGCTGTAAACTCCAGAAATGGTGAGATGAAGGGTAGGAATTCGAGAGAGTATTTTTGGCACCAGAAATTTATACTAATTTAAGTCTCCATACACGGACTAGATATTCCTGTATAACCAAATGTAGTTAATGAAAAATGATGTAGTATCTTTTCTTGGCCATTAAAATCTTAGTCTATTGTCTCATATTATAATCTGGAAATTGGTGTCACTGGTTTAGTTTTGTGAATTCAGACCCTGATATGATCACTGCTACGAGAGTACCAAGGTTTTCAGTTATATTTCTCATTATCTGATCAACCAAGTAACATTAGAAAGACATATGTCAAGCATTGTATACCATTTCTGTCTATAAAACCTTGTTGAAAAATCCATTCTCTTACAAAAATGCAAAGCATGGCTATTGTTTAATCTTGAAGCAACTGCATTAGGTAATTTACCAATCCAATCAGCTCAGTGTGAGTTCCTGGGTAGCTTTCCCTTCTCTGTGTGAATATCTAACCACCTGCTTAAAGCTCTGCTTCTTTTTTTCAGATAGTTTTGAGATAACTGCACCCTCAAATGGCTACCTGTGTGCAGAACCTGGACAAAATGTCACACTCAGTTGCCAGCTTCCAAATAACTGGCCAGTACAACAAGTAATGTGGGAAAAAGTCCAGCCCCATCAGGTAGATGTCTTAGCTTCCTGTAACCTATCTCAAAGGACAACTTACACATCAAAGTACCTAAGAAAAACATGGAGCAACTGCAGCCAGGGGAGCACACAGAGTGTCCTCACCATCCCCAATGCCACGTCTGCTGACTCTGGACTTTACAGATGCCGTTCTGAGGACAGCACAGGAGAACAGAAAACCTATGTCATAAGGCTGATCATAACTGATGGTGAGTGACAAGAGATGTTCCAAGTGTCAAAAGTAGGCAAAAAAAACTGGCAACAAACAAAACAAAAAGCGCACTGTGAATTGGTCTCCTCTCCTTTAATTTGTAGTACACGTGTTTCTTTAATGGGAGTCTGTTGTATGTCAATATTTTTAATGTTTAAATATGAAGCTTCTAGAAAAGTAGGTTTCTATATGTCTCTTTGGAAAGAACGTCAATATGATTTATTTTTCTTCATAGTCCAAAAATATTTTACCTAAGACTCATGTGCATATGTATGTTTTAATAAATATTTTTATTGGTTTAATTAAGTATGTTGAACATTACTAAATTGTAGGATTTGGTATTTATCTGGTTAACTCTTCTATCATAGACTTATGAATAGAAATGTTTCATTTTACATTTTTTTACAGAATTTGTGTGTGTGTGTGCGCACGTGTGCGCAGGCACACACACACCTGTGTATACAAATGCAAAGGTGAATAATTGAAATCTGGACTTTCTCCATTGCTCTCTACCATTTATTTTCCTTTCTTCCATTCATTCTTCCTTCCTTTCTTCCTTCCTTCCATCCTTTCTTTCTTTCTTTCTTTCTTTCTTTCTTTCTTTCTTTCTTTCTTTCTTTCTTTCTTTCTTTCTCTCTTTCTTTCATTGTTTCAAGACGGGTTCTTTCACTGTCAATGAACTCAGAACTCAGCTTTTTCTGCACTGAGTGTGTGGCCTGCCCCAGAATATATCAGTCTCTATTTCAACTCATGCTGGGGTAATAGTCACACTCTATCATACCCAGTGGTTTTGTGGGTCTGGGAATCCTCTTGCTTCTGTGACAGGCACTTTGTTTGCTGAGTCATTTCCCAAGCCAAACATTCCATTATTTTGTTTTCACACTTGCTACATTTATGAACACACATGTGTGCAAACACTCACAAACACACAGACTCACACGCACACATGCAGAGGACATTATCAGCCTGTATCTTCATTGTCTCACTTCTCACTGTGGATTTGAGAGAGATGCCTGGATATCATGATCCTCAGAAGTAATAGAATGCTGTAGCAATAGTTTCTAAGTTTTGAGAGGACTGTGCTCTCAGATTCTTGACAGTGTGTCACAGAAAACTGACCTTGAGGTTTACAAAGATGACCTTCAGGCACTGTGGACAGTTCTCTGAGGCTGTACTTCTTTTTGTATTCAGAATTTGTCTCCTCTGTCATAATGAAGTTTAAAATGTTGTAAACATCAGGGTAATCAAAAGTCGCATCTCTTCTTATGAGAGCAAGAAAGAAGTTTTCTCGGTCTATAGAAGTGAAAATACAAAGGCCAATGCTAAGGCGTTTGTACAGGTCTGTACTACTGGAGTAGGGAGTCAGGCTTTTCCGTTTCTGCCTCTGGGAAACTCTCTCACTGCCCAAGAGCAAAGTATTATTTTACCGGTAAAAAATTTATTATCCCTCTCTTTATTTTTCAAGTCCACCTTCCTTTCTTTTCTGCCTCTATGCACTTCTTTCTTTCTTCCCTCCTTTCTTCTATCTCCTGCTTCCTTCCTTTTCTTCTTTCTGCCCCCTTCCCCTCCTCTCTCCATTCATCCTTTCCTTCTCAACTGCTTTTTGTTTTCCTTCTCTCATCTTGCTTCCATTCTTCCACTGTCTCTTCCTTTCCTCCTTCCTCAGATCTACCCTGGCTTCTCACCTACTAACCTTCCCTACCTATCAGAACTTCCCTTCCGTTCCCTCCCCTCCCCTTCTGTTCCCTTCCCTTCTCCCCCTCCCTCCTCCTCCTTCCTCCCCTCAATTCCTTCCTTCCTCCCTCCCCTCTTTCCCCCTCCCTCCCTTATTACCTTCTTCTTTAATTTCAGTGAGTTTGCTTGCCTTGGCAGTGCCTAAATATTTATAGGCAATTCTTTCAACCTGCGGCTGCCCTCACAGTTTCTGCTCACATTGGAAACTGGTCTTTCTTTCTGCATTGGACTAAATTAGGGAAGATTCAGTGTAACAGCAGCCTCTGTGTAGAGAGGACAGCAGCTATTGGAGAACAGCAGATTTTCATGAGCTGAGGGACAGAGAAACATTGGACTGAAAACAATATCAAAGAATGGCTGGTTGAAGGAATATTTGGTGTGTGGGGGTGGGGGAGAAATATTAACAGAATGCTTTGTCTTTCCTGTTGAGTATTCCTGTAGGCACAGACAGGAAATGCTTCTTACCAAAAAAATCTCTTGCATCACGGAAGTTATTTTGGATTGGGGACCAAACAAAGAGTAAGAATGGATGTTATTTTTTTTTTTGTTTAAAACAATGAAAAGGGCAAGTACATATCCTATACAGAAATTTCACAGAGCCACTTTCAAAAATGTATGAAATAAAGTCTTATGTAGTAAATCCCGGGAATATGTTTATAAACGCCTTAGGTCATAGAATAAGCAAAGGGAACAGGTTTTAGGACATGTTGTTTAACTTTTACAAATTAGTGAAAATGTCTTTTCTTTCTATGTTGAATATTTTTCACAAAACTATTTCTCTGGAGATAAAGTATAAACAATGTAAAAAAAAAACCTGCCATCAGATGGAGGTGACAGTGTAATAGCAGGAATTGTTAGTGTCCACAAGGCTTGAACAGATGCAAAATAGTTTTTGACATTTAATTGACATATTAAAAGAATAACAACTGGATTTTATATCTGTTAGCAAAAATTATAATTGATGGAAGAGGAAAACCATTGATTGTATACTATGACTTAATCTTTTTTTTTCAATTATTGTAAGTAAAGATAAATCTAAAGCAGCTACCAGACAGCAAGCAAGGAGGATGATTTGTGTTTCCTGTGGTGTGATTTTATTATCTCAAGTCTTGAGGCTATTTGGTAAAAAATCAATGTAGAGATTAAAGCAGAGAGACAGGTATAAGGTGTGAGGTGGATTTAAATCATCTCAACTGTTAGGGTAAAGGTGATTTTGACACATGTTTTATAAACTTCCACATATTCTTCCCTTAGCTTCTATTCATTTCTTTTACAGGAAACCTTATTGCATGATATCCAAATGAGCTTTTTAAGGGGTCTCAAGTTTACATGTGTGTGTGTCTTGATTATTTTTAAATAAAAAATGAAGGTGGTAGAAACATGAATTATTTGGCATTGAATTTATTTACAAAACATTGAAGCTTTTTTTGTTAGTCATGTATACTCTTGGCTTTGGAAGCAGTAAGAAACAGTTTCAAATTGAAATTACTGATTTTGAACTTCAACTACAGAGGCCGGTGACAGGATGAAATGTGTGTTTGTAGCCAAGGACTACATATCTTTTTATTCTTTAATAGCCTTTATATTTTATTTAGTAGCAAGAAAATGTTTCATGTCCCAAGAGGGAAAATGTGAAGTTCTTTTAATGTTAACCAAATGAGGCATAGACTATTATTATTTAAACTGCACTTGCTAACATATAAAGAATGAGAATAAAATAAACAGGTTACTCAGAAAGATCAGAGATGAGACTGTTTGCTGCTGGTTGATGGGATTGCTGTAGTCCGTGTCCAATTGTCTTTAATGAGGCCCCTTGATTGAGCCAAGTTCTATAGGAGGTAATGTTGATAATTAGAGCTGAGCAATGAGGGTAAAATGGGTCATGGAGGACAAAGAGAACTTTATATCTGATAGTGGAGTAATATAATATATGTAGAATATTATAATCGGATGGCTAAATTGGTCCAGTCTGAACCATGAGAAAGCCACAACTGGCTTCCAAACAAGTTTGGTAGGATAGTATTCTAGGAAAAGTGGGATGTTCATATGTTTCTCTGTATAGGTCTTTCAACTCTGCTTACACTTATTCCTACCTTATTTCTTCCTTTTCTCTTATGATTATTTTAATTCCTTTAGTTTCATGTTATATAGAGAAACATGCCTGATCTTTTTCTATTTGATTTTATACATTGCAACTTAAAAATACATTTATTAATTCTAGAGATGAGGTATATTTCTATGTATGGTTAAGCACAGTCCTTAGGGTTTTATATGTGTGCTAATGTCATATGCAGACATTTGCTTTTTTCTTTCCTATCTGTATCTCTCACATCTATGTATCTGCTATGGTGAGGGATTCTAGGATTATCTTAGTTGCAATGGTGAGAGTGAGTATATTTGTTTTGTTCTCAATCTTAAAGGAAAAGTTTTCAACTCTTCACTGTTGAGTCTGATGTTAGCTATGCTTTTTCATATATTGCCTTTACAATGGAGAGGTTCATATATGGCCTTTATTACTGAGAGATGTGGTGATATTTTGTTTGTGTTTTAACAAATAAAGCTTGCCTGAAAATTATTGTGTGTAACTAGCCATGCTAGTTAACAATAGAAGCCAGGCAGTGGTGGCTCACACCTTTAATCCCAACACTTGGGAGTCATACACCTTTAATCCCAGCACTAGGAAGGTGGAGACAGGAAGGGATATGGCTTTGGAGGAGAGAGGGGTATAAGGTGGGAGGAGACAGGAGCTCAAGGCATTCAATCTAAGGATTTGTGGAGACAGGATCTTGCACACTTTGCTCTGAGGATTAAGTAGAGGTCTCTCTAGTGGCTGTCTCCTTTGCTTCTCAGATCTTTCAGCATTTACTCCAATATTTAACTTGTAGTTTTTATTATTAAGACCAATTAGAACTTGTGCTACACAGTGGTTTTCGTAAAGCTTGATAAGATGCTAACTTACATCAAATGTCTCTTCTACTTCTATGGATATGTTTATGTGGTCTTTTATATATTTTAAGATAATGTGGTATAATGACTGTTTTTCATGCATTGAAAAATTCTTAAATACCATTTTTATTGGATTATTTGTTCTTTTGGTGACCATTTTCTTGAGTTCTTTGTATATTTTGGAAATCAGACCTCTGTCTGATATGCGGTTAGTGAAGATTTTTTCCCCATTCTGTAGGCAGTCGTTTTGCCTTGTTGACTGTGTCCTTTCCTTTACAGAAGCTTTTCAGTTTCAGGAGGTCCCATTTGTTAATTGTTTCTCTGTGTCTGTGCTACTGGGGTTATATTTTAAAAGTGGTCTGCTGTGACCATGCATTCAAGTATTCTTCCCACTTTCTTTTCTATAAGGTTCAGTGTGGCTGGCTTTATGTTGAGGCCTTTGATCCATTTGGACTTGAGTTTTGTGCATGGTGGTAGATATGGATCTATTTGCATTCTTCTGCCATTTGATTGTGGTATTCAATCATTTTATGTTCTACATATATTACATAATTAAATTTGCTAGTATTTTATTGAAATTTTTCATCGTTATCCATCTTCAGTAGAGACACTGACTGGCCTATTGTTGTCTTCCTTTGCGGCTTGCTTGTTTGCGATGCTTTTCTCATGAGTTTGGAAGTATTCCTTATATAGTCAGAGAGTTTAAGAAGGGTATTAGTCCTACTTTGAATTTTTCATTTAACTTTTTTTTTGTGAAACCATCTTCTGGAATTCACTAATTCTAGAAGTGAATGATGAGTCAAATGTTCCAAATGGACATAATGTGGTCTATACAAGAAGAGGGGGATGTTGTACAGAAAGAATATCAGCCTCCTCCTGGGGCACCTTTGGCATAGACCCCTGATTCTGTTCTACTTGATTCTTTCACTGGTTACCATCTTTGACCGTTTACCTCCATTCCCATAGAGTCTACTCAACTCTCCCTGCCTTTATGCTGTCTGTCTACATTGGCCCAACATCCTTTTGTGTCTTTGAACCTTGTACATTTACTGTCTCAAACTTTCATAACTTAAAACTACTACAATTAAGTGATGCAGTAACTGCATTTGTTTGTGTGGTCTAGATTCTTAACATATAATCTTGTCATTTTTTTGTTGGAAGAAGGGCCACTTGTTGGTTCCTGGCTGCCCGGCTAGCTTAGTCCTGAAATAATCACACAGAAACTGTATTAATTAAATCACTGCTTGGTCTATTAGCTCTAGTTTCTTATTGGCTAATTCTTACATCTTAATTTAACCCATTCCTATTAATCTGTATATCGCCACGTGCTGTGGCTTATCAGGTAAAGTTCTGGTGTCTATCTCCCGCAGGGCTATATGGCTTCTCTCTGACTCTGCCCTTCTTTCTCCCAGAATTCTGTCCAGTCCTCCCTGTCTAGCTCTACTCTCCCCCTGCCCTGTTCTGCTATAGCCTCAAAGCAGTTCTTTATTCATTAATGATAATCACAGCATACAGAGGGAAATCCCACATCAATCTTTTGTTGTAATTTTCAATAAAATGGAAAGAAATCAAACTCCATTGAAAGTTTGTGAGCATATTAAATATATTTACTTATCTACTCCTTTCTTTCTAAAATAATGCTTGATGCAAATAAATTATATTTTTATCAATAATTATTGAATATTCATATTTACCAAAAGAAAATTAAAAACATTTTAAATTAATTAACTTTATGGAATATGTAGTAAAATATGAAAAATTATTTTTTGAAGGATGGTGTACATATACCACATTTACAATAATTGCTTTATAATTAAAACATTATTACGTTCATTTAGATATTATTACATTTATGTTGAAAGTGAAAAAAGTATTCTTTTAGGATATGCTCAGGAACATTTTTTGGGCATGACATTTACTATATTAGTATTTCCATCTTAGAGAGGGTATAGTGCATCTAAGTTTTACATTTTCTTCATAGCTTCTTTCAAGACTCTCTTCATATGCCATGGTCCACATTTGAGGTTTAGAAATTGTTAATCAACAAAATAGACCTTTTGAAAACCAAGTGCAATGTTTGCAGAAGAAATTTTCATGACCTTTTGCTTTTGTGTACAACTGTCAGAAAGATTAAGTTTTTCTTTTAAAACTTCTATTACTTTGCCTTTTAAAACACAAATAGAGCCTAATGCCTTATGTGTAGAATTAGAGAATGAAGGGTGTTAAATTATATCACAGGAGTATTAAAAAAAAAACCAGAATGCCACAGTATTCACTCCCTCCATCGAAATGGTATTTGTGTGTTTCACCAAGACTCAATGGTTGGCAGATAGCAAGAATAGATCGCTAACAGTCAAAAGATCTCTCATTCATGCTTGGCAAAGTTTCTTAGCCTGACTCCCTGTGCTCTTGAAAGTGTGGAAGTAGGGTAGTACGGAAGGAGATTTTGAGTGTATGTGTGTACTCATGTTCACGTATGCACATACGTGAAAATGTGTGCCTGTCTAATTCAGGTTCTCATGCTATCAAGACACACTTTGCCATGCATTCCAGCTCCAAAGAAAGATAAGTTAATTTTACTTACTTATTTTCTTTTTAGTTTCTTGATTTATTTATCAACTTTTAGGAGTTCATTTGTGTTCTAAGGGCTCTTAGTCGTTTTTATTCATGTAGATTTTTATTTTTTCTCGCTCCCATTGGTTTGGACTAGGTGTTATAAGATGGTCTTCACAGACCAGTCTGTTTCCATGACACACTTTGATGAGCTTCAGCAGTGGAATATTTTACATGCATGGAAAATAAAATGTTCATGACATTTCTTTTAAATTCTAGAACCACTCTACTAAAATTCCCAAGTGCTGCTGATTTTACTCATAAGTTAAAATAGTTTCCCCTGAAACAGATCAGGTATAATTTCCACCTCAATGTAATATCAATGTAGATTCTGGATTATAGATGGCTACCCAGATGTAACACACAGTTACCAACACCACAAGTGTACTGAGTACTCAGGCTCTGCCTATTGTGTCATGGTTTCTTCACCCCACAGTCGCCCCTTCCCACACCAAAGACCTTTTCCTTTCAGTGTGAAAATGCATGTGAAAGCAGTCGGATGGTTTCCTTTGAAAGTCCCATGTAGAGATGTATACATTTTTCCCAAAGCCAAAAGTAACGGACCGTTTGCTTGAAGTCATTTTAAGCTTTCCACGTTTTAAAATTAGATTTAGTAATAATGTCACGTTAATATCACACGTGAAAGAAATCTGGAAAGCAGAAAGAAAGCGATTGAACTTAGGAATTGCTATTTGGTGAATCTTTGCCCCAGAGTGATTTCAACTTTTTAAAACATTTTTGTTATATTTATCTATTTTTTTTTACTCTATGTGTGTGTAGGTGTGAGTGAGTGTGTGTACGTGTGAGTGTTGTATGGAGGTCAGCAACCAAGTGGAAGAAAACAACCCTCTTTTTAGCATGTAATTGGATTGAAACACAAACTTGGTGACAAGCATCTTTGCTCACTGAGCCGTGTTATCACTTTTTTTTTCTGATTTTTATTGAGCTCTACATTTTTCTCTGCTCCCCTCTCTGTCTTTTCCCTCCCCGCTTCAACCTTCCCCCAAGGTCCCCATGCTCCCAATTTACTCAGGAGATCTTGTCTTTGTCTACTTCCCATGTAGTCTCTCTTAGTGTGGTTTGTAGGCTGGTTTTCTTTGCTTTATGTTTAAAAAGGTTTTATTAAAAAATTTAAACCTTTCTTGTTCCTTGGAATTCAGACAGGAAAAATTCAAATTCAGATCTGTGTATTTAGTTATCCCTCTTTAAATGCATGCATGGACTCATGGGATGGAAATCAAATCCTCCTAATACCTTTGACTCTAGAGCAACCATTTTTACTGTTTTTGGTCCTACATACAAATTTCATCCAAAAATCCCTCAGGAATTATTAACAGTATGCGGTTATTCTTTAGAGCCATGCTAGAAACTGTATATAGATTAATAATTAATATCTTTTCCAAACGTATAAATATAATTGCCATTTTTAGAAATTAACTCTGTGTAAGATTTGCAGTATTTGATTCTTAATGGAAATTACTGGTTTTAGTATTTTAATTTAATTATCTAAATGAATATTATATGTGAATTTCAAGCATACTATTTTGATTCTTGACAAATATTCAATGGCAGTATAATGGTTTTTTGGAGGACTCTTTAAAAGATCAGGACATGAAGAGCAAGAATGAATCTGCCATTCTCAGAGATATATCCTGAAAGTCCAGTTTGCACCTTAAAGTTATTATTTACACTGAAGTGATTCAAAAGTATTGACCAATTGAGAAATATATTTTTTATTTTTCAACATCTGTAAAATGTAAAATAAATATTTAGCAGTATACATTTGTAGTTGGAAGCTGCTTGTTCATTCCCAGCTGTCCAAACTCGGAATAACCACACAGAAACTGTATTAATTAAACTGCTGCTTGGCCTAATAGCTCTAACTTCTTATTGGCTAGCTCTTACATCTTAATTTAACCCATTTCTATTAATCTGTTTATCTCCACGTGGCTGTGGTTTATCAGCAAGGTTCCCTCCAGCATCTGTCTCTGGCAGGGCTACATGGCCCCTCCTGATTCTACCTTCTTTCTCCCAGCATTCAGTTTAGTTCCCCCTGCCCCCACCTAGCTCTGTTCTGCCCTGCTATAGGCCCAAAGCAGTTTCTTTATTAATCACTGGTAATCACTGCATACAGAGGGGAATCCCACATCATACATTGACCTCACTATGATTTATTTTCAGAATGCATTTAGCACACTTTAATTTTTTTTTATTTATTAAAGATTTCTGTCTCTTCCCTGCCACCGCCTCCCATTTCCCTTCCCCTCCCCCAACCAAGTTCCCCTCCCTCAAAAGCCCAAAGAGCAATCAGGGTTCCCTGCCCTGTGGGAAGTCCAAGGACCTCCCGCCTCCATCCAGGTCTAGTAAGGTGAGCATCCAAACTGCCTAGGCTCCCACAAAGTCATTATGTGCAGTAGGATCAAAACCCATTGCCATTGTTCTTGAGTTCTCAGTAGTCCTCATTGTCCGCCATGTTCAGTGAGTCCGGTTTTATCCCAGGCTTTTTCATACCCAGGCCAGCTGGATCATCAGGCGATGAAAGGAGACAGAGACAGAGACTCACATTAGAGCACCGGACAGAAATCTCAAGGTCCAAATCAGGAGCAGAAGGAGAGAGAGCATGAGCAAGGAACTCAGGACTACGAGGGGTGCACCCACACACCTAGCACACTTTATTTTTGTTGGAACTCAAAAGTAGTCATGGTGCCATAATGTTTCAAAATGGCAGTGACATTTTGCTTTATTAACTCATAGAAACTGATTTTTTTCCATGAACAAGTATAAATGTGAAATATCAATGTTTCTAGTTAGGCTCATAGAGATTAAGAATGGTTTTAGTCATAGTGACAGTGAGAAAAATGATGGAAAAGCTAAATGATAACACTGTGCGTGAATGCAAGAAAGAACTAGTACCAAGAGAAAAAGACATTAGCAAAGGTATTAACAAAGGAATATTTCCAGCTACACATTAGAGATGCTCAAGGGTCATGATTACAGAAGATCCCCCTTCTTGGATTGCATAAAAGGCAGGTTTACAGATACAGAAAAAATGCAGGCTCACAAAATGTAATTGTTTTGATATTAATGTCTTCACTTTTTATGTCTTAATTTGAAAAATTAACACTAAGTCTTCACTCTTATTTGTATGTGTGTTTAAGGATAAATATATGTCTGAACATTTGTGAAGGGAAGCAAAACAATTATTATTGATCCACTACTTGCAAAGCAGTTAATAAATATGTCACTGTATAGGCAGTTTTACATATGTACTTAACATTGGCATACATGCCAAATATCAGATAGTTTTTGAAAACAATTCAATTTGCTTTTATGTTGAGTACTGTTTCTTTTTCTGACTCTAAAAATGCAAGGCATAACTTTTGAAATATAATCATACAACCAACAATCACTGGCTTTTTAAAAGATTTGAAATTTGATGGGTAATTAAATTCTAACTGGCATGTCCAACTGTCTTTTACAGTCAGGATATCTATGAGTGAAGCCCAATACAAATCATAAACCACTTAAAACATTATAGGGTTTGTTTGCAATTTCCTTTGTAACTCAGCTGCATAATTCTTGAGTGTGAACTTTACAGATGATAACATCATGTCACATCAAGCTGTCATATTTGTGTCTAGAGTATAAAACTACAGGGTTTGTACAATAATATTGCTCTTTTTATGTGTTTGTTCTACACTTTAAAAGCATCAAGAAATGTTTGTTCTTAAGTTGCTTAAAATTAGATAGAATTCACGTGTTAGACATTTAACCCAGAATGTGTATGTCATGTTATATCCCCACAAACAACATACACATTGCATTTATATTTAGGTCTTATTTAATGGCATTGCTTTAATGTGGATCTTGAATGTACCAAAAGTTTGTTCCTTTGATGATGCCACTGTGAGGTGGTGAAATGTGTAAGAGATGGCACACAGTGAGAGAAAGGTCTTTTGGTCACAGTGGTGTACCCTCGAATTGGATGATGAGAGTCTGGCTACCTTGTTCTACATAGGAGGTGGGTGGTTTTCTTCTCCCATGAGCTTTTTTCCCATAGGACTCCTCCCTACAGACCTCAAAGTAATGCGACAACTTGATCATTGACTGGAAACTAAAATAAAACCTGGTTTACTTTCTAAGTTTTTTCTTCTTGGTATTTGTCATAGTAGTACAAAGCTGACTAAAACACCGTATTGTTTGAATCTTGGGTACCATGGTTTTGGGTTGATCTATCTTTGATGCAACAGGCCATGCTTCTCTGTTTGCTGCGTGCTGGCCTAAGGATGTAACAGGTTGTAGTGATAGGGGCCGCTGGGCGCCAGGAATGCAGCCCACCACCCCTATCACTACCCGCAGCTCCTTCTACAACAGGCCATGCTTCTCTGTGTGCTGCATGTTGGCCTAAGGATTTATGCAAAGTCACTCCTTTGCTCCTCACAGCAGTTTTATTTTATCCACACTTTACAGATGAAAAAAGTGAAGCATGATGAGTTTAATCAATTTATTCAAAGCATCTTAGCTAATAAATATATGTGCTGGGCCGCTGAGGCCAGCACCCAGACTTCTGAGTGCCTGTTCTTAGCCTCAGCTCCTCATTCTGCCCAAAGTAAAAGTTCTGTTGCTTACTCCAGAAGCAGGTGTCATGGAGCTCTGATTTCCTCCTTTTAGATATTTATCTACACTGGACTGATATGTGAAGTAAGTGAAGGTTGTTCACAAGTGGGGCCTGATCTCTGACTGTTTCATTCCAGCACTGTGAGCTGTGAGCTCATCTGGTTACTACCTTCATGCTCAGGTCCTGTGTGGGTGAGTCCTTCTTCACCTACTATTTTCCCCATTTTTAAGGGGCTTTTGCATTGGTTAGTGAAATCATCTGAGGCTGCTTCCACACACAGTCCTAGGGGAACTAGCACAGTCACAGCTGGTGTGAGGATCTAGAGGTGGGATGCTGGCCACTGATAAAGTCAAGTCTACACTAAAAAGAGACGAGCAGATTGTGTGGTTTAATTGTATCCGATCCCCAGTGAAGCAGTGTTAATGATGGAGCTTTAATTGGGCTCTACCGTTATCAACAGATAAATGCCATTATCATGGTAGTGCTTTACTTGCTATGAGCAGGCTCCTTATAGAGGGATGAGTATAGCTCCTTTACTTCTCTCTTTCTCAGCTTCCCCTGTCTTTCCACTGTCCACCATTGGATGATACAATGAGAAGCTTTCGGCTGCCTGTTCTTTTGGTGGTGGTGAGCAGACATGTTCTTATTTTGTAGTCCAACTTTGTATGTAGTCCAAGCCGGCCTCAAATTTGTGCCAATCTTCTTGCCTTAACCTCCTGAGTGAAAGCATTAAGGGTGTGAAAAACAACACTCAAATAAATGTCTGGTTATTGTCACCTACCCTCTGGTACTGTGTTACAGCCATTTGAAAAAGACCCAGACACCCATAACTTTGGGAGTAGGATCTGGGCAAAGGACAATCCCAGTTCATGACAGAAACACCTGCGGATAGCTGCATATGGCATCGGGCCATTGCAAAACACCAGTGCACTAATTTTATGGTTGGGGGTCACCAAATTGTGAGGAGCTGAATTAAAGGTTCATAGTGTTATGAAGGTTGAGAACCACTGCGCTAGATGCTTAGCACATGGCACAGCCTACTCCCTTGACCAACTACTTAGGAATCTGGAGAAAATCCCAAGCATATTGTTATTTTCCACTTAAAATTCCCTTTTATTTTCTTCTTATATTGAGCTGTCTTCTTTGTCTCGTTCACCAGACCTCAAGGACCTAAGACAGTTGGATCAGAGCAGTAGTTAGCAATTAAAGCTTTTCTTCCCCCATTGTTGGTCAGTGAAGGCTTAACATCCCAAATCCCCCAAGGAAGCAATAGTGTAGCATGAGTAATAAAAACCCAGAGACAGATATCAAGGTTCAACCTGAAAACCAGAAAAGCAAAGCAGTTAAACCACTAGAGAAGTTTTACCTTTACCAAGGCTGGACATCCTCAGACTCAGCAGAGTAAGAAGACTAAGCAGACTAAATCTCTCTCACCTCCCATTTTATATTCCTTCTAGTGTCAGGATTAAAGGTGCATGACTCCCTGTTACTGGGATTAAAGGTGTAAGGCACCACTTCCTAGATTTGTTTCTGCATTGATCTTGTGGAGTCCAGGGTAGTCTTGAACTCACAAAATACATCTGCCAAATTCTAGGGTTAGAGGTGTATACCACCACTGCCTGATCTCTAAAGGCTTATCTTTGCCCTTCTGATCTTCAGACAAGCTTTATTTATTAAAACACAAATAAAATATCACTATACAACAGAAGCATACTCTTTATACTAGCATGTGCTGGCTATTTACATTATCTCATGTTTCTGTGACTTTTTATACTACAACTGAAAAATACACACATAAGTATGGTAACCTATTATGTGTCTTATTGAAACCTGAAGATAGAATATTGTTTATCTTCAATTAAGAAAGTGGGACATTGGGTATTTCCTCTTGTGTCCTTGAGGATAAACACAGTAGGAACACCATTGTACAAAGTCACACCTGGTCAAACAGCAATAACAGAAGCAATGTTCTGGGGAAATGTAATTAGAAACAAAATGTCCCTGTTCAGAAAACTTCTCCAAAGGTTAAAGAGAAACAAAACAATTTTATTTATGAATGAACATGAATTTAGAGTGTGCTGTGAATCTCAGGTGATATACTAGAAACAAAGTAAGAAATAACATTTTAATGTAGACAAGTGGGATTCATTGCATAAATGTTTTAAAGATAAATTGTGAGTCTTCAAGTAAACAGACTTGACAGAATCTTTCATGACATATATCATGCAGAACATGCCAGATTCACCTGGGACTTGGAGTGGCATCTATTTTTAACTAACAGCCTTTACCAAAATAAAAATAGCTTCACCAATCTTTAAGCAGGAGGTTGTAGTCCCCTTGCAGGGAAAAATTTGGGTAATAGGACCTGCCCTTAGGCTATGTTTTCCTTAGTGATGACATTCCAAAGCTATAGCTCTTTGGTTCTTGAGAAGAGTACTTCTCCAACAGGAAGTATGCTAGGAAGTTCATTTATCTTTAAATAGATTTCCATAGTGTCCTAGTCAAACAGAGCTTATATTCTCTGAAACTAATGCTATAAGAAAGGAAGGAGTGAGAGAAAAAATCAGAAGAAGGATTGTGATCATTTTCTGGCAATTCCCTGAGGGAATTTTATATAACTCACTGAGTACAATTAGAACATTTACATATATCTGTGAAAACCCACAAATTCCTAAATTTTGCACCTAGATGTCTGGGTCAGAATAGACTTAGCTAGATCAAATAACTGTTCTTAATTCTTAACATTTACTACTGACTTGAGCATGAGACAAATTAATTCTACCCTCTTTTTACTTTTAATTTTAGTGTTATGGTATTCATTTATTAATAACTTTGATAAATTAAAGAGTCTTGTTAGGCTCTTTAAAAACCACTAGGTTTAGCTTTCTAATAGTTCATTCAGCTTCAAATTCATTAATCCATTCACAAATTGATGAAATGGGTGCCCACATAATCCAATTTTACTACTTACATTTAAAAAGTACTTACTAATCTAAAAATTCATTCGTTAAAACTTCAAATTACTTATTGCCTAGATAAATATGTTCTTTTACAAACAAATAGGTTCTTTTACAAATAGCAATGCACACACACGAATGTATGTGCTCTTAAAAATAATGTAATACAAACATAGTTGCAAAATAAGCTATCAGTGTCAAGAAAAAACATCCTCAAATTTCAATTGTATTTGGAGACTCCAGAACCCTCATTATTGGGCCTAGAGCTCTCAAGCATTCGAATTAATAGCATATAGACATGCTCTTAGCTTTCGTTAAAAAGATTCAAAGCAAAGCTTGTGAAAGAAAATGTTTCCTAGCCAACATCAGAAGGGCTGACTGATATCATAGAAAAAGAAAGTGTTCAGAAGTACCTACATTAACATATGTATCATTTAAAAAAATAAAGTGTTATAAAGTCCCCAAAGTCAAATTTTCCATTGTTGGGGGAAAAGATCTTGCAGTTTTAACCAAAAGGCTCACATTGAAAATTTGGTACCTAGCTACACTGCTGGTGGCACGATTGAGGGGGGACTGGATTATATTGGCACCCGTTTCATCAATGGTCTAGTCAGTAAATGAAATTATAGCTGAAGGGGCTATTAGGAAGTTAGGCCTCGTTATAGGATGTATGTTACTAGTATCGTGAATTATTTTCTACAAGTGTGTCACTAAAAAGTGAGTGAGGCTCGTGCAGTTCTGGACATTCTGACTTATGATGCACTTAAGTAATGCTTGTAAAATTTGAAGCAAATATATAAGCGTAAGACATGTTCAGGAGGAAGATACATTCAGACTTAAAATTTTTCTCAGTGACTACCAATTAAAAGCATTTGCCATTTATTTTGCCTCAGTTATTATCTTAGTTACTTTTCTATTGCCATGACAAAATACTATGACCAAGGTAGCTTATCAAAAAAGCATTTAATTTGGTGCTCCTGGTTCCAAAGGGTTATTCCATAACCATCACTGTGGGGAGCAGGGCAGCAGGCAGACAGGCATGGCACTGGAGCAATGAGCTGACAGCTGATACGACAACCATCAGGCAGAAAGAGAAAGAGGGAGGAAGGGAGAGAGAGAAGAAGGAGGAGGAGGAAGAGGAAAAGGAGAGAGAGAGAGAGGGAGGGAGGGAAGGAGGGAGGGAGGGAGAGAGAGAGACAGAGAGAGAGAGAGACAGAGAGAGAGAGAGAGAGAGAGAGAGAGAGAGAGAGAGAGAGAGAGAGAGAGAGAGAGAGAGAGAGGGGAGAGAGAGGGAGGGGGAGAGAAAGAGAGGGGAAGGGAGAGAGGGAGAGGAGGGGAGAGAGATAAGGANCAGAGAGAGAGAGAGAGAGAGAGAGAGCGCTAACTGATGTGGGTTTCCCTTCTGTATGCTGTGAGTACCATTGGTGAATAAAGAAACTGCCTTGACCTGTTGATAGGGCAGAACTTAGGTAGGCAGGGAAAACTGAATGGAATGCTGGGAGAAGGAAGGTGGAGTCAGAGAGGCACCATGGAGCCCCTCTGGAGACAGACACCAGAACTTTAGGTGGTAAGCCACAGCCAAGTGGCGATATACAGATTACTAGAAATGGGTTAAATTCATATGTGAGAGTTAGCCAATAAGAAGCTAGATCTAATGGGCCAAACAGTGATTTATTTAATACAACTTCTGTGTGATTATTTCGTGGCTGGGTGGCTGGGACCAACGAACAGCTCTCACCCTCCAACAGCTAACTGTTAATGGTATGGGCTTTTGAAACCTCAAAGTCTACTCTTAGTGACATACCTTCTCCAACAAGTCCCACCTTTTAATCCTTCTCAAACTGTCCCACCAACCGGGTACCAAGTATTCAAACATATGATCCTATATAGGCTATTCTCATTTAAACCACAAATGGTACTGATTTAAATACCGTTGCCACATTTCAGTCACTGTAGATTAAAGGATGATGTCATGGTTCCTTAATTCTCAGAAAGCCACTTATTCCCTGGAATTTCCTTCATGTGAAACAGGAAAACATTTATGAAATAAGGATTATAAAACTAATTTATGCTGACAGGTGGTCTCTGGAAACCTGGAGTGATGTTAGAATAACAGTATCTACTTGATGTATATTTCATTTACCAATTTTGGTTTACGATGTCGTAGTGGTCTAGAATATTCTTACACATACAAATTACTTTTAACCTTCCCTAGAAGGGTGACTAGTTATAGGAGCAAGTAGCATCTATGATACAGAAGTACTTCAATGTGACATTTCAACATGACTAAAAATGGCTTATTTAGTTAATCTTAATTTGCATTGTGTGTATAAAATCTAACTATGAGTGTATAATTTGTGCTATTAACATTGTATAGTGTTGAAAATACTTAAAATTCCACTATATGTTTTATTTAAATATCAAAGGCATGCTTGGCATTGATTCTTTAATCATTTCATCACTTAACAAAAGAGATTAAATATCCTATATGAACTCTTCAAGTGAAACAAAGCAGAAGACAGGTCTAAGCTCCACATCTCTCTTCAATGACTGTGCTTTTAGTTTGATGCTAATTAATTTCATATTAGAGATATTTTTCTGTCTAATGCTGAGTTGAAATGTAGAATGACTTGATATTTCAGGATCTGTGAGCTCATACATATCTGCTTCACGTAAACTTGCTGCATGCATATTTCTTGTGCCCTAAGATTAAGGTCTAACATTTGTGTTTCTTCTTTTAATGACCAAGAAAAGAATACCTGATACTGGATGTGTGTCCTTCCTCACCTTCTCTGGTCCAGTTAGATTCTTTGGTTGTTGGTTTCTTTTTTTTTTAATGTTTTATTGATTCTTTGTGGATTTCATATCATGCATCCCAATCCCATTCATCTTCCTGTCCTTCTCTTTCTGCCCTCTGCCCTTGCAAGCTGTCCCACAAGATAAAATTTAGAAGAAAAACCAAAACCAACACAACCAAACAAAAAGCCCACATTGGTCTCAAGCAGCTCAGGCCGGCCTTAAGCTTGCTATGTATCCCAGGCTGCATTGAACTTTTGATAATCCTGCTTCCAACTCCAAAGTACTAGGATCAAAGTATTGGCCCAATGCACTTAGCTTATTATTTAGGTTCTACATTATTTGGTGCCTTCACTACCAACCTACTTGAATCTCTAACGAAGACAAACAGTGGGCTCTGCTCGTCTAGCCCTGATGGACAGAACAAGTGGTATTTCTATCATGAGTCTTCTCTAAAGGTTTATAACTCAGTCATAAATACTTGGTCTGGCAGAAACTTACCCTGGAGGGCCACAGGCCTAGAGAAAGTTATTCATTTATAAATTTTACTGACTTGCTTGAAATTGTTTTAACTGTATTTATCCTTTGTGAAAGGAGGAAAAATAATGGCTTTGTAGTTCAAGAGAGTTTTGTCCTCCTATGAATCAATACAGCATTGGAATACATGAAAAAAGCTATTAGGAAGGGACCACTGGAAACAGATAATAATTCTTTCTTTAGGAGAAGGACTTGAGGGCTGACATTATTCAACTACAGATCTATTAGCAGAACTTAAGGGGAAAAGTGAGTGTTATGAAGTATTGATTAACTCCCCAAAGCATCCTGAATGCTTTCTGTTTTTCAATCCACACAGGTCTTATGGAGGTCCATCCCTGCTCTACTCTGGCCAATCCCATAGCAGGTACATAACGAAGGCAGGGAAGGGAGGCAGGACAGCGATGGCTTCAGGCTGTGCTGGGCCAAGTGGGGCTGAAGCTGTGCTTCTCTATACATGCATTTCTGGAGGGGAAATGCTTGTTTGGTGCCTGATTTAGAACATGGCGGGGGGGGGGGATTTCAAAGCAATAAAGGTTCAACTAGTGAAATATAAAGTAAGTGTTTATCTGTCACCCTCTGTGGTCCCATTACCCAGCACATTGAGAGACTGTAAGCATTTAGACACTGAACAAAAGGACCTGACACTAATGGTCAGATTTACTGGAAAAGGCTGGTCATGGGAAACATGCTTCAAGCTGAAGCATTTGAAACTAGGATTTATGGCTGAGAACTCTGATGAAAATAGTCTAAAATCATATAATTGAACACAGCAAAAACATGATCTTAACTCTTAATGATTCTGAATCTCCTTTAAAAAGGAGTTCCCCAAATTTTGTCTTTTAAATGTCATGACTAAAATCTAACAATCATTCTGTTTTAAGAATGTAGACTTACATATACGTTTATAGATCTTCTGATTCAAAATCAACATATCATTTAGAAAATTTGGAAAAAACAACAAAAAAAGAAGAAAAATATACTTTAAACCTGTACGTGTGTATACTCATGTGTGCATGCATGTCTATGTCTGTTCAAGTGTACCTGTCTGTGTACATGGGTATGTGAAGACCAGAGCGCAGCATTAAGTGCTGTCCCTCGGGAATTCTTCATCTTACTTTTGGTAACTGGGCCTCACACTGACCTGCCCACTCAGTCCCAGGATCTGTTTACTTCTCTACTGGATATAGAGTGTGACACCACCACAGACTTTATATGGGGTCAGAAGTAAGGTCTTTGTGATATTAAGGCAAATGCTTTGCAAACTGAGCCATCTTCTAGTTATTAAAAATTTAAATATATATATATTCTCAAAGCTTAAATATTTCCAAGGTGTGCAATATAAAGATTTTGTATATGTAAATATACAGCCTGGATTACCATCACCAAATTAATTAGCACACCCCTAACTTACCTGTATTATAATCTATAGCCCTTGAACTTTTTCTTCATATAACAAAAGGTTGTACTCTTGAACATGATCCCATTTTCAATACTTCCTGCTCTGTGCCAGAAATCAAAGATTTCAGCATTTTTATATTTCATATACACTTGGACTCTTAGTATTTGCCTCTATGTGTTTGCCTTATTCACAGGACTCAACATATAGAACAACCAACATGTCTATCACTGGTGGAATAGATAAAGAACATGGTATATATGGGCAGAGCGATGTAGCTTTCAGCAGTATAAAGATGATGTCATCTGTGACACTGAGAAGAACCTTGTGCTATTCTGTTAAATGACATAAGCCAGATTCAGAAGGAGAACCACTGTATAGTTGCTCTCACTTAGTCTTATAACACGGATTAAACACGTTTAAAACTTAAAAAACATCTATCATTTGTCTTAGTTTCTTTTGAATAAACTTGGTCTAGACTCAAGGTTTTTATCATAAGAAAAGGATTCAGTGAAACTGTGACTTAGGAAGTATGGGATGTTCTGAAGAAATATGAGGTAGAATGAGTTGAAGAGATATTCTTCTTACGTTGTCATTGATTTCCAGACTGCAGTGGCAAATGAGCTGTCTAGTAGACAGCAATAAAGACAATAGGTAAACCTCATTTCAGGTTCACCCTTGCCAACAACTAATAGTGATGGGGCTCATCTCACAAGATGCCCTGAGAGTGAAAATGGATGAGGGTGGCAGTGGGCAGGAGGTCACAGAGAAACATGGAGTAGTGTCTCACCTCAATCTAGTACCTTAGAGGTGGGATTTCTCAAGCAGTAACTCATCATTCTTTCAAATATTGATTTATCACCTTGTTTGAGAGATGCAAGAATTCTGAGCACAGAAAGATGATGCTAGCGGCCAGTCAGCTATAACAGTGATCAGTCAAGGGAACAGTTTAGGGTTCCAGACAACACCAAGTCAGAGTAACATGTTTAACTTCAATATCACTTTTAAAATGTATTCAAATGTAGTATAAAGTATATTTTAAAAAATTCTGGTAAACATTTCAGAACAGCGGGCAGGCCTGAAATTAACTCCTTCATCATTATACATCTACCTAGAGTATATGTCAACATAAAATGCAGTTCTATTAATATATTACTCCAGCATTGCATTTTTTTTCTCTGCAAGGGTTTTTTTTGTATATTATAATGAAAGAGCTTATGTGTTCAATGGGTGCCATTACCACTATTGTTCTTTCTTAAGACCTATTTTTGTTACTTTACGTATATATGCATATCTGTGTAATGTATGTCAATGTGAGCATAAGTGCTTTTGGAAGCCAAAAGTGTCAGATTCTCAGATGCGCAATTACAGGCAATTGTGAGCCACTGTGTAGATGTGTGTATCCTAGCACAGGTCCCCTGAAAGAGAAGTAACCAGTGAACCATCTTTTCAGCTCCATATTCTTGTTGTTGAACCCAGTTTAGTAAAGGAAGTAATAAAAACCTGTGATAGTCATAAGAATTAAGGAGGATCTTAAGGAAAAATGCCTTTCTCCCCTTACCCTGTCCTATTGTTATTAAATTCTTTGAGTTTGATTTTATCCTGTCATGATTATTGGATCCTTTCTTCATTTTCCCTCCTTTTTTGGTGGCCTTAATTAAATTACTAATTCATGCCTTATTTTTTTCTAGGTGGATCCAATAAACATTTTATACTTCCCATTGCTGGAGGATCAGTTTCACTGTTGCTGGTTATCCTAATTATAATCACAATTATTTTTTATAGCAGGTGAGTAAAACACATTAGCCTGAGTCCTATTTGCCTAGGATAATTCTGATATTTATGGTTCTCTATGAATGATTCAACAACTTATCAAGCTGATTCAGGATATGTGTGTGTGTGTGTGTGTCTGTGTGTGTATAAATTTCTGTTCTTAAACAAGGCCCTTCCTTTCCCTCCTAGCTCTCCCATGAGCACTACTGATTTGCCTCATACTTAACTTTAACTATCTTGAATAACCCACACCATGTTCCAGCTGGAGTGTTCTCTGCCTAAGGGAGGAAGGGCCCCTATCTGAACATGGATATTTTGCATGTGTGGAAAGGCACAACCACTTAACATGGTTGTTTTGATAAATGAATACACAAAATTTCATTCTTTTCTTGCTGATAAAGCACGCATGCGCGCGCACATACACCCATTAATTTGGTTCTCCAGTAGGTTTATATGTCCCGTCTCCAAATATGATCTCTGACCTCTACCTCTTTTACATTCACCTGATTTTAATAACTCTTTCACCCTCCCACTTTGCTCTCTGACAAACTTTCTCCTTCTAAGCTATTGATTTTGCCTACTCCTTTGGAAAATAGGATTGGTGATGTCATTCCTAATTGATGGACGCTTGTATTATCTTCTCCTAGACACCAGAATAATCTTAGAACTCATTAACCAAGTCATTGAAGTTGCCTTGCTTCTTGACATCAGCATCTTTATTTATATTTTCCACATTACTACTCCCCCAGTGTGCTGATTAATTTTGTTAAAGTTGGAACAATTGTAAAATACTTTTAACATGTCCAACTCATTGTTCAGAGGAGAAGAATTTTGCTACAAAAATATAATTTCTCTCATTTGGTCTCAATCTTGTGCTTCATTCAACATGCAAGACACTTGTCCTCTTTCCCCATGCTAGAGATCTGTCCTCTTTTGATGTTCCTTCAAATAGATATGATGTCACGATCTGGAATCTTTTTGTCCTCCTAATCTGCTGTTCCTTGAATCTTACTTTGTGTTTTAATTCTTCGTGTGATTTCCATTTTTATCCTCCACATCTATGTATGATAATCATAATTTGGGAATTTTGTGAGTTTTCATTTCTAGCTTTCAAATGTATTTAGCACTAATATGTCTAAACAGTGCATATTCAATAGGTGTTTGTACAAGTACTTTGAGACACAGGGAAGTTTTTCTTTACCCCCACCATGGGTGAACTTAAGTTTTTTTATGACCAAGTTGAAGTAAAGACCCCCCCCCCAAGCATACTGCTCCACTTTAGTTTATAAAAACTTGCAAAGGGCAGAGACCACAGGAGGAGCAAGTAGGGACAAGCAGCACAGCTGAAGCAATGAGTGGCAGCGGGGGCCTCTGGAGGGTCGCAGGTGTTGGACATGATAGGTTTTGCTTCCTGAAAATGCATTACGTTTACCTGAACAACTAAATTGAACCAAAGAGTATATAACCTTCCCTGGTTAAATGTTATAAAAAGATTAGTAGGCTTGACTGAATAATAGTAGGTGAAAAACACAAAAGAAAGGGCGCTGTTCGTCCTACCTTGTCACACGTCTGTCTTGGTTGTTACTTCAAATGAAAATGCTTTGAAAGCTGACCCAAGGGTTATAGCAATGACCCAGAGTCCCACGTCTTGCTGTTTAGAATAATTCCGCAGCTTCAGATGTGCTGAGTTGGACAGGAGCCAAAGCAAATCCTCACTTTACTCTTGACACCTAGTCATCTGTGATTCTGATGTCTTTGGAAGCAAGTCTTCTGCTTCACGATAACAATAGTGAATGAACATGACCAGGGGAAATACAGAGTGTCAGAATGAAAGGAGCCAAAGTTTATACTTGAGATGGACATCTTTCTTTGTAAGATGATATATAACATTTAGTGAAAATGAGTTGCTTATTTGTACATTTGATAAAAATGTGCAGATTATGTAATGTGTTGATATACTGGAAACTCATTTTTTTTCAGCATTGAAAAAAAGTCACATACTGGGAAGTACCTTACAATTAGACAAACCAGGGCAACTCTTCAACACAAAACAGTCTTTGGTATATGTACTAACTATATTATAAAGGTAGGAGGACTGATTATAGAGATATTGATCTTTTGTGTAGCAAATAGCACAACACAAGTTACATAAAGAAAGCTTTGATATCTAAGCCAAATTCTTTTTTATTCACCACATGTTCTTGTCTTATTTAAATATTGGTAAACATACCCACAGACAGACATATGCACTCAGAGACACACATGTGCATACACACACACACACACGGAGACACTCAGTCACACACCTACATACACACCATCATTCTTATGAATGACAATTTAACTGGCCAGAGGCATAGAACCATCCAATAACAATCATAGCACGTATTTTCTTAAAATATAAATATATATAAATTTACTTACATAAGCTTAGGAGAATGTTAATTATACTTCATAATTTACACATAGAAGGAGTAAATAAATTGAGGTATAATTCCTTAAATAATAAAAGCCAAATAAACGCACATAAAGAAGTAAGATTGTACTGAGATCATAGGGCTACTTCCAAGGAATTCCAAGTATCCACTGTAGGCAATAGCTATTACTGAGCAGCTTTTAGAAGGAATATCTTGCTTTCAAATTTTCTACAGAGGAGTTGAAATTGTATTTTTAAACAAAAAAAAAAAAAGAAAAAGCATTTTTTTTCACTTCTTGCGTTGAATCTGTTTTTGCTTTAGTTCAGTTAGAATCTTATCTGGAGAGAGATGACAAGGAGGGAGCCATGATACCCCATCACAGATCTTTCAATAGTCTTGGCTGTGGTTATTTCTACACATTCATTTGGTATATCTTTTTTTTTTGTTTCTCTTATATTTATTCTTTTGAAATTTTGCAGAGAACTTTGGCTTTCCTAGGTGAGTGTGTTGCACACGGTGTCTCTGGATGGTCTGTTCGTCCAGGTGACTCAGCGTGGGGGAGCCTTAGAGTCAGGTGGAGGACTGTGGCTTTAACTTCAGCACCACTACTAACCAACCATGAGAAGATAGGCTAGATGCTATTTCCCCTCCAAGCACTTTCCTATTCTCTTAGAGCTTTGATAAACTCTAAATAAAATAATGCACTGGGTAATTTATAAGACCTATGAGATTTTAAGAAACTTAAGTCAATAATTATTGTCATCCAATTAATGACAGTGTTGACATTTTAAAGAAGATTTAATTATAGAAAACCTTTAAGTCCAAAAGCTGTACCGTTTGAATACTAATCCACTATATAGTATTTTGTAAAACCATTGATTAGTTATTGTCCTTTCCATCTATAAGCACATTGGAAAAGGTAAGTATGTTATTCTTTTTATTGCTGTGACAAACGTCTGGAAAAGCAGCCCTAAGGAAGAATAAATTTATTTTGACTCACAGTTTCAAAATCATGGAAGGGTTTTTGAGTCATCCAGTCATGTTGTATCCAGTCAGGAAGCAGAGGGAAGTGATTCTCGGTGTATTTTCTTCTTGTTATGGAGGCTTTGGGGCCACCAAAGGATGGTGATACAGCATGAGTTTTCATTCTTCAGATAAAATTTCTAAAAATCACACCAAAAATATATTTTCGTGATGATTTTTAATCCAGCCAAGCTGACACTCGAACCATCAGAGTAGAGAGCATAGATATAGAGCAACTGTTTATAGCCACAACTGTGTTTTCACAGGAACACAGTGGCTGGGGACACAGCAAGGAATTGAGCAGAAGGGATAACTAGGGCTTGAGTACAGTGTCTTAATATTCTTTGCTGAATTTGTGTTCTAGAAGGAGAAGGAGACAGGTGAGAACACCGCTTAAAGAGCCCAGCGATAAACAGAGTAAGGTAAGTTGATTGTCAATGCTCCTACTTGTTGAAAAGTCTCCCGTAAGAGCTTTCTTTTTTTATTTTCACTTGTCAATCTTATTGCTTATTTCCCTTTTCATGATCTTGAAATGACATTGCTTGCAATTCAAGTATCAACTAGCTGAGGAAATAGTTATTCTCTTATTGTTAACAACTCTGAAGCCAGGATTTTAGAAATTTTAGTGTTAAAAATACTACACGCCCATAGTTCTAGCTCATGGAAAGCTGAGGCAGGAGGATTGTGAGGAAAATAATAGAAATTATACTGAAATAATTAGTGACCACTACACATTACCAAAATCTGCTTTCCATTACACATTGAATAAAATTGGTAGTTTAAAACAACAGACATCTATTCTTTCATGATTTTGAAGCTAAAAAAAAAAAAGCACCAGAAGGATGGCTATTTCTGAGGTAAAATTGGTCTTTTCTATCAGCTTCTGGTAGCTTCCTGCAGTTCTCCACAGCCATTGACTTGCAGATACACCCTTAAATCTCTCCTTGTGCTCACATAATGCCTTTTTTGTGTTTGTCTGGATGTTCTTGGCTCTAATAAAGGTTCTGGTCATATTGGACCAAAGGCTGACTTCATGTTCCTTACTTCAGTTTAACACATTAACTTTATCTGCATAAATTTTGAGTGTGTGCATGTGCATATGAAGGCAAGCTTTTTTGCCAATATGTGTGTGTGGGGGGGTGGTTTATGATGTCTTCTATTTTCCTTTATATATCCCCATATTATTTTTTGAGACAAAGTCTCATTGACTGAGGGCCTGCTACTTTTGCTAGATTGGCTGGCCATTGACTGAGATTTGTTTTAAACTCCTAGTACTTGGGTTACAGGGATCAGGTGCTGGGAATCTGAATTCATATGCTAATGTTCTCCCACTAAGTAGTTAGCTTCTAAGCCATTCACCCACCTTCTTAGTGTTAACTTATCTGCAAAGATCTTTTAAAACATGTTAAATAATGAAGCTTCTAAAATGACATTTTAGAAAATAAACTTATTTAATTTACATCACAACTGCAGTTAGTTTCCCCTTCTTCTTCTCTTCCCAGTCATGTCCCCCCCCCACTCCTCCCTCTGTTCCCAATACTCAATCCACTTCTCCTCCATTTCAGTTTAGTGAATGGCAGGTCTTCCATGAATATCAACAAAATATGGTGTATCAAGTTACATAAAGATTAAACACCTCCCATCTATTAAGGCTGGGTAAGATGATCCAGTATAGAATCAACTAACCTGGGCTCATAGAAGCTCATGGAGACTGAATTAACAACCAGGGAGTCTGTGTGAGACTGACCAAGGTGTTCTGCATATATGTTACAGTTGTGTTTGTGTAGGTAGTCCTCTTGTGGGACTCCTAACAGTGGGAACAGGGGCTATCTCTTGTAGAGACATTTTGAAAGAGGCATCTAGTCAACTCAACACAGAACATAACATTTTACGTCATAAGGTTATTATGAGGGTTAAATTAAATTAAACTACATAAAAGACTCTGAAGCATAGCACACACAAAGAAAGGTATAATGAATGACTTTCATTGATAGTATTATCTTTGAATTAATTTTTAATTATAAGTGCTCAAATAGGTTATAAAATTACTAAATTGTCAAGTGTGTTGCAGGATTGTGACAAATTATAATTTTTTCTGTCTTACTCTTTATGCTTCTGCCCCCTACTGTTTAATTGAAAGGATGGAAACTTCCTTAAGTGTTTGCAGATAAAAGGGGGGCTTTTTTATGCTCATTGTCTTTAATTTTAATTCAAATATCTCTCTTTTAGTAGTAAACTATTATATTTTTAAGTTTAACTATAAAACATTGCTGGAAATTGAATGCTCATATGACCCCCTAAATTCACATATTGAAATCATCAACCCTCCAATGTGATAGTATTTGCAGGTGGGGCCTTGCAGAGGTGATTGGGTTATAAGTGTGAAACCTTCATTAATGGCATTAGTGTTTCTATAAGAAGAAATGGAAAGAGTTTAGAAAGCCAGATATCTTTGTTTGCTTGTTTTTATCCAAGAAAAATTTTGCACAGGAAGAAGGAAGATGATCTGCAACTCAAGAATCAAACCCTCAGTTGATATTTGACATCGGATTTTATATACTTTAAAATTGTGAGAAGTAAATGTTTGCTGTTTAATTAAGCCACTTAGTCTATGCTATTTTGTTATAACTGCCTGAACTAAGACATTTTCCCAAGTGCTATCCAAAATGACATCAATTTTTCTTCCCTTTAATTATTTGCAGTCAAGTTCTACATGGCTAAAAGGATAAGCTCTAAAAAGCCTCTTGCAATCTGATATGTGTGCTGCAGACTTCTTAATAATCTATCAACTTAACTTTCCTCTTTTATGAAGTATTGGTCTTTGGAATTTTTTCCCCCGATTGACTCATGATTTACTTCTTGGAATCAAGTTCAAAACTAAGATGTCTTGTCTTAGTTCATCTGCTATCAGGGTTTTAAAGATTGCTTTTATTGGATGCTGAAATTCAGTGAGCCACTCAATGTTTTGCTATTTATTTTGTAGGTAGCTACCAACTGCAGAAGTCCCACGTCTCCCATCCACTCTATAGATGACGAGAAAGAGGACATTTATGTTAACTATCCAACCTTCTCTCGAAGACCAAAACCAAGATTCTAAACTGTTCTTCTGGCCTGAACACATTAATGATGACTTTTATGGCATAGGTTTTTAGTCTTTTTTTTTCAACACCAATATCTACTTTGATAACAATTGATTGAATCTATGTCATTTACTATAAAGAAACTTTAGCACCTATGAATATTTTTGATAGAGATGCTTTAGAAAATCCAGATCTAATTAGCTTATATGTACAAGAAAACTTGTCCCATGCTACAAGGTGTTCTTGTTGTGTTTGAAATTAACGGTGGGCATAAGCTTCTCTCCGAATCCTTCCTACAGTGTTAGTTTCATTTACGTACTACTGATCCAGTTCTCACGCTGCTTCCCTCGGATGCTCCCATGATGGTTGTCAGTGACACTTGACAGGAGTTTTTCAGGTCAAATATAAGAAACAAAGTTGATTATTCACTTATTAGTAAGAAGAAAGTGATCTCAGTTATGGGTTCTCTTATAAAACAAAGGCAGTGCTAAAGCCTTACTGGGAAATTCCAAGTATTGTAAAAAGAAGGAAGAAACGGACCTAGAAGTCATTTCTAACAAATACTGACTACACAGACGTTACTCGTTAACCAGCTGACAGGTAAGTAGGCTGCAACATCAGCATCACTCAAAGGAGTACACGTAAAGATGGTCAGGAATGAAATGGGTGTGAAATATGTCTCTTCCCTTTCTAGTTTCAAATAAATTTATCTCAAATTCTATAGAGAATTCTTGCCCTCCGCCAGGGCTAGTCTTCTATAAAATGGGATGCTCTAATAAGAAATAATGCTTTTGATAATGGTTTTCTACTTTTGATAATTATTATAATATGTAAATATCTGAATTAAAAAACTTGTAAAAAATGAACACATAAAAAAAATTGGTGACTGTAAGCAGTAGAATTCAGAAATGTAGGAACTCAAGACCAGTGAATTTGGAGAATGTGAGGGAAGAGGAAAAGGTGTCACAGAATAGTAATATGTGAAAGAAAACTTGTGCTTCAGAGTTTGAACTAGCTCACCCCTACCAACATTGCTGTCTTTGAGAGAATGCACCTGGTTCTGTTACTTATTTATGAAGCTAAATACAACTATAGTTATCTCCAAACCATGGTGGTCATTATCAAATAAAATGGTGTTTAGTATTTAAAAGACCCATTTCTTATCTCTAAAGAAATTTAAAGGATCATAATCTTTAAATCTTCATTGCAGAAAGCTTCCTTTAAGTTTCTGGTTTGTATATTTTTTTACAAATTTAAGTGAAACAAATCTAAATGCTAATGCTGTTGCAGTGGCTCTAAACTGTAATTCATAGTTTAAAGCTAATTAGTGGATATTTCATATTTTTGTCCTTAAATACCATACATGATTAATAGCCCAATTATTTTCAAACTACAGAAATTCAGAGGGAAATAAAAGAAAATGACCATTTCTTATTTGTGCCTATGTATTTACTCAAGAATGGTTAGCTCAGATTCTAACTGTTCATTTGAAGATTATCATGTCGCCTTTTGTGTACAGTTTCCATATGTCGGTGTGCCAAAGTTGGAAGACAATTAACAGAAAACAATCAACATTTGAAACCACCAGAGATTATATGGCTGTACAGATTAGATTGATGGTGAAACAACTTAGTACTGTTCATAAAATAAATAGTTATTTTCTGTAATTGTTAAATACAATCAAAATACTGCTTTCTAGATTATTTGGGTGCTCAAGTTTGCAATGTCTAAGTAAGGGAGAGGCAATGCTTTTATAATTGCACTATAAGGAGATATAAATAGACACATAGTGGTTAGTGATTTGTATGAAGGGTCACTTAAGTAGCAAGAGAGCCCCAAGAATATTGGGCATTTTCTCTGTTGTTGTGGGAATTCACATGCTTCTCTGAAAAAAAAAATACTCCCTCAAAATATATTTAATATGCCCACCTTTCCTTTCTATATGTAGTTACCTTGCGGAATTTTGTAAATGGAAGTTTCTGTCCTGTCCAATCCCACAACTTTTCAGTCCCAAAGAAACACACAGAGGCTTATATTAATTATAAACTGTTTGGCCTATTATCTCATGCTTTTATTAATTAGCCCTTACAACTTAAATTAACCCCTTTTTATTTTTTGAGACAGTATTTCTCTGCAGTATTGGAGCCTGTCCTGGAACTAGCTCTTGTAGACCAGGCTGGTCTCAAATTCACAGAGAACCACCTGCCTCTGCCTCCCGAGTACTGGGATTAAAGGTATGTGCCACCACTGCCTAGCTAACCCATAATTTTTGTCTATGTTTAGCTACGTGGCTTGGTACCTTTTCTCAGTGAGGCATTCTCATCTTGCTTCTTCTGCATCTGGGTGGCAACTGTGTCTCTCTTTTCTTGTCCCAGAATTCTCCTAGTCTGGTTGCCCCACCTATACTTCCTGCCTGGCTACTGGCCAACCAGCGTTTTAATAAACCAGTAGGAGTGACAAATCTTTACAGTGTGTAAGAGCATGATCCCACAGCATATTTTAGTATTTATCAGGAATACTTCCTACAACCTCCAAACTCCCCATAGCTCTGTTATGTTGACGAAATGATGCTCATTGTCTCTCTTTACCCAAGAGAGCACTTTAACTGTAATCTTTGTATCCTACACAATTCACCAGATTTCTAGAATGTGAGCCCTCCAAAACTTTTTGTGCATATTGTTCTGACTGGTAGAAGGGTGGTCAAAACTGAGTCAAGAAAAAAAAAGATAAAGGTCACTGATGAAATACAATTTTGCTTTTGTTTATCTTTTTTTATTTGGTGCTGCTTTGGAGTCAGATGCTTTCTGGAGTTGTTTTATGTATATAATGTATACCAGTATATAATGCAACATTAAGTGAAATATGTGTGTTTATATTAAATGCTGTTATTCTAATCTCTACATTAAAGTAAACAGTGAAATGAACTTAATTTTGATTAGGGATAGAACACTTCCTTAGGCACTTACAATAAATATGTATTCAATGTGTTGTATTAGACTGATGTTGAACTTTATTTAAATGCCTTCATGTTAATGTTGAGAAAATATATTATAAATCTCTTTTCTCTTTTATTCTTTCCCATTTTTCTATTACTGAGGATTGAACTTGGGGTTTTTAAATGTCAGACAAGTGCTCTATCACTGACCTATAACTCCAGAATATAAATTAAAGTTTAAGTATTAAAACTTATTGTTAAGATATTATACATTAAATATCAACTTTGAAAGATAAAGCAAAAAGCTAGGAGGTTTGGTTTTTATTTTAAACATGCAAGTTTTTTTAGTTTGCTTACAGAATTATATTAAATAAAAATAATATCCTTATTACGATAATTTTATAAATTAGGAAAGTCCACATTATAGTTAGAGATCGGTTTGCATAGTTTTTATTTTCTATGTTTAAAGCACTATCATTGTTTATGGTGCTGTTAGAAAATAACTTATTTCGGGCTATTAATAACTGTCTGATCCTGATTTGTTGCTTATTGTCCTTGCTATAATTATATGTTTGGTTAGAACATTTTCAGTTTTACTTTCCATTATCTAAGACTATGAATTTTTAGCCATAAAACAATTCTTTCCCTTGATGAACTGTAATCAATTGTTCTGAATGAATAAAATAGAGTTCTCAATGATCACTCATTTTCATTTGCTACTGAAGAGCTTTATGAACAATGAACTGAAAGAAATAAACATGTAGAGAAAATGCAGAACAAATTTTAATCATGGAAACTTTGTAACTTTTATCTCAAAGCAATATTTTGTATATTTTACAAATATGTGTAATTCAAAGAGCAATGTAAGAATTTTCTTTCTTTCTTTTCTTTTCTTTTCTTTTTTTTTGTTTTCTTTTAAGGGGCCAGAAATGTATTTTATACCAGGCGACGGTGGCACTTGCCTTTAATCCCAGCACTCAGGAGGCAGAGGCAGGTGGTTCTCTGTGAGTTCAAGACCAGCCTGGTCTACAGAAAGAGTTCCAGGATAGCTAAGGCTACACTGAGAAACCCTATCTTGAAACACCAAAAATAACAAGAAATGCATTTTATTCACTTAATACCCATCATTTGATTAGGAAAAAAACTATTTGTGTGGGTATAGTCATCTTACAGGAATGGAAGGTATGGTTGTTAAAGGAATTTTATATATGTTGACTACCATTCTCGGGCTGATTTCCAAAATATATACAGAACTCAAAACTCTAGGTATCAATAAACCAAATAGTCCAATTAAAAAATGGGATGCACGTCACAACAGAGAATTCTCAACAGAAAATCTCAAAATGGCTAAGAAACACTTAAGGGTATGCACAATATCCTTAGTGATTGTGAAATGAAAATCAAAACAACTCTGAGATTCTATCTTACACTTGTCAGAATAAGATCAAAAATAAGTATCAGCTCATGCTGGAGAGGATGTGGAACAAGGGGAGCACTTTTGCATGCTGGTGATAATGTAAACTTTTACAACCATTTTGGAAGTCAGTGTAGTGATTTCTGAGTGAACTGAGAATCAATCTACCACAAGACCCAGGTATATCACTCTTGGGCATATGCCCAAAGGATGCTCAATCATTCCTTAAGGACACTTGCTCATCTATGTTCACAACAGCCTTATTTGTAGTAGCCAGAACCTGGAAACAGCATAATATGTCCCTTAACTAAGAAATGGATAAAGAAAATGAGGTATACACGTATGCAACGGGGCATTACTTAGCTGCGAAAAACAAAGACACCAAGAAATTTAAAGGAAAATGGATGGAACTAGAATAAAATCATCCTGCGTGAGGTAACCCCGACCCAGAAAGACAACCATAGTATTTCTCACTTATAAGTGGATTCTAGCTGTAAAATAATGGATAACTATGCAACAATTCACAGACCCAGAGAGACTAAGTAACAAGGAAAGTTCATGGATGAGATGCCCAGATTTCCTTGGGAAGGGAAAATAGAAGAGGTTTCATGAGCAGAAAAAGGTTGGGAAAGGATAGGAACATGATTGATCAGCTTGGGGAAGTGGAGAGAGACAGTACTGAAAGAGACTACTGGAAAGGGGAGGGCTTTTGGGGGTCAGATAAAAACCTGACATAAGAGAATCTCCTAGAAATCTGTAAGGATAACCCCAGCTAAGACTCCTATCAATAGTAGATACACAGCCTGTATGTTCATGGGTAGAGGACCACAAATGTTGCCAGCCTCTCAGAGTCTTCTTCCCTGAAAGAACTGATCCTTTATCATCTTCTATCAACTACTAACTAGCTAAGGATGGGACTCCATAAGCCCACTCCCCACCCATGCTGGGATTTTGGTCAGTTTGATCCAAATAGGTCTTGTTCATATTATCACAGCTTCTATGAATTCATGCGTGCAATGGTTCTGTCATGCCTGGAAAATTCCCTTGTAAATGCTCACTTATACTGGCTTTCACAATTGCTTTATCCTCTCTTCCTTTATGGTTCCTGAGTCTTGGGAGAAGAGGGTATCATATAGATATACCATTTAGAATTGAATACATCACTGTTTATTGTTCTTCAAAAACTAACCAGCTGTGAGTCTCTGTATTAATGTCCATCTCCTGCAGAAAGAAACTCCTTTGATGAGGTTTGATCACTGTACTACTTTATGGATAGAATGATAAAAACTTTGAGTGCAGTTTATTGTTATGTCCATGGAGCACAATGATAGCATCGTTTCCTTGTAGGACTTTTGACCTAGGCAGTTATGGCTTTGTTCACCCAGTTAGTGGTACCAGGCATGAGTTTCATCTTGTGAGAATGAATTAAGTTCAATCAGAAATCAGTTAGTTACTACCATAACTTACATGTCATTATTGCCCCCAGTGAACATATCTCACTGGGTGATTGTTGCTTGCAGGATTCATAGCTGGGTAACACTGTTGATTACTTTTCTCTGCCAGTTGCATGCACAGCATCTTCTAGCACTATGAAAGCAAAGCTAACCATCAGGGATGGTGCTTCTGGGTTGGTACCAACTTGGCTTCTTCATGTACTGTGTTTCAAATATGTGGTGTCGCAGCAAGTTCTGGAGAGTAACTAACAGCAGGGGAAAGAGCCTGTAATGTGTACACGAATGGTTGTCGATAGAAACCCAGTTCTTAACATCTGGAAAAGAGGTAACATATACCTGGCAATGGGCTTTTTATTTGTTATCCTCTGATGTCTGGGGAGGCAGTGTCAGCCTCTAATAGGATAACCCCATTTAATTTTTTTATGTGTATGTGTATGCATATTATATATCTTAAGAAGCTTCTGTAGTAGGTTTCCACGTGGCATTTTCAAGGGACATTAGCGTTAGTTGCTCCTCTCTCTACCTTTTCCTCTAGGCTCTCTGCCCAGTCACTCTCCTCATTTAGCCCTTCCAGGTCCGTTATTCCCCTTACCCTCTTCATTCTACCCGAGTCTATCATCCGTCTCTAGTGCTGGTGACACTTAATAGTTTCCTCCTTCTAAAATTACTCCAGTTTCAATACATATATCTAAAGATTCATAGCTACCATCCACATATAAGACAGAACACATGAGGCTTGTCTTTCTGGTCTGAGTTTCTTAATTCAGCATAATCATTTCCAGCTCTATCTATCTTTGAATTGCATAATCTAATTTTTCTTTGGAGTTGAGTAGCATTTCATTGTATATATGTGAAATTTCACAGTCTATTCAGACATCGAGGCTGTTTCCATTTCCTGGCATTGTGAACTAAGCATATGCAACAAGGATGAGTCAGAATCTCAGCAGAAATAAATAGAGTCCTTTGCAATAAACCTTGGAGTGCTTCAGATGAATCCTGTGGTAGATATATATTTAGATTTTTGAGGAATGCTCACACTGATTTACACATGGCTATACTAGAATATATGTCCACCAACAATGGATAAGTTTTCTCCTTTCAGCACACTCATGGCAACATTTGTTAGCACTTATGTTGTAGTTTTTGTTTTTATATCTTAGCTATTCTAACTTGTAAATGATGAAATCTCTACTTAGTTTTAATTTACATTTTCCCTGAAGGCTAGGGATTTTGAGTACTTAAAAAAAACTACTTTAAAGCTATTTGTATTTCTTCTCTTGCAAACTCTCACTTTAGTTTCGTGCTTCAAGTTTTAGTTAAGTTGATTCTTTTTCTTTTTTACATTTTTTTATTGCTTCTTTGTGGATTTCGCATCATGCACCCCAATTGTACTCATCTCCTTGTCCCTTTGATGTGTCCTCCACCCTCGCAACCTCACACACCCCTGCAAACTAAAATACAATTTAAAAAATACAAAACCCGTGAATCAAAACAGCAGCGACAACCACAAAAATCTTGTCGATGAAATTGTAGTTGTCACAGTGAGTCACAAAGGACACCATGTAGTAATATTTGCTTGCAAATGCTCAGTTCAATGAGTCATTGGTCCAGATAGAGGTCTCTGGCTTCTGCTGTACTATCAATTCTGGATCCTTAGTGGGACCCTCTTTTATATCCTGTTGTTGCCCTGTCTCACGGAGAAACTGAAGCTTTGGATCTGCAGGTCCAGCATCTTCATTTACCCCAGCAGTTCATAGATGGGGTGGATGTTGTGGTGGGCCAGCTCATAGCCGTGGAACTGGAACTGGGCGGTACTGAGTTGGTCAACTTGCCAATTCTCTTACTTCCTCACTACCAGGGTAATCTCTCCAGCACTGCCTAGGCTAGCTTACCCAATGCTGCAGGCAGCAACGGGCAGGGCCATTTCTCCTGCTTCATGCCCTCTGGTAGACTCATCCTGTATCCACACCACCAGGGCCAAAGGTGTGGGGCCTGGTCTCCCAGGTGCTGAATCTGGTGAGGGGCAGGACAAGCTCTCTAGCTCTCACCCCTCTGCTGCCAGCTTGACTGCCTGCCATGGGTGACAAGGGGTGAAAGCATGGGAGTGTATCTCTCCCTTATCCACACCCCTGAACCAGAGACGAGGAGCAGAACTAGCTCTCTTGCTCTCACACCTTCAGGGCTAGCTCATTTGTACCCCTGCCACCAGGGCCAGCCTGCTGTGGTGCATGGGCAAGGTGCTGTTTTCTCTACTGATGCAGTCGGTGAGGGGCGTGGCCAACTCTGTGCAGCCTTTGGATATCAATACAATCCTAGGCGGCAGCTCAGGCTAGGAACATCCACATGGCATTTGGTGGTAACATGGGCCATGGACATTGACACAGACATGATCTGGGACTTCACCATGGCTTTAGGTGGCTTTGCAGGCTACTCATATCAGGCTGTTCCTCTCCACCCGCATGTCTCCAGATCCACCTCTCTTCATAGAGCTCAAACTGTTCTGCTTCTATTTCTTTCCCGTCTCTCTACTCTCTACTTGTACTTTGTAGTGGCCCATGCTTCACATAGGCATGTATTGGGTGGTGTCTCTGAGTGTCTTCCTGCCTACTCTTCATGGCATTGGGTGGGGCCTGAGTTTCTTCAAGTATTTGTTCAACCTAAAACTTCCAAAGGAAATAAGTCTCTGGCCAAAGTTGAATGCAGCATGGTAAAACTGTCATTCAACATAAAGCCATCCGGTCTCATGGTTGAACCACTACTACAACCAAGTAGGGAGATTAGCCTATAGGTCAATGATGAGAAGTAAACACACAAGGGCATGCCCAGTCAGTTGTATGTCTGAAGATACAGATCTTCTTCCTGGGCTAGGAGGCAGCTCTGGGAGTCACAGACATCGATAGAGTGGTTTGTTTTCTCAAAAGAAGAAGGCATAGGTAGGATCACTAGCATTTGTATTTGTTACTGGTTTTATTGAAAGGCAGTGTAATCCACCGTTTCCCAGGGAGCAAGAGCAGCACTGTCTGCTGTCCGGTTTCGCTTCATAGTTCACAAACCACTCATCTTCCTTTTCTCCGCCACCTGTTTGCTCATTTCTTTTCCTCCATCCCTCTAGCATCTACTTACTTCTTACTGTGCCCCGCCTGGTGCAGGGTCACAGTGTTGTCTTTGAGATTTGCAGTGTGCTTGCTGGGCCCAACAAGGACTGAGACCTTTGTGTGGTCTCTATACTTTTTGGCATTCCCAGATATTTTGTGGACCCATCTCTGTCCGCTGTGTTGTCTAGGGGCTTCCTGCCATTGAGGGTCTGTTTCTTGATGATCCTAGTCATGGTGGTGGCTGGGCTTAAGTGCCTCTCTCTCCCTGTTTTTCATAGTCTCCTCTCTTTGCATCAGTGATGTGGGATTCTCCTCTGAATGCTATAAATATATTTTATTACATTGGTTAATAAAGAAGATGCTTTAAGTGGGGCAGAATACAGCAAGGCGAGAAATCCAAGATGAGGTAGAATAGGAAAGAAGGTATAGTCAGGGAAAAACCATGCTGCCAAAGTGAGAAAGATGACAGAACCTTCCTGGTAAGCCACAGCCTCATGGCAATACACAGATTAATAGAAATGGTTAATTTAAGATGTACGAGCTAGTTAAAAATATGCCTGAGCCATCAGCTAAACAGTGTTGTAATTAATATAGTTTCTTTGTGATTATTCGGGTCTGGGCAGCTGGGAAACCAAAATGCAGACTCAGTCTATACAGAGCTCCTCTCTCAGTTCTGTCTAACCAGGCTGGAGGAGAGGTGCCAGAGTGCTCACTCAGGAGAGATCAGGGCCTTGGCCTAAGCAACAATCTTCCTAACCACCCAGAGACTGGAACGTGATGGTCAGCCTCCAGGGCTGCCAGTGGCATCTTGACTGCTGGATCTACTCTTTTTCTTGGTGTTTTGTTTTCCGAGCCCATCTGTTTCTATTAGATTATTTGTGTTAGTATAATATAAAGTTTAAAAGTATGTCCTTATAATTCTCTGAATTTTCTCAGTGCCTATTGTACCATTTTCATTTTGTGCTTAACTTTATTAATTTGACTCTGTTCTCTCTTACCATTAATTTGGTTAAAGCTTTGTCAAATTTGTTAATCTTTTTGTCTTGTTTTATAATGTTGTTTGAGGCCTTTTGTTTTGTTTTTAAGAGTTTTGAAATTTTTATTTATTATTTTCATGTCTATGGGTGTTTTGTCTTCATGAATAGCTGTACATTGTGTGCCTGCAGTGCCCATGCAGGCCAGAAGAGGTGTTAGTTCACAGTGGACCTGAGTCTCGACAGTTGAGAACAGCCACATGTATCCTCTGGAAGAGCAGCCATGAGTTCTTTTTTTTTTTTTTTTTCTTTTTCTTTTTTTTTTTTTTTTTGGTCAGTGTGATTAGGTAAGGTTGAACCAACAGGTACAGCCTAATAAGTTTACATAGCTCTACATTCCCTAAAAAGGAGTATATGTTTATTATTAACTGATCGCAGTAGAGATCCATATAGTTCCGTATTTATGTTTTAGGAAACGGCACAGCAACTCCTGTGAGCCAACCTCACAGCACAGTGTGAACTTCCCCAGTTCACAAACTGTTCTCTTAATGCAGACTGACAGTGGATTCTTCCAAATAGAATCTGATTTGTTGACAGTTATGGTATCAGAATCGGGAACCGCCAAAAGACTCTTCCTGAGCCCTGAGACCAATACATAACCAGAGGCCGCTGCTGATTGAGGGTAACTGCTTTGTCCTGAACCAGAGTTATGGGTGTGCCTTTCTTGGCACAAGCCCCGGTCCGTTTGACTCAAGCTTTCTGACTTTATTATGAATGCCTATGTCTTGTTCCTGTTCCCCACAAGTCACCTATTTATAAAAAGGAAATCTGCCTCCCCGGGCTGTTAGTAGAGCCACTGACCTTCTACAAATTGAGTAGCTTTAGGGAACCTAATGCTCTGAGAGCTTTTCTCCACCTTCCTCAAAACCCAGTTTCTGGGGCTGGAGAGATGGCTCAGTTCTCCCCACAGGCAGCTGATAACCTTCTGTAACCACAGATTCAGGGACTCAATGTCCTCTTCTGGTTCTGCTGTGCTAGGCACCCACATGGTGCACAGACATACACTTAGGCAGCA
>NW_026068062.1:514859-559104 GCF_014885135.2 Alexandromys fortis | reverse complement strand
CAGCACCCAAACATGGACTACCGTCCAGATGGAACTCCTCAGGACCGCTCTGGGTTGGTTGTGGATGCAAGCCTGATGTCTCTCCTGGTGCGGGGTTCGGATCTCCTTGCTGCTTGGGTGACTTGTAATCAAAGGACCTACCTAGCTCGCTGCAGGCAGGCTAGCGGGGACAAAGGAGCTAGCACCCTCCCGTTTGCCCTGCCGATTCGGATTTGGTCCTAGAGCCCGAACAGGCTGGGCTGGGAGATGTTATGTGGTCAAAGAGGGAAGGGGGTCAGAAGGAGGGGGCGGAGAGGGTTGTGGATGCAAGCTGGGTGGGATAGGAAGAGAGAGGAGGTATCGGGCAGAGTAGCCCCTGAGGATGACCAGGAAGTGTAGGAGGGGTGTCTGAGTTCCCTGTTCCGGGCTGCTGCCGCGGTCAGAAACTCACTCACCCCAGTGATGTCTCTCCTGGTGCCTGGACCGGAACTCCTTCGCAGCCATGAGTTCTTAATCACTCTCCAGTCTAAACTTGTTAGTCTTTTCAAATCACCAATTCTTTGTTTTGATTTTTTGTATTTTATTTTTATTTTATTGATTGCATTCATTATTTTAATTAGTTTTTCTTGCCTATAGTTTTGTGTTCTTTCTTCTTTTTCCAGAGTCTTAAGGTGTGTCTTTAACTTATTAATGTGAGATCTCTCTTAAAACTATTTTCTTTATGTCCCATTGATTTTGATCATTGTTATTATTCAAATCTAGGACTTTTCAAATTTCCTTCTTGAATTTTTCCTTTACCCAATGCTCATTCAGTGGTGTTTTGTTTAGTCTTTATGAGTTTGTGTACTTTCTTTAGTTTTTCTTATTTAATATATAGCTTTATTCTAATGTTGCTTGGGAGAATGAAGGGTGATTTTTTTCAAGTTTCCTATATTTGTTGAGGATTCCTTTCTGTCTAAATATGTGGCATATTTTTGGACTAAGCTCCATGCACTGAAAATAAATATGTGTATCCTTTAGTCTTGGGTAGGATGTAATCTAGAAGTCTATTTAAATACATTTGAGTCATGACATCACTTAACTACAGTATTTCTCTGCTTAGTTTTGATGCAAATGCCCTGTCTATTGGTGGGACTTGGGTATTCAAGTTTCTCAATATCATTCTACTCAGGGTAATCTTTTAAATTTAATTGAATTTATTTTATTTATTTTATGAAATTGGGTGCTCCTGTGTTTGAAGATTATTTAGTATTGTAATATCTTCTTGGTGTATTATTCTTTTGAAGAGTATGAAGTATGTTTCTTTATCTCTTTTGCCTAGTTTATTCAGAAGGATTACAAAAGGATTTTTAAATTTGGGCTAGAAAAATCATTGAGAACTCAGTGGTGTGTTCTGTGGGAGCTTGGAAGTATCAGTGTTGAGAACAGCACAAAGGATGAAGGCCTGGCTTGTGAAATATCTGGGAAGTTGAAAGACTATTAATCAGCTGTGATTAAAAAGATACCAGAACTACTAAAGTGAAGTTTTCCTTTGCCAAGATACTCGATGCTGATCAGTTGGAGTTTAGAAATTAGCGATGATTAAGTAAAGACCGGCATCACTGAGGTCAAATCTTCTGAGAAGTGTTTCTGAGAGCACAAGGAGATTATGTTCCAGACATAACCAAGGTTGTACCTTGGGCTGACAGCTGGACTTGGTAATGTGTAAGAGTCACCCAGGTGGAACTGGGTTTTAAAGGCATAAATGGGTCATGGAGAGCAGCTAAGGCTTGGCACTGTGGGGCCAAGAGAGGCCATTGATGAAGGAGCAGCCTTGGTGGCCCAGGACGGAAAGGGTCATGCAAAGAAGTTGAGACTTGGCAACGTGAGGAGAGCCTATGAGAAGTTATTGGTAAAAGTGCAGCCCAGTTCCAGCAGGAGATGCCAGAATTTTGGAGATGCTATTACCATGGGATGACCAAGAACAGTAACAGCAGTGGAGTGGAGCCAGCTGGAGCCTAAAAGGCAATCTGTGTCTGCTTCAGACAGTTGAGCCAGAGAAGTGGTCCAAGTTCTTTGAAGGAATCCAGAAGGTGATTGGATGCCAGTCATTTGATGGTTAGGATTTTGTTTTGCTTTGATTTGATTGTGACTGTGCCCTGATTTTCCCTTCTTGATATAAAAGTTATTTTACTGGAGCCTGGAGGTAAGAGACTTTGAATTTTAAAAGACTTTGGATTTTAAAAGAGAGTATCTATTTTAAAGGAACTGAAGTTTTAATGTGTTTAAATTTGTAAAAACTGGACTTTTAAAGTTATATTTTTAATGTGAGATCTTAGGGATGAATAAGAAAGGAAGGGTTGTGGCTTAATAGTGATGTATTTGTGTGTCAAGTTGACAACAGGTCAGTAATACTGGCTGGTTTTGTGAGTCAACTTGAGACTCAAACTAGAGTCATCAGAGAGGAAGCAGTCTCAGTTGAGGAAATGCATCCATGAGTTACAGCTGTAAGGCATTTTCTCAATTAGTGATCAATGGGGGAGGGACCAGCCCATGGTGGATGGTTCTATCCTTGAGCTATAAGAAAACAGCCTGAGAAAACCAGGGGAAACAAACAAATAAATTTGTTTAGTTTCTTTAAGTTGGTTAGATCTTAGATCTTTTCTAGTTTTTTTTTTTTTCTGGTCATGCTATTGATGTTTTAATTTCATTTCCCAAATTGACATCCAAATACTATAAATTACACTACATCTCATAAATTCTGATTAGTTTAATATAACTAAAAATATTTTCAAGTTTCACTTTCAAAATCTTTGTGCTTTAAAAAAAATAATATTTAATGTGTATCTTTTGGAATTTTCCCTACTGTGTTTCAGTACAGATTTCTAATTTAATTCTACTACATTGAAAATGACTACTCACATGATTTTATACTTTTGAATGTGTTGTTTTATGGCTCAGAATATGGCCTATGTTAAAGAATGTTTCAGTTTCTCTGTGCGGATTGTGCATTGGGCTGTTAGATGCATCATTTTGTAAGTGTGTATATGATAGCATTGATGGACAGTGTTATGAAAGTAATCTGTTTGTCTCCCATCTCCTTAGTGACAGAGATATGGAAGTCTTCAGCTGCCATAGTGAGTTAGTCTATTTTTCTTGTGATTTCATCAGTTTTCCCTGAAACGTTCTGATAGTCCCTTGTAAAGTACTGTACTCTCAGCACTGCTGGGTTTCTTGAAAAACAGAAGACTCTCCCACATTAAATATTCCTTTCATTTTTGATAATCCTCCAAGTTTAGATTGGCTGGTTTTGACTCATATTGGCATTGCATGCCTTTCATTGGCCCATGACACGGAAGTTGGTGCATGTTTGTGTTTAGAGAGTTTCGTAAAGCAATGTATAGTTGAACCTTTAAAAAACAGAGCAGCCATCTTGTTTTCTAATTGGTATTTTCAAATCACTCAAAAGAAAGTGCTTTATTTACTTAATTTATATGTTTATAATAATTTCTATTGCTATACCTGTTCTTTGATTCTTTTAAGTCTTATCTTTTTTCTTCTGTTCTCTGCTTTCAACTGGAAACTATGTAATTCTATTTTCTTTCTGAATGTATCTTTCGAGATGGTCAAGGTTCCTTTCCATCCTTACCTTTGCCTCTTTTATCTTTTTTCCCTTCTTATTTTCTTCCTTTGCTTTCTCCTCTGTTTAGTTCTTTTTTCTGTCTCTCCATGTGCTTCTTTCTCTGTGTCCCTCTACCTCACTCCATCTTCATCTCTCTGCATTTATAGTATCTACATGTTCTAAGACTTAGTGGTTCTCTGTTAAGATCTTTTCATAAATTTGGCAGGTTCATAGATACTGCCAGTTCAAATATTCTGTTACTTGATTCTTCTTAGTTTTCTTTAGAGCTGCAGATTGTATCTGTATTACACCTGTTGAAATTGTTTAACTGTTCTTAATGTTTTTTGCTCTTCTCCCTGCTTAAGCTTGACTTTAAGAACTTTATACACATGGTTAACATTCAAATTAACTCTTTTCATGTCGTTTTGAAGATTCCATAAAATGTAGTCTTCACATCTGTAAATCTTTTTGTTAACAGGTTACTGGGTTGTAGATTAAGTCCAATCTCTGGGATCCGACTGTGTTTGAAGTTTGTTATAGCTGTAGGTGCTAAATTTCTTCAAATTCTTTGCTTTCCTTGGGACTTTATTATTACTGCTTGTTTTTTTTTTGAGACATGATATCATGTATATCAGACAAGTTGAACTTATCATATAACCAGGGATAACTTTGAAGTTCTGATTCTCCCGTCTCTACTTCCTTAGTGCTTGAATTACAGGTAAACAACATGTGTAACTATTTTGGGCAATGATGAGGATAAAACTCAAGGTTTTTTCCCCTCAATAAGCAAATAAATACTCTACCAATTGATATAAATCCCTAGTACTGTCTCCTAACTTGCTGTTGTCCCAACTTTTCTTATGCTTCCACTAGGAAGACCTGATACTGGCTTTTGTCCTATCTGACTTTCTTTAGTCTATGCTGCACATTAAATCATTTTAGTGACATAAATTTCGGGGTATACACAAACTGAATATGCACTTACTTTAAAGAATAACTATAAAATTAAATATAAGAGAAAATCTGAAACTCAGTTTAAATCATACTTTTCAGATTTCCTGATTATGCTGAAGTCACCTTTAAGATTCATAAAACTTTGTAAATCCAAAAGTAGCAATCAGTTACAGAGATATTTTGTGTGAAGGTACAGAAACATTATGTCAAGTCTACCCAGTCAGCTAATACTGGAGCAGATAAAGTGTTAGTCATGATGGTTCATCAGAGGTCAGTCTCAGGCACCAAATTTTGAGAACGTTTCTTTTGAAACTGCCAAAATATGTAGGCATATCAAAGAGTTCCACAATAACTCAGAATCGAGTAAAATAAAGGTTTGTTTATTTGGGGATCATCTCACTGTAGTGGTAGTAACTCCAAGTCCTCTGTGTGCACTGGCAACTGGGAACCGAATTCATCAGAAGAAGAAGAAGAGACTGCACATGCTTTTAACTGCACTTATAATACCTGAGACCATACACAAAATGGGTTGGTATCTAAGACTATTGGTATAGAAGTTCCTACATGCCCCTCTGTATGCTGTAATTATGTTTTATTACCATTGGTTATTAAAAAACCTGTTTGGGCCTATGGCAGAGAAGAATATAGAAAGGCAGGAAATCCAAGTAGAGATAGAGGAGGAAAGAAGACAGAGTCACTGTTGTAATTAATATAATTTTGTGTAATTATTCAGGTCTGTGTGGCCAGAAAATGAAAGAACAGTCTCTACTTACAATTGCTAGTAATCACATACATCATCAGAGAAATATTGTCTAGGAATACCAACAGACTGAATAATCTTTAACTGACTATGCAATAGCAATGATCTGAAGTGTTTGAGAGTGTGTAGTGTTCTGATGTACTAGAAATTATACTGTAAGTCTTATAATTCCTACTTCACTCATTATAAATACAGCAATAAGATGCTATCTCATGGGTGTGGAATCTCTTGGATACCTAGGTCTTTTGATATTTCCTCTGGAGAGTTAGGAAGGACAATGTTACATGGAGTATGGAGTTATATTTTGTTCACAAATGAAGTGAACTTTTATATTGTGTGCAATGCAATGATAATGTCACCTGCATTTTTAAATACTGCCAAGCACTGTTTACTGTCAGAACATACAAAAATAGCAATTGGCATTCTTTTACACTCAACATTTTTTTATGAAGTTTACAAATTATACACATAAAAATCCTACTGCTATTAACATTTTCCAGAAAAGTTCCTTAATGGTCCTTGAAAATTTGAATTTAGAATACAACTCCCTTCCACTATTGAGGAACTGGGTCAGATATGGGCTGGAAGGGCCAAAGAAGAAAGCTTAGTAAGACATTCTGTAGGGTTAGGCCAGCCCCTAAGGGGGCGGACTCGCCTCTGGCGAATGTTTACTGATAATTTGCGAGCACAGAAGCCTGCCTGGCCCTTCCTGTTTCCTGTACTCCGCGGGAACCTCGGTTTTGTGAGTCTGATTTTTCCATTAAAGTTGTATATACTTATCACAATTTGTCTGCATTAATCTAAGCCGCCACAACATTCAAAATTCATTCAATGTAACATTGTTCTTTCTGTTACAGAACTGAAAGNTATATACTATATATATTGGAATCAAGAAGGAATGTGTAAAGCCAATGGTACTCCAGGGGCACTCAGTGAATAAGACCAGCCTAAGCTACTTATCTGCTTACCTCTAGCTGATGTGCTCTGGAAGAGTGGCATCACATTGTGTTTTTGAACTTCAGCTCAGAGAAGATTCAAGACTTTGAGACTGGAGTCTGAAACAACTATTTTTCCAATTGATTAACTTATAACTAAAGTTTACATGTATTCTGTGGAATTTTGATATATAGAATAGGCCTCTGTAATTGACACATATCTAGAGACTGATGCATGATAGAAATTCTTCATGAGCACATTTGAGATTTTGTCAAAGGTGAAGTTGAAGATTTAAAAATGTGTGTCAATTATAGTTCCAATAGTGAGAGATGATTATGTGATATTATTTGCTGTTGATTTCTGACCATTATCTGTGACTAAAAAAAAGGCAGTTGGCTCAGGGAAAGAGAAGAGGCAGAAGAAAAGCAAGTGAAGGATGAAGAAAAAAGGAGTAGGAGGAGGAAGAAAGAGGAGAGTAAGGGGGAGAAAGAGTTAGGGGAGTGGGGGGAGGAGAAAGAAAGGATAGAGAGAAGGGGGAAGAGGAGTGGAGGAAGAGGAGGACAGGGAAAATGGGGAGAAGGAATCTGATCAGGATGACCTCTTGCTTTCCCTTGTTTTCTTATTTCTAGTCATTTTGTGATCTAAGTACCACTTTGCTGTTAGAGCCTATCCCTAATATTGGCACATATCAAAAATAATTAAAAGGAGGAAAGAACAAAAGTCAGAAGATATTGCATGTCCTTTATTTGTATTTTAGAGGTAGCAAGAACTCAGTAAGCATTTAGTGACTGGCTAGACTTGGAGATCATTCTCAGCATCAAACAACAGCCAGATATTCTAATGCCTAATAATAGGACAATTCACATTTTCATTGAATGTTAGATATTCTAGCCAGTTCTTGCTCAAACATTTATTTTAATAACTCACCATATGGATACCAAAATTAGATCAATTTGTTTAACATATGTTTTGAGTAACTTGGAAACAGACATAGCTAGTTTGTTTGTATGTTACAAAAATAGTAGAGTAGTTGCTTTGGGACTGTGCCCTGTGGCATGTATTCACTAAATATTGTCTTGGATGTCAGCTCTAAGCTTATATAGACCATTACATTCTTCATAAAGATACTTTCCCCAGCAAAAATAAATAGTCTCCATGATCTTAATTGTGACAAAGGGGTGAAAACCCCAGCAAATTTACATCATTAATTTCTTATGAAAATGGCACAAAAATTGGTATTTAGAATCAGTTGTGTTTTATTTGCTGTTTAGAAAGAATGGATATTGTCATTATCACTCCACTCTTAAGCATTTTTTTCAAACCATGTAGCATCAAACAACCCTAGACATTTTTTTTATTGTTTTTCTTACAAGTTTGTGTGGCTATAGTTCCTCATAAAGGGAACTTTCGCACTACTTGACTGTGTGATCAGGATATACAATTCAGTTTGGTTTCTCCAGAATTGAGAAACTTTCTTTAGTGACATGCAATTTTAGAAGGGGAAATAACCATTAAGAAACTAACAATAAGGGCTCAGTTAATATTTAACCACCAAGTTTGAGAAACAGGCTCAGCAAATGTGTATCTAGATAGTGCTACATTCAAATGACAAAGACTGCTGTATCATGAGAAGAAAATTACCAAAAGAAGTCATGGATCATCTCACCACCAGACAGTTAGCATTATATGAATTTTAATTTTGATGTCCAATCTTGCTGCCAAATATTTATTTTAATTAATTTTCATTACCCTCAATGAGTGAGCAGAAAGATAGAAGAAAACCCAAATTACATCACATAATTGTTTAAGTCACTTATGCTTTCTGGGTGTCTTTTCACTTGTAATCAGACAATAAATAAATTGGTTGTATTGACATTGTTAATACTAATGTTCCATGATTTCTTCAAAGCAAATTCAACCCAATGGAATTCTAACTCTATTGCAATATAAGGCTAGAGAAATACTGGAAATTGATAATAAGTTCTCAGTAACCTTACAAATAATAAAGAATTCTCTTTAACTTTATTTTGAAAACCACAAGCTCATAAGCAATGAAAGAAGTTAACATTTTAAAGGTTAGCAAGATATGATTGTCAGAATTCTGGTTAATTACAAAGTTACATTCATCACATGACAAAAATGAATGGAAATAACTATTACAGTGCTGCTAGGAAAGCCAAATAAATTATGGGTAAAGCTGTTGAATTAGTTCAAAATTTCATTCATGCAGAGTTGTGCTGAAAAATAATATATCAGATGTTTTACCCTTTTTAAAGTAATGAAGCAAAATTTAAAGTTGTGTGACTATGTTATCCTCTTTGTATCAATGCCACTTGTGAATTTCTTGGAATTATAAGAACTCAATAATAATAGACTAGGTGTATCTCTTAATGATTGAAATATGTATAAAATGATAAATTAAGAAAAACAAATTCTTCAACTATGTACTTTTAGTGAAGGGCAAAAACCACACACACTAATTGAAAAACAACTGAAGTTCTTAATTTTATTATTGCCTTACAACATTTTATGCTTAAAAACTCATATTTACTCTCCATGTACAGTGTTTTACTTTGCATTTTATTCAAAAGTTGAGTTTCAACTAATTTTTAAAGTCCAGATATCCCTAGACTATTTATTTGGAATAGATTATAACTAAGAATAAGACATGGTAACTCATGTTTTCCAATTGAAGTAAATTGTGGTGGTGTTTTATCTCTTAATCATGGATCAATGTCCTGTTAATTAATTTTACCAAAATTTTCATAATCATTATATTTGATCAACAACAAAAATGCTATCTCTTTATAACAACAAATCAACAGTAGACTTTAGAAAGTATATACAAATTATTTAAATAAAGATTTACAAGAAGCAGAAATATAATGTACAATTTAGTATATTTTTGAGGTCCAAAGGGATAAATATTTTATAACAAATGATTCTTTAAAATGATAAGTGCCCACGGAAAACAGAGAGTGGGTCAAAAGTCAAAAGTCAAGAGTGTATCTGTGAATTTGAGTATGTGCGTTGGTTGGGGTGCAGAGAAGGAATAAGGGAGCCATGGTCTTTTGTCCCCTGCAGTGAAGATGACACCAACTGGCCTTCACGTTCAGAAACAGACAGATTTGCTGGTGTGTGGTTCATATTCTGCCTCTTACAGCTAAAATAACAGTGTCTAAGAAACAGCAAAAAGCAAACTACATCATATAGCTCATCTCTAGTGTGTTCTGTTTCTCCCATCTAGCCATTAATCTACTACTCTTTATATATACTTTTTGTCCATATTAAGCATTGTTTATTGAGCTATGCAATAGATTTATGGATATGGATTTGACTGATCATATTTGTATCATAATTTGTATCTCATAATTATCATTTTCAGTTCTGATATATGTTTAATATGAAAGTACTAATATCACTATGTTGTTTGCTTTGCCATCTTGTTAGTTTATCAAGTAAGTGATCTTTAATAAGTATAAATTTCTCAAGATGGTTCTTTGGAGAGTGATTCTGCAGTAGCTTAAAATTAAATCATTTTTTCTTGGAATTTGCATTTATAAAATTTAAATACTTGATTCTTTTGAGATTATAGATACCTTAAGTGACTTCAGTGATAGAATTTTATCCACCGTACGACTGCTGACAGCTCGGTAGCTTACTCTAGTGATAAATATTCTGTCTACAGAGAGAGTTGATTTTATGTGCTCTGTCTAAAACTATCCTGAGAGGAACAGATATTTAAGTTATTTGTATTATCCACTAAAATTTGTTCAGAAAGTGATAACATTTTTTAAATAAATTATTTTTCTGATAATCAGCATGAACACTTCAGATTAGTGATGTTGGCCAAGAAAATTAAATAATTTAAAATTAAAACTTATTGTATGTGTGAAATCACTACAGGGGATATTTCTATACAAGTGAATTTTTCCTTTACAAATATATACAAGATCATACTACATTAAACTTGGGGACAGTATCTGAAACTATTTTTTCTTTTTTATTTAAATTTCATATAATTTAAATAATTGCCTACTTAAGTGCATAACACTTGATGGATATTAAAAATTCTATTCTCTCAATTGTTTGAGAATGGAAATTGTGAGGTTTCCATGAAAGAAGGTAGCCCCTAATGTCATCAGCTAACACAATTGTAACAAACGTCAATGACAATGGAACCAAAATATCCTCTGGAGGGATAAGGAACTCCAAACTAATAATCACGGTTACCATAGAGCTGTTAGTGGGGAAAAATCAATGTGACAAAAAGTAATCAAAGAACAACAAAAAGTCTCCTTAAGTTTTACTTTGCTTATTATTGAGGTAACAAAGTACTTGATGGCAATCTATAAATGGAAAGCTTATAGCAATCAGTGCAGTGAATTACACACAAAGAAACTTTCTGCATATCCTTGGGGATGAGTCCAAGAGGAAGAAAACTGTAAAAAGGAAAGGCAAGCACTTCAACATACAAAGGCTTAAGTATTCTGAGGCCACATGCTCTTCTCCAGTTTCCAACACGTTCTGCTGAGAGATGGGTGGAGCCAGGGGACAGTCACGGTCTGAAACAGGAGAAAACCATCCCCAGCTGTCTATTGCCTCTGAACAAATTACAACACCCACAGGTTTCAGTTTTCTTCCAGGGGAACATAAAGCAAATCCTTCACTCTGTATGACCTTTAAATTGCTGATACTGCTTAAAGCCTATCTAAAAAAATGCCTGGTTTCTTTCTCAGGATTCTTGCAAAAACTTGTTCAACTATTTAAGCCTTTTTCTTTGAGAATGATTGTAGAAAAGTTTCAAGGTTTATATTGTTGAGTAAGAAAATGTGGCTTGTGATAAATACACACACACAAAGGATCTTTCTAATCCATCTACAGAGTATGCAGATATGGTGATATGTGTTTCTCATCACACACTGAACAACCAGCCATTCTCACGGATAACACAACAATATGGTGAAATTCCCAAGAGATTGCTTTCAGAACGCAATTCCTGCATTGCTAAAACTGTAGCTTACATAGCTTCTTTTGTGTTAATTTTTTTTTTCACAAACTGAAAGCTGAAGTTGGTACTGTGCTTTCTATGCTTATGTCAAGACATAATGTGACTGTGTATTTTTAAGTTGCATATAATACTAGATGAATAGCAAGCAGTGTAGAAAGCAAAATCCATACCACAAAGTATGAAGTTAGAATCTTGGAAAAGTAGGGTTCAAGAGTTATGCAGGTTGTGACAATGGATTCTTTATCATTTTGCTCAAATTATCCTACTGATTGATCATTTCCCTTTGACTTTATTTCTTCCATGGGGAATTTTAATAAATTTTATAGCCTATGAAAACATTATAAATTTCATAGGCTTGACATTAATTTGTATAGTATATCACAAATGACACTTTTCTGGGTCTATTTTTTGAGAAGGTGATTGTCCAAAGATTATGTAACTAATAATTATAAAAAATACGTTGTCATTGCACTATTTTGATAGACACATTAATAGATTTGAAGCAGTCATTAACATTATATTTGTACTTTATAAGACATGAAAAAATAAAGGCCTAAACCTCAGGACCACTGAATGAATATTGCCCATTTATAGTGGTGTGTTAGAATAGTCAAGACTGGACTACAATTTTTTACAATAGTGTAGTTTCCTTAGCTTGTTTTCACTGTAGCACTATTGGCTAATTTGTAAGTGGTTCCAGTAATCAAAGAAACAAATTATTCATGCTTTCTTCAAAGCAATATTTTGTGAGATTTTGGTCAAAGAATGAGGGTTAGACATTGGTCTTTGTGATGTATTTTTAATATCCACTACAAGGATACCACATGCAATAAATAGGATTGTAAAGTCTACAGCTAACAGTGTGAAGGTACTGGTTACCCCACTGCTTCTATGTCAGATGAGAGATATGAATGGCTGGTCATTTTATAAGGAGGATGAATGATTTTCAAACAAAATATCCCAGTGAAGTCAAAAGAACTACACACTGGTACTAGTAGTCTAGATACTAGAACAAGGAAAGGTTTAGTCCTAATAAATATGCTTCTCTTCTTTTCACATGCTCTATCAAACAACATATTACCTAATATATGAAACAATGGTTTAATTCTGAACCAGCAAAGGCTCACTCTAGATATCTATTTTATATTTTATTAATTTCAAATTATGGCAGTGGCCAGAAGCTACTGATTCAAAACTATTTCCAACTGGTCTAAGTATATTATTACTGAGTGCCTATTTTTAATTCAGTCACTTGGTGAAAAATGTGGTTTTGTACAAACCCCCATGACACCAGAATTGTAAAAATAGTGGACCAAGGTTGTTTACTCTGCATATTTAACACAATGATAAGTATGTGTTACAGGTTGTATGTATATTATCAGAAGAAAAACACTAGGGTAGAAAAACCAGCTCTCATAAAATATTTAAGTGAAACATGTATACCTTCAGGTTTGGTTTGCTTCTAGAAGAGACTTTATCATGCCTGTCAGCCTTCCTCTTCACTGGTCTCTAACAACTTGGTATAGGTATAGTAACCTTATCACTCTGTATAAATCTGAGTGGAAGCCCAACTGAGTCATACTCAAAAAAGGCCAAAAGATTTCTTTGGTGCATAGCAGTCTCTCCCTCACAATAAGAAAGTCACAAGTACATTTAGGGTATAATACAATTTCTGAAGGGAGAATAGTTTGCAAAGTATACAGGCGTCTTCAATCAAGAACCTACAGGCTCTGGTGGGCTAAGATATGCCCATAGCCATTCTTGTAATTGTGGTGGAATGGTTTTATGAGGCTCCAGGAGACTGTCAAAAATATCTTTCCATCTTTGGTTTTTATAGGTTCATCTGTTTGTCTCTTTTATTACAATGAACACTGCCTCATGTTAAGAATATTAGGGTACTATAAATTCTCTTGCTGCTTTCTTAGCAGTTTTGACTTAGCTAAAGTTTTAAATGTACTCAGAGGATTATGCTAGAATAAAGCTCCTAAAAATGTATCATGAAATATTTTTACAGTATTATTCTCAATATGATGAGATTATGTTAAAGCCTAAGAAGGTACCTCTCTCACACACTTTTTTTGTGACTTTATTTTCAGAAAAAAATGATCTAAACGTATACATGATTTTTGGTTCCTTCTCATTGATACTCATTGTTAGTAACCAAATGGTGAAGCTACTTTATGCGGGTACTTGTCACCCACCAGAGAAACACAAGAGCAGACTCGTAATTAGCAGAATCCCACCGGACTTGCTATCTGTGCTTCTGGCACATTGATAAAGCTGAGATGTGAATCAAGGCCCCTCAGGACCTTTCCCCATAAGTCCCTTGAAGAAACTCGTGGTCTCTAAGCAACAGCTCAACTCAGTGAGCCAGGGCAAGGCTTGCTCCAATGGCCACACTAGGAACTGTGCTCTAAGAGTCTCAGCTCAGAGTTGCTCTGATATATTTACTAATGGCATGTCTACAGAAGATGCCGTGTGTTAAAGAAACTTAGAGGCATGAACCCTGAAATGTTGGATTCCAGGGAAGGCTGCCTTGTCTCTCCTCAGAAGGACTCAGTCATGTGCTCTTCTGCTGTGTCAGCAAAATTATCAGTGTAGAGTTTGGGTAATTTTCTTTTTATCCCTGAAGGCTTACGATAATTATTTTTCATGGCAACATTAACTCTTATGATTAGTCTCTTTATGAGGTTTTCATACCTATCTGAGTGATTTGGGGAGCGTAGGTAGTTGCAGTAAGTGCACACTTATCAAGAAGGAATGCACAACCACTTTACTCAGCAGACTCAGTAGTAATTCACTGAAAGGAGTTCTCAATCTGCTCACAAGCTATGGATCAGGGTGAATGAAATGTATTTTTTTTTGTTTTGTTTTTTTTGAGATAGGGTTTCTCTGTAGCTTTGGAGCCCATCCTGGATCTAGCACTTGTAGACCAGGCTGGCCTAGAACTCACAGAGATTCGCCTGCCTTTGCCTCCCAAGTGAAGGGATTAAAGGCATGTGCCACTACTGCCTGGCTCAGGATGAATGAAATCTTAAGAGGGATCAGCAAAAAGGTACCCTTTAATAGATTAAGTTCGGTAGAACATTTTGCTATCAAACAAAAAGTCAGGTTTTCCTCTTGCTTGACCTTGACCTTCTGTTCAGGAATCTGATCTGTATTCCCTGACAGATATCTGGTTTAGGCACCTGATACCAGGTGAGTCAGACAGAGTAATTTATATTTTCACTCACTAAATTATGGTCAAAATATGTCTATGTTGACCTGAACTAGCCAAACTTTCTCTCTTTGAGAGGAATTTTCCGTTTCCCTCCAAACTTGGACATTCTCATGTTGTAGAACTGAAAAAAAAAATTGCAAGCCAAACATTTTCTCTTTCCATCCCAACCAATCGAGCTCAGGGCAAGAAAAATTCAAGCCATGCAAGTTCTGATTCCATAGCAAATGCCAAGCCCCTGATGACCCATGCAAAAATTCCTCTGTGAAACTTAAAACATCTACTTTCATGTATCATTTGTTCTTCTTTTAACTGCAAGATAGCTGAGTTCATTTTCAGTGTAGCTTTGTGTCTTTCTCAAACATTTTGGAGTTGGGGATTACACCAATTTCTCAAGTAGCTCAGATGGAAGAAACAGTCAATGACAAGGCAACATCAACCAGACAGAGAGCATAACGGACACGCAGGGCAGCTGGGCTGGTAATCTTGTTTCCAAAATGCTTCCTTCTTGTGTTTCTGCTCATAATCCTCATAGGATCAGAGTGGGCTACTTACTGTTGTTAACAGGGGGTCTTTTTCATTTTCTAACAGCACTAATTTAAAAACAGCTATTCAACATAATTTTAATGTGACAAATTAGTTTTCAATAATTTAAGTGAGCATATCCTGTCACCCTTAGCACATTTGATATATCCTAATCTGTAGATGAATATAGTAATATCCTACATACACAGACACACAGACACATAGACATACAGACATCTCCCCCCACCACACCCACACACACACACACTCGAGCTACAGGGTCCTTCTTAATAGAATATTCTAATTTAACAGCCTCTTAATTGTCACTGGGCTTCTTTACATGGAGAGTTATGATGCCATAAGTAACGATTACATGATTTGTTTCTGTCAAAATTGAAAAAGCCACAGAGCTTAGAGTGGGTCATTATTGTGTTTAAAGACAGGACCTGTGTCGAAACAGGAGCAAACAGTCTTAAGGACAAATGTTGGTGACCCCAACCAGGCACAAACTAGATTGGGCAAATTTCCCAGTGCCAAGGCTTCTGCTACAGTCAGACACAAAGAATTTTTCTTATTGAAATGATTGTTCATATTATTGGAATTTTTTGTAAAACATAGATTTCCCCCATAGAAATTCAATAAATAAAGGACTTAACCACTGAATCAAGGAAGCAGAACTCCAGTTTTTAACCTTTCAGTTGGGACTAGGCCCTACCAATGTTAATTTGTACCACAATTGATCTTCCAGGATACACAGGGTGAAATGACCCCATGGAAGGTCCAGGGCAGACTGTTTTGCTGGTCAGTGGTGGCCTCTGTATGTCACTGAATCAGGCTGGAGCTATAGCTGAATCCATAGCTGCTGGACCGAGACAACGGTGGCTGAGCCTCTTCACTCTGTTCTGCAGCATAACTTGGAAATGTCTGTGCCCTGGACATCTTTGATGAGCCAAACCCATGACCTGGAGAGGAGGAAAGGAAAGCTGTTCTAAGAAACACATCGGAATAAGGAAACGGTATCTGTAGAAAACAGAACAAACAAATCTAACCGAAGACTTCAAACCTACATCAAGCTTATAAGAAGAATTGCAAGAATCTAGGCTTTGGTATCCAGATTCTTTTTTTTTTTTTTAAACTCAGTACTGGGAATTAAATATAGGGCCTCTCATATGCTAGTCAAAGTATTTAACCTAGCTCTCTTTTTTACTTTACGGTACTGAGTAAGCTGCCAAGGCAGATCGTGAAGTTCTGATCCTCCTTCTTCAGCCTCCGAATTAGCTTTAATTACAGTCTGTGCCACCATGTCAGGCTTTATTTTCTTGATCTTGATGAGATAAGAAAATATCCAGGAATCAGTATTTTTCCCAACTACTTCTTTCCTAGAATTATGGACATCCAGAGAGCTAGGCTAATATAAACATTCCCCTCTCCAACCTTTGAAATGAGAGCAGAAATCCTTTCCCTAAAAAGGTACTTCTTACAGAAAGCCTGTTCTTTTTTTTTTAACCTTCCCTTATATCTTATATTCAATTTTTAAAAATGGAAAAAGAAAGAAAGAAAACTAATGAAATGCTTTCTTTAAAGCATCTGGGAACAGACACTTTGGATTTTACCCTCATCAGTAATAACCAATTACCAAAATGATTTTACAGTAATAGATTAGGGATTCTAGTTTCTCCCAGGAACTTAGTGAGTCCCTTTAACTGATGAATATCTTGGTTTACCAAGGTAATCTGCTTCGATGCTAGCAAAAGTGACTAAAAGTTGATTCTTACACAAAATATACCCCAAGAAAATCCTGCACATAAATTTGGCTGTTTAGCTGATACCTTGTGATAAAAAATTTTCTAATACCAATCGAAGCAAAAGTGATTGCTTAAAATGTGCCAAAATTTTCACAATGTGCAAAGAGAAACACACACACACACACACACACACACACACACACGCTTTAGAAAGACTTTCCAATAGTTGTCTCACTCTTTTTATATCCAGTATTCTTTGTGCTTGAGGGTGGTTTGTTCCTGGTGACGGAAAGGAAGCGTTTAGTGAGGCAGAAGAAAAATAGATCCTGTATTGCTGCCCTTTCAGAGTTTATATTGTACTCAAGAGATGAAATGCAGTTAATTTGATTTGTGCTTTAGCAGATCTCTTGGGAGAAGAATTCAGAGAACACTGTCTATTAACATAGAAACATGGGGCATCCATTGTCATAGCCCCTTTGTGGCCCTGTCCTTTGCAATGTCATAGGCTCAAAGCCAGTTTCACTGCCACGTGCTTGATGACTCCCAAAATATCCTTGCAGTGTGGAAAGCTTGAGATCCAGGAAGAAAGCCCATAGGAACTGGATAATTAAAAGCTAATTCAAATCGGTAAAACAGCCTAAATGTTTAAAAAAAATTGTGAGATAGAAATCTTGCTTTCTAGCAAGAAATTGTTCTAAATTTGCTGGTCTTATTTTTCTGCTGACCAGGGATTAGGAAGAACTAGAGACTAGTTGCTTGTATAGCTTGGAGGAGGAAGAGTGGAACATCTTTCCAGTCCTTCTTGGGGTGTCTCTTGTATCAGGTACACTTGAGCTTTTTGAACCTTTTGCTTCTACAGTTTTTCCTGAACTGAATCTATGCTATGGTGTGATACATTAAGCTGATCTGCATCGATAGCTACTAAAATGGTCTGAAAGCTGAATTGTTGACACTTAAAGTCCTGTGCTCCTATTTTCCTCCCTTAGTGTGTTCATGCTTTGGGAGAGGTATCATTACACTTGGTTCTGCGCATCTGCCTCACTTGCTGTTAGCTACTTTACTTTTGCCTATAGGTCTCTCCATTAAATTATTGTAAAATTTCAGCTAGATGCATCTGCTCTTTCCTCCTGAAGACTCTGATTGGTGTGGGAAGTCCTGTATAAGTGCTGCTTTTATTGGTTAATAAATAAAGAAGCTGGCTTGGCCTGTGATAGAGTAGAGTAGAGTTAGGTGGTGGAGGGGGGAGAACAGACTAAACTGAATTGTGGGAGAAAGAAGGCAGAGTTAAGGAGATCCCATGGAGCTGCCAAAGGGGAAAGATGCAAGCCACTGGCTGTAATATTGCCAGTAAACCACAGCCACGTGGCAATATACAGATGAATGGAAATGGGTTAAATTAAGATGTAAGAGTTAGTCAATAAGAAGCTAGAGCTAATAGGCCAAGCAGTGATTTAATTAAAACAGTTTCTGTGTGGTTATTTTGTGTCTGGGCAGCTGGAAGTGAACAAGCGCCTTCTTACTACATCTGATAATATATATAAAAAAGGAATCATGAAAATGAAGCAGAGAAACAAGAAAAGCGGGGAGAATTCTGAGACAGGTGTTTGATGAAGGCCATCCAGGAGATGTTAGAAAGTGGTTATGGAAAGGAAATGAGAGAACTTCAAGGAGAGGATCAAAGTTAAGGGAGTGTTAAAGGGTTAGGATTGTGATGGCAGAAGTGGCAACTCCAGTCAACATGCTGCCTCAGCTTCTTTTTTATCAGTTGTTAATTTGAGGGATCTAACCTAGCTCTGGATTTCTTGGTTTCTTGATCTAAAATCAGATGATGATAACAAAGGCACTTAACTTATATTGTGGCTTCAAACAAAGGATTTTCCTTTTTAATTCTATAATATTGAACATAAAAAGTAGATAAGACAATGGATATTTACCAAAGTTCAACTAAAAAAAGTCTACAGGAAACAACATGTCTAGAGGGGTCCTGGCTTTACAGAGCTGATCAACTGCTTTGAGAAAGATGATCAGGCAAGAAGAGCATACTACAAGTACCAAGTGCATGGTTTGCTCCGCTAATGCTAGACAGAAACAGAGGAGAGGTGGGTAGTGAACTACACATGTCAGTCCAGCTCTCCAATCTGCTTCCCTTCACAGATGAGCAGTGCATTTCTCACTACAAGGGACTTCAGAGACAAATTGAACTTTGCTGTAATTTTGGGACCTCATTGTCCCATATGGGGAGGGCATATTCTACATAAGTATTGTGGAAAATAAACAAGTTGACACATATGATTGGTGAAAGCCAGAAGAAACTGAAGATATGTGCTTAATGCTAGTTTTCTTCCATTTTTCTTCACAGAGTGAGCTCACACTCTGTTTCTCTGCTCAGCATCCACATTCCCTTACCATTTTAATGTGCTGCCTCTTTTTATGATATGTTTTGAATGTTATTCTCTTTCAAGGTCACCAGTGTGGTTTGTTTGTTTTTTACATACTCTGTGAATTATTTCTGGTTTAATTGGAAATTAGTTTATGACTTTCTTTTACTTCAGTTTTTCTTTACTTCAGAGAGTTCACAAATTATGCTAATCAACAAAATAACATACCTCAGTCAGAACTGAATATATGAAGGTTGTTTGATAAAGACAATAAATATGAACAAAGAGAGAAATAATTAGGCCCTTTCTCAGCATCCATTGGAATCATGCCCTTAGGCAGTGTTGATGAAACAACAAACAACAAACATAAACTGTGAGGCTTAAATTAAAAACTCAGTGCAAAAGACCTGCTCATTCCTAGTGACGAGGAGTCTAGTGAAGCGCTTTGTCAGTTTTCCCCCAGTTGGTCATACAAACAGATAAGGTGAATATACACTAAGAGCATCTCCACAGTTCTGCAAATTAAAAGTAACAGATCTGCTAACAATGATAAGTCTATATTAAAAATCCTCTTGAATTTTTATTTTCCTTCTAGCTTTAGTAGTCAAGTCTGCTTTACTAGAAAATGATATTTTTGTTCAAATGTTCCATGTTTCTAAGGTGTTGATAACTATATTTACCCAGTGGGTTCAAATATCCTCTGACATGGTAATTGTATGTGCACCTACCAAACATAATCTGCTTAGTTTCACTCTAGAAGGAAGATTATATGTTTGGTATAGAGTCATTTAGTTCATTTGCTTTATTCTAACAGCATTATTCCGGGAAATGAAGAACATCACATAACAATAAAGATACAATGAATGCCTACTTTAAAAGGAAGCTTCCCTGCTGGATCCCCAAATGCCCAAACTAGCAATGAAGTGGAAAGAATGCAAATGTAGTAGAAAATGGCAGCCAAGCTGGAGCGCTGGAGCCAGGATTCTTATGTAGAGAAGCTGAGGAGAGGAAAGGAAGAAGACAAACATGATGTTCTCTTCTGCCAGTAATTAAAAAGTGTGTTATCAGCAGTTTTTGCTGAACTCCCCCAACTTGACTGACATCTGCTTTTCTACTTTTATTAATCAACTCTAATTTCAATGTAGATTTTAAAGTAAATTGCTTTCATGAAAGCCAGAAGGATTCCTAAACATAAAGCTTTTGGATACTCGTTGGTAAAAGGAACTGGCCTTGATACAGACACTTAATAGTTTATGCTTAAAAGATTTGTTAGAATCTGCAGGAGCTGAAAGGATGTTGTTACTTTAAGTAATAAAACAACATAAAGTTATTAGTATAATGAATGAGTTGGGGAAGTTCTCTGGTGAGAAAGGAAACATGGGGTAAAAGCGTTTATAAAAATTTAGGCTGGATACTCAGGAGAAGTACTGTCTTTAACAAATACCTTCTAGCCACTAGCAGCCAGAAGAATGGGGAGGCTGCACCCATACAATGGAGAGAAGAGAATGGAAGGAAAAACAGGTGACACAAAGCTAGGTTGTCTGAGTGGACTTACCTCAGTGTCTTGTGACCAAAGGAGGGTTTTAAGTTATGTTTAATACTTGACTGTTAATCTTAAATCTAAGTGAAAGCTAAAACCATACTAGAGTTAGATACAACCAACAGTTCCAACATATCTCAATAATTAATCACCAGGGATTAATTATACATAGATATGCTGAGATTCATTGCCAACATTTCTTCTACAAACTGTATTTGACTTTTACTCAGTTTTTAGTAGTTGAAATTGAAACCAGTGTTAAGCTGGGCTTGATTTTTGTGGTCTCTTAAAGTACTTCTGAAATTCCTATGGAGATCTGAGGGTGTAGTTTTATGACCTGAAATAAACTTTCGGGTGCATCAAAGCTTAGCATATTTGATAAAAATGATAATTGGTTTAATCTATAAGAAGAATAGTTTGGAAGAAATTTACAAAAACTGCTGCTCATTGAGTACAAATTCCATGCTATGCTTAAAAAGAATCATCCTATTAGACAGGGAGTGGTGGCAGACATCTTTTATTCCAGCACTTGAAAGGCAGAGGCAGGAAAATCTCTGTGAATTCAGGACCAGTCTGGCCTACAAAGCTAGTTCCAGGACAGCTAGGGCTGTTTCACAAAGAGACCTTGTCTTGAAAAACAAACAAACAAACAAAAAAAGAAGCCAAACAAACAAAAAACATCCTATCAACTTGAGGAGAGAAAACACATCATTTGTTACCCTCACAGGATTAAGGAACACTCAGATTGGTGGTGGTAAAATAACTATTTCCCAATATATTTGTGGAGGTGTTCTATAAGATACTCAGATTATATAAACAAGATTCTCATCAATCATCTAGTTCTTCTATATGAAGTAAAAGGGAGAATGAAGGTAAATTCTCTAAGATAAAGTGCCCATATTTCCTATACTTCGGACATGGAATTCTTGATTCTCAGACTATCAGATTTTCAATGAATTATGTTCCTGGTTTCCTGAGTTTCCAGCTTGCAGATACCATATTAAGGGACTTCCTTCTTTACAAGCAAACAACCCCAATTCTAATTAAATTGTTTCTATACAATTCTTTTGGTACTCTTTTTCTGGCTAACTTTTTGATAAGAAAGGTATCAGTTGTCCCCTAAAAATCTACTGTGCCAAATCCTGGGTCCCAAGCTGTTGGTGCTTTTGAGGAGAGATGATTCAGTCATTGATGAAATTAGCATTCTAAAATTAAGGATGCTAAGTTCATCAATGACTGAGCTTGTTGTTGATTTAATAATCAATGGGCTCTTGGGAAGTGATTCTAAAAATGACAGCTCAGCCACATGGATAGGGCTCAGGCCATGTTGGGCCCCAAAATGTAGGTGTATTAAAAAGGTCCACCATAGCCAAGAATGGAGTATAATAAATATTTATTTGTTTGGAGCTAAAACTCCCAGTAAGGATAGAGATCCAAGGTTATTTGTAGGCGCTTGAATCTAGGAACCGAATTCAGCAAAAAAGGGGCCATGCATGTTTTTCATCCACGTTTATAGTACCTCAGACCATGCCCAAATGGACTGGTATCTAAAGGCTATTGACTGAAAGAATTCCCACAACACCTAAGAGAAGGAAGTAGGTCACTGGACTATGGCTATGCCTTTGAACAATATACCTTGTCCCTGGTCACTATTTTCTGCTTTATACTGCTGAAAATTGAGTCCCCTTCCTTCATTATGTTTTTTTTTTTTTTTGCTGTGATATTGTTGCATTGACTTATACCTAAAAACAATGAAGACAGTCGATTACATGCTGAAAGCTTTAAAACCACACACAAATAACCCCTCCTTCTGTTAATTCCTTTGTCGGGTATTGCATTACAGCAATGAACAACTGACTTACACAATTATATATATACATATATATGTATATATATTTTGCATATAGATAAACTAAATAAGGCCTACAGATGTTTAACAATTCCTAAAAATATTTTGTAGGGTAGGTATCACAACCCATTTTCTCAACAAATGAAATTGCCTATAATATTTTGTTCCACTTCCTCACAGAGGCTCTTTAGAAACACATCTCACTTTGTTAAAAGATAATCAAATATCAATTTTTACAATTCAGCTCCTAAATACTTTACTCAAGTGCCTGTAAAATAATGAAGTAACCGTGAATGAACAAAATCAATTCTAGTAATGAAGCTATGTCCTAGTTTGCTAAGGCTGCCCTAAATATATTTCAGCATGTGTAATAAGCCACAGTAGTTCATAGTCTTAGCTTTTGGTGCTGCAACCTGGTGAGGATTACTGTCCCCTGGGGTCACTCTCATCCAGAAGTGAGCTTCTTTCTTGGAATTACAGTTGGCCATATTCTTTCTTCTGTGTGTACAGGCCATTAACACCATTACTTTTTTTTTTTTTTTGAGGAGATCCATTGTACTTCATGAATCCTACCCATATTACCTTGTTTTATCTCAACTGGCTATTTAAAGGTCCTCTCACCAATGGCATTCTCATGGGTCATTTGGGATTTAACCTATATATTTTTAAAGAACACAATTCTGCACACACACACAAAATGTATAAAGTAAAATGAATCAAGAGATAACATAAGAACAAAAGTGTATTATCTTATTTTATGCAGCTATACAGAATACCTGAGACAATATGCTCATAAGAATAGATATTTAACTCACTGATCTAGAGGTTAAAAGTACAGAAAGCATAACATTAGATCTGTTGAGGATATCCTTGTTTGTAATGTGGCAGGTGGTGTTCAGGATAGACCTGCATGCACAAGTGATCACATGGGAAGGGAAAAACACACTGGACCCTTACAAGAATCATGTTAATTCCTTCCAAGGGCTTGTCCTTGATCATCTAACAATTTCATATTAGGATCTGCCTGATAAAGGTCCCGTTGTTTCTTAGTATCATCATATCTTGGACTAATCTCCAACATTTAAACCTTGAGGGACACACTCAAACCATATCCAATACATAGAGCCAATCAATAGATGACATTTTTGCTTTTCAGAGGAACTATTCTTGTTCCCTAGTTTTAAGATATAATTGTTGGACATAAGTGAGCATTTTCCTGGGCTTTCTCTTTGGGTTATTTGTACTTGTTTACGAGGTAATATAGTGCAGTTTAGGATTGCATACAATGTAGCTAGCTTTCTTGTACTTTCTTAGACCACCAGCCCACAAATAATGACACGGAGACTTATTTTGAAAGCTTGGCCTTTAGCTTTGTCTTCTTCCCAACTAACTCTTACAATTTAGTTAACCAGTATTTTTTTAATCTACATTCTGCCACACAGCTCAGTTACCTCTCCTGTACCATATGTCTGACTTTGTCTCAGTCTCCTGACTCTCCTCGTCCCTGCATTATCTCTTTCCCTAGAAGTCCCAGCATTTCCCTCCTGCCTAGCCATTGGTCATTCACCTCTTTATCACAGTGATAAAAAATATTCTACAGCAATACAATAATTAAGCACAACAGCATATTTTCATTCTTCCTAACATAAACAAACAAACAAACAAACAGCAAAAATTTCACCAGGAAGTGGTGGCTCACACCTTTAATACCAGAATTTGGGAGGCAGAGGTGGGCAAATCTCTGAGTTCAAGGTCAGCCTGCTCTACAGGTTGAGTTCCAGCACAGTCAGAGCTACACAGAGAAACCTTGTTTTGGAAAAACAAAAAAACAAAAAATAAAAACAAAACCAACAAGAAAACCCCATAGGCCATGACCTTTCTGATCTACAGCATTAAAATGCCCAGAGGGCAGAAAAGTACTTTTCCAAAGTTCAAGTATAAGAACTTACACACATCTTATGGATATATAGAGTTTTTTTTCCCTTTTAGAAATATACTTAAGTGTGTGTGTGTGTGTATGTGTGTGTGTGTGTGTGTGTGTCTATGAGTACACCAAGTATGTGTGAGAGTTACAGAGGCCAGAAGAGGGTGTTAGCTCCTTTGAGAATGGAGTTACAGGTCCTTGCGAGCCATCTAATTTGGGTGTCAGGAACTGACTTCAAGGCCCCTGGAAGAGCAGCAAGTACTCTTAACTATAGAACCATTTGTCTAACTCCATGATTTACTTTTTGTTAATTTCCTTTTGCCACGCAAAGCACCTAAAACTACAATTTTAAAAACAGTCAGATCTATTTGAGTTTTCTGGTTTTAGGGCTTAATAAAAATATTCTCCTCTTTACAAAAATAATAAATTCTTTCCTTTACATTTTCCCAATATTTGTATTAATTATTTTCTCCCTTTTGCTCTTGAACTGATGGGAAATTTACTTGGGTTAATGTTCTCCATTATGTGCATCTTATTGCGTAGTGGCCAGGTGCATAAGTTTGAAAGACTGTGTTAAGATCCAGCTTTCACTAATTCTCTCGGTGTGCCTGATGTTCCCTAACTATCATGTCCCTCAAGTTTCTCAGCATTGTGATAGTGTTCATAATAGCTCCTACTAATAGAATATGTACTGAGTTAACTCACTGTGCAGGCTAATAGCTAATTACCATATGCTAATACACAAAAGCAGAGACAATAAGTACACTGATTCTTCTTTTTTTTTTTTTCTTAACCCGTCAAATATAGTCTTGCTGCATGGGTTTGACTGAATGATCTTTAATTGAAGATGATCAATCCACTAGGGTCTTGTTCTTTTTTCTTTTCCTTTTTTTTTTTTTTTTTTTTTTTTTTTTTTTTTTTTTTTTTTTTTTTTTTTTTGTATTTGAGACAGGGTTTCTCTGTAGCATTTGGAGCCTGCCCTGGAACTTGTTCTGTAGACCAGACCAGGCTTGCCTCAGAGACACAGAGATCTGCCTGTCTTTGCCCTCAAGTGCTGGGATTAAAAGCACGCACCACTTCTGCTCAGCACTGTCACACTCTTTAAAAAGAATCCTTCCCCCTCTCCCAATACCTCCGCAGATTGAGAGATTTGTGTTTACCTTCTGTCTCCATGTTGGAATTTTGTCTGTCCTGAGACTGCACAGTTGTGCACACTCATGAAAGTACTGTGAGTTCATGTGTGCAAATGCCCCGCTGTGCCCAGAAAACACTAGATACCTTCCACTACCTATGCTTCTTACAATCCTGCTTCATCTTCCACAATGATTCCTGAGCCTTGGGAGAAGAGAGTATGATACTGGTATTTCAGTTAGGGCTGAGCATTCTGCAAGCTCTTATTCTCTATACACTGACCAGTTGTGGGTCTCTGGGTTAATTACCATCTAATGCACAAGGAAGCTTCTCTGATGAGGGCTGAACTAATCAATGGGTAAAACGGTAAGTCATTAGGAGTTGGTTTAAAACTACACCCATTTAGCAGAGTAGTAGTAATGGGTTTTTTAGTAGAGCCTATAACCTTTCTGATTAGAGGTCCTTGGTTCCAGTAATGGGTCAGAAATGGGCTACACATTGTGGAGTGCACCATAAATCCAAGCAGAAAGTATTTGGTTACTTCCTTGATAATTAATGCCACTACTGAGCCAATGGGTGTGTCTTAACAGGCTGGTCACAGACGTGGCTTTTAGTGTTTTAAATATTTCTGAATTACTCTCCTTATTCCCTGGGCTCCCTGCTGTTTAACTGTTTGAGTCCTGTCTTTATAATGTTAGAGTCTAGTTTCACATTATTTTTTGTTTTGCCTGACTTTGTTTTTAATTTATTTAACTTTTACTTCCAAACTTAACAGAGTTGCAGGAAAATTAAGCCATTATAACTTAAACTTGTAACAAGTTTCTCATTTCCTTTATTTTCTACTGTTTCTTGTCTTTCATGTGCAAACATACAGAAATATAATATTTACTGCTATTATTATTATTGCTGTTATCATTAAAGTATGGACTTGTTTCACAGATGGATATCTGAATATTCTTTACTCATATCTTTAAAAATTTATAAAATATTCAAATGCATAGTGATGTGGGAGTCCCCTCTGTGTGTTGCTTGTATTGGTTAATGAATAAAGAAACTGCCTTGGCCTGACAGGGCAGAACTTAGGTATGTGGAGAAGACAGAACTGAATTCTTGGAGGAAGAAAGCAGAGAGAGAGAGAGAGAGAGAGAGAGAGAGAGAGAGAGAGAGAGAGAGAGATGCCATGGATCCATGCCCCGAGGTAGATATGCTGAAACTTTTCTGGTAATCCACGACCTCGTGGTGAAATACAGATCGGTAGAAATGGGTTAAATAAAGATGTAGGAGTTAGCCAATAAGAAGCCAGAGCTAATGGGCCAAGCAGTGTTTTAATTAATACAGTTTCTGTGTGGTTATTTTGGGGCCAAGCTAGCCAGGCAGCTGGGATGAACAAGCAGCCTCCTTGCAACATACATAGTGTTTAGTTTATGTGGTATTCAGTCATAAGTAGACTGGTGGTTTAAAAATAACGAGATACTGATAAATATCTGCTATGATGTAACTTTAGTATGACTAAAATGTTTTAATTTATTAAAATAGAATTATATTTTAATAGCAATTTCATACATTTTTCATAACAAAAATAGTTTTATAAATTTTCTAGTTGCTGTAACATCCATTTATTTCCATTTCTTGCATTTAATTTGTCTTATATTCTAATTCTTATAATTACTTACTGGGATATTAATTTTCTACAACTGTGATCTCTTTATAAAAGCTAGCTTAACTCTTTACTATTAGCAGATGGAGAATCCATTTGAATAATTATAGGCTTTACAAATACTCTATGGCAGCCAGTAAAATGGCAAATATTAAAAAGGAATATTTTAAACTGCATGACATGAATACAGAATGCATGAAATGAAAATCCATTAGTGTTAATGTACAAAATAAATGGCATATAACCCATAGTGATAAATTCAAATGATTTAAAAAGTATATTTTATTATCTTTTTCAAAGGGTTATTTATAAAATTTGAGTAGAGAAAAAATAAAGTATAGGCTACATATTGGCTTTCATTTGTGAGCATGCTGGCAGTTTTGGCAATCAAGGAACTATCTATGATTATAAATATATCAAGTTCAGATAGCGACCTGAATTTTATACTCAGTTATTTAATACTTTTACAGAAATATCACATTAAGGTTATACAAATTAAGGACAAGAGAATTCATATCAACTAATGTTCCCTAAAACTGCAATTAATAAGTAACTGGAAGATTCTGTTTGCTGCAAATAAACATCTTTTTCTGAGAATGAAACATCTCATACAATAAATGCTTGGATTTGACTTGTGATGATAATGTTATATGTAGAATTGTCAAATGCCAAGTAAATTTGTATAGAGGTGGGTTTTCAGAAAGTCAGTCTACATGGAACATCAGGGTGTTAATTAAAACCACATTCAGATTTTCACATAATGCAACACATTTTTATACTACCACATATTGAAAACAAAGTTCATACTTAGTCTAAAAACTTAAACAATTTAAAGGTTCCACTTCAAAATCTGCATAACATGATGAAATCTGGATTGTTCATCTCACTGGTTCTAAAAGTTTAAATATATAACTATTAAAGTTAAACATTAGAGTAGAAGTTTAGGTAGGACTTACCTTTTAATAACTTATTATACTGAATTTGCTAAGATTCAGGAAACATTGTGACAATCACAAACAAAATTCTTCCTAATTTTGCAAATATTTAACATACACATTTTAAATGATATAGTCTTTGTCAGTCTGTGTTTATGTGTATGTACTTGTGTCTCACAAAATTTAATCACACAGATCAAGAGCAAGAAAAAATAATATAATTTTGAAAATATATCTTAGAGTTAGATGTGCACAGTGGGGATGGTAACTACTTTTTGTGATACACTATACCATGGGCTAAAAAGTATGTGGAATATTCTGAATTATTTTTATACTAATGAAATACAAATTCCCCCCGCCCAAACTCTGTCTTTTCCTTTGTTTTATTTCCCTTTCATAATTATGGGAGTGGGAGTCCTATCAATTAGTTTTTATCTTTTTAAAATTTCATAATACACAATTACTTATTAGAACATTATTTATAAATCAGACATAGTGCATGGGATAAGGCAAAGATGAAGGCCCCCCAAATGCTGGATAGACAACATAAAGGAAGTCTGTGGAACCTTGGGTATGACAATAACACAAGCATCAAGACTGCACAGGATAGGAACAAATGGAGAACCTTATAAATGTCCTGCCCAAGCATGCTTAAGCATTACTATGGCATAAATGATGATGATGATGATGGAAATAAGGGTTTATGTTAAATCTATCATGATTCTCTCCTAAGAAATAGCTACCTTCAGCCAATTCTGTCATGTATTTGTATAAACATCTATTTATTGCACGTGTGTGTATGTTATGGTGTGGTGTGTGAGTGTATGTGAGTGTGCATGTGCTTGTGTGTGTGTGTGTGTGTGTGTATACCAACTGAGGGTTCTTTATAAATTTAAATGTGCTTACTCTTCTACCTTTGTATTTTCCAGTTCCTGTCTTGTACTCATTTGAACTTTAGCCCTCACAAAGCTCCACTTTTCCTTCGAAATTCATTTAGAAGAGGGGAGAGGAAGTTGTGTATGGTTTAGAGACGCAATCACAAACAACAAAATAAAGGACTTGGCAGAGGTGCTTACTGCCAAGACTGGTGTGTTGGCTAGTTTTATGTCAGCTTGATACAAACTAGAGTTGTCTAAGAGGGAGGGAAGGAGCCTCCGTTGAGAAAATGCCCATATGAGGTCAGGCTGTATGGTTTTTTTGTAGGGCATTTTCTTAGTGATTGATGTGAGCCTATCCCACTGTGGATGAGACCAACCCTGTTTGTAGTTCCTGCATTCTATAAGTAACAGGCTGAACAACCCAGTAAGCAGCATCTCTCCATGGCTCCATCAGCTGGCTCCGGCCTCCAGGTTCCTGTCCTGCTTTAATTCCTTTCCTGACTTTAATGATGAACAGTGATGTGTAAGCTTAAGTTAAGCAATCACTTTCCTCTCCAAGTTGCTTTTGGTTGTGGTGTTTCATCACAATAACAGAACAATAAATAAGACACTTGATAACCTGAATTTGGGTCTTTGAACATAGATGATGTAAAGAGAGAACCTACTCCACAAAGTTTATCCCCTGACCTTCATATGAGCATTCTGTTTCACACACACACACACTCAAGTAAATGCAAATATATGAAAAATTTTTTCTCCATGTTTTGGTTAAGATTGGGTGCTAAAACCAATCACCTAGGAAACCTGACTTTCTAGTTTGAATGAAAGCCACACCCTCCTGTGTTCTTTTAGCACCTGGAACAAACCTCATTTTATCTTTTATCTCTCGTGTATCTTTTCCTTTAAGCTTGAGAAGAGGAAGTTTGTTTACCTTTGTGTTTTTGCAGCCTTGTGAAATGCCAGGCACACTGCATTCAATAAATATTAATGACTAAAACTATGAAAAATGCATGTGACAGCTCAGTCCTGCGTGCACAGAAGAATGGAACATGCAGAGAATGAAGCAGTTTCACATCTTGCTTTGCATACCTTTGATCATAAAAGTTACATGTTGAATCATAGCAATTAAATGTTGTTACCTTGTCCTAACTAATGGGGAAATAGCAATCTTTTTTAAAATAAAAATTTAAACTATAATGCAAAACTAAATGGGATTATCTGATATTATTATAGGTAAAAATGTTGTAACAATCCTAGCAGGAGTGAAGATACTCTATGGAGACACTTGTTCTCCTTGGCTATCAGACTGAAAATAATGATATTCATTGAATTAGATTTTTCTAGTCTCTTACGGTTTCTATTGCTATTATAAAACACCACCACCAAAAGCAACTTGGGAAGGAAAGGGTTTATTCTACCTAACAAATGTCATCTCACAGTTCCCCAGAGGGAACTCAGGGTAGCAACCTGGAGGCAGAAACATGCAGATGCCATGGAGCAGTGCTACTAACTAGTTTCTCCATACGCCGTGTTTGGCTTGCTTTCTTATAGAACCCAGGAATACCAGCATAGGTGTTGCAATGCTGACAGTGAGCTGGACCCTCCCATAATAGTCATTAATCAAGAAAATGATTGATCAAACCACAGACTTGCCCACAGTCTAATCTCTCAGTTGAGTTTCCTTTCCTCTACCCAGTGACTCCAGATTGTATGAAGTTGACACAAAATTAGGCAGGAAACCTGAGAATTTCATTCCGGGACAAGGAAAAGAGTAAATTCTGGTGCCAGTGAAAGGAAGAACTAAACTTATTTAACCACTGTGCAGGGTCAGCCTGAATCTAGACAATGATGGGTCAGTGTTGGACAAGATCACACTTGACCAAGGTTTAGTTATGTACACCTCCTGCTCTCTATTTAAACCTAAACATTAGTTAAGACCCCCAAACATGAACCAGAGAGGGTATCACTTGACCTCTTTACATATTTCTTTTCCTAATATAGTCAAATTGAATATATTAACTTCTTTGGTTTTCACCATTACTTGTGCGGTGGTTGAAAGAAAATGGCCCCCAAAGAGAGGGGTACTATAAGGAGGTATGACTTTGCTGGAGTAGGTATGGCCTTGTTGGAGGAAGTATGTCACTGTGGAGGCAAATCTGAGGTCTCATATATGCTTAAGATACTGCGCAGTTTCTCAGTTTACTTCTTGTTGCTTTATATCAATATATAAGTGATGTGGGAGTTCCCTCTGTATGCTTGAATACCATTAATGACTAAAGAAACTTCTTTGGACCTATAGCAGGGCAGAACTTAGGTAGATAGGGAAGACAGAACTGAATGCTGGGAGAAAGAAGGGCAGAGTCAGAGAGAAGCCATGTAGGCCCTGCTGGAGCCAGATGGAACTTTATCCGATAAGCCACAGCCACGTGGTGCTACACGGATTACTAGAAATGGGTTAAATTAAGATGTAAGAGTTAGCTAATTAGAAGTTAGAGTTAATGGGCCAAGAAGTGTTTTAAATAATATAGTCTGTGTGGTTATTTTGGTTCTGAGTGGCCAGGATGAACAAGTTGCCTCCTTCTACATGTAAGGACTCTCAGCTCCAGCATCGTGTCTGCCTGCATGCTGCCTTGCTTCCTGCCATGATGAAGAACTGAACCTCTTACCTGTAAGTGAGCCAGCCCAGTTAAATGTTTTTTTTTTTTTTTTATAAGAGTTACCATGGTCATAGTATCTCTTTGCAGCAATAGAAACCCTAACTAGGACCACCTATATCTTTCATTAGCCTGTTGAGGGCAGGTGGCTGAGCCTAGCCTACTAGCACTATCAGCGCACAGGTTTTGGCCCTCACAACTATGATAAGAATAAGAGAAAGGATAAGATTGTTTCCAGCTTCTCACAATGAATTCTTCAAAAATGCTAGCAATTTAAGGTATTTTAAAATTAAAATGGAAATGCTATTGAAACTTGCTGGTAGATAGCGTTGTGGATTTTTGCATATCTGATGTTTTCTGAGAAAAGACACTGATTGACTTTTTTTTCTAAATTATCTTTTCAAATGTATAAAACTCAAGGATTTAGATTTGGTTCTTATAGTACAAGAAATATAATGTCTATTCTGGGAATAGGCATAAAGCTAGATATAAGATGAAGAGGTGTCCCAAACTTTGGGTTACACACCTGAAGTTTATTTTACTTCTTGTACAGGACCAACTGGCTCCTCTTTATGTCACCCAGTGGTAATGGGGCTTTGAACATCATCACAGATGCTGATGCAGTGGTTAGTAACAATGCTGTGAGTTATAAATGGTTGGGTGTTTCTGCCACACATGTCTCATGGATTCTACTACAGCCATGAAATGGTGAGAAGTTAACATCCAATGTCACATGTTGAATATAATCTCAGAGATGCCACTGACAATGATAATCACGATATTTGTGATTCTAATGTAAAGGAAGCACTTTAAAATTTTTGGAGAATTTTACATTTGCTCCTTTAGTTAGGCTGTATTAAATTGCATTGAAGTCCTGCCTAGATCTGAAAGAAGCACCATAATTAGATAATTTACATAGTACTGACTTATTGGATGATTTCATACAGAGAACTGAATAACTAACTCTGTGGTACGAGGTACAATGCATGAATATGGTCAATTTTTTTTTGTCCCAGAGAATAAAAAATGAGGTAAGTGGCACTCTTATCAGTTTAATCTACAGGATTGAAATAGCCTATTAATACCAAGTAATTTCCAGTAAGATAGTTCAGGCACCTGAGAAGAGTTTTTCAAATTATCTCTTTAAAGAAAATAGATTATGTTGTTGTTGCTGCTAGTATTGTCTTGTTGGAGAGACTATCTGTTCTTTAGATGATGTTTTTAAAGAATAGCATGCTATCAGTGAAAAGAAGAAACAAGAAAAAATCAGAGAGCTCATTTGATTTTTCACAGGAAAGAAACATTTATTTTAGTAGCAACACAAAGCAGAGAAAATGAATGATTCCTGTGGTTTTTAGAACCAAGCTTTTATCTTGTTAGAACCATTGTCAAAAAAAAAGTGAAGCACGTTTTCATTCTGAATGTGATAAATTGTTCTCAGAGATTCGCTGCTCTACTCAATTGCTCTAAGATACTATTGCTCTTTGACAATAGGGCCTTTTGAAAGGTAGAAAATAAAGTAATTGAAGGGTAAATAGCCTACAAGCTGGGATGGTTAACATTCAGAGGATGACTCACTGCTGAATAGATGTCCTATCAGAAAGTTTTTCTTGAATTTCTTTCTGTTCTCTGAAACAGACAGCTGAACTGAAAACCTGGCAGACACTAATAGTTTGGGGTCTGCAGTGTTTTAGGATGTACCACGGAAAGCAGAGAAATATAGCTTACCTGAGGAAATGAGTGTAAAGGGTTGGAACAGAAAGAAGAGACTCAACACCTGCATGACTAGTAATTTTCAATCCCCTGTCTCACCTCCTAAGTCTAGACCATTGCTAACCACTGTGTGTGATTTCCACAGCATGGCAAAACCATGGTTTTATCCACACAAAAAGTGATAATGTATTTAAGTGGCTTATGTTTCTGCCATTCTGATGTTTAGAAACTTTTGAATGATTTTGCTATTTTGTTTAATAATAATGGGCTTCAATGATGTTCACACTGAACCTTCATATTTAAATTTATTGTTTTAAATGACTTGTTATTTCTGAATGGAGAGATAAATATTGTAAAAGAAGTAAACTTAATGCTAGATGCCCTTTCTACTCTGCATTTTTTGTTGACCTTTGCACCCCACGATTCAATATTAAACACAGAAGTAACTTGACATTTTCTTGAAATGGGCTGTAGTGCATATTATTGGAACAAATTCATCAATGCCTTGCAAATTTGTTCATTGCATTTTGCCTCTTGCTCCCTGCCAACTTTACTATTTTAAAAAAAATTCACATGAAGTTTATATAAATATGTAAACCTATGTAGCAGAAATAAAACCTGGATATTTACAAATCTGTATTACAGAAGCTTGAAAACTGTGAGTTTTTCTCATTTGGGCTCCCTGAATTTAGGACTTTCATGTTGCTTTTAGTGTAGGAAACTAGTTGGTTCTTGTGATTATGTGCTGAAGGTTATTCACAATAGATAAAATAAAGAAGGAATCTAAATATCAATTGACAGATGAACGGAAAGAGGAAACAAAGTGTGTGAGCCTGCATATGAAATGGAATTTATGTGGTAGAACACTATTCTACTTTATGCAAGAAGGAAAGAAGCCATTTGCTAAAGGAAAGGACCTGCAGTATAATGATGCTAGAAGTTCTTCCTGTTCTGGATTTTCACTTATGAGAAGGAAGTAAGTTCTAGAGCTATAGTGTAGAACTCTGTGCTTATGCTTTGTAATACTCTCATGCATAAATGAAGAATTGGCAGAAGGACTGGTAATATATTAGTGTTGTTACTACAATAATTAAACACAGATAAGGGCTGGTGAAATGGCTTCTTCAATAGAATCCTTCCTGCACAACCATGAGGACCTAAGTTTAAATTCCAAGAACACATATAAAAGCTGGGCAAAGTGGTAGGTATTTGTAATTTCAGTACTCATATGATAAGATAAAAGATAGATTTCAGTGCATCCTCAGAAGCCCCAAGTTTGACCTAGCATATGCTGTGGTGTATCTTGTCTCAAATATTATAGAAAGGAAGGACCTAAGGTGGTCTTCTAACCTCCACACATATACAGTAGCATACAAACACTACACCACATGCCCCGGAGTCTGCACAAGCACATACATGCCATCCCCTCCGGTGCACATAGTAGACTAGTTTTTGAAATTCCCTTATATCTCTGATATTGTACATGCTGAAGTGAAAAATGGATCTGGGAAATGATACTACTTAATATCCAAGCACATTTTGTTTTAAATAAGTGTGTTTGCTCTTAATGATAATACTATTGATAATTAATAGTAATAATAAAATAATAAAAGAGAAATTTACTTATATGCATATATAAGCCTGTCTCTCATTGTATTTTTATACCTATTATTTGACAGAAAATTTTGCAAGAGCAAGCCAGATGACAATTGTCACTCAGATTCCACTGGTGACTACTGACACCTATGTAATTAAGAGGGGTCATCTTTCACTCTTTTTGTTGATTCCCTCACTGGCAGCCAGTTGTCCTTTATCATGCTGGATTCAAGATGGTTGCAGTTTTTCCCTTGTTGCCTGGTAGCCCTTGACCACATAAAGAAATGCTACATGTAGAGATGGTTCATTGTTACATGAACATGACAAATTATAGACCCCAATTGTCAGTCAAACACTAACACGAACATTACTCTGAAGATAATTCTATAGGTGTTTAAAGTTGTAACTATGGAGACTGTGTGATATAATCTGAGTGCCTGTGATTTAATCAGATGAAATAACCCATGAGCATCACTGAAAATTCTTGTGAGGAAAACAATCTACCAATAGACAGTAGCTCAACTTTGTTGCAGTGTCTCATATGTCAATCTGACATATTGTAGACATATATAGACAGTTGTCTACACAGTACTCATGTATTAATTCACTGCAATGAGTCTTCTACTGGCCCACCATGTTCTCATTAATTAAAGAGCCCACCATGTCCTAGAGATGTCCCAGGATACAGCGGAACTGCATTAGAAGTGGATATGCCAATTACAGAGTTCTGGGACAGTCACAAATGGAATACAGCCCTGCCCAAGGGCCAGAGACACTACTGTCTTTGTGAGCATCTGGAGTCAGTAAGTGTTAAGGAATTCGGAGTTACTGATCCTGAAGTGAAGGAGTCTTCAGTGGGCATTCATAGTGGCAGGCAGAATATGTATTTGTTTGTTTCTGACTCCCCAAGTCTATTTCTAATTTCATTGAAGTTTTATTTTTGCAGGCTTGAGAAGTTTGTGAGCTCTTTTGAGATGCTAATGTAGGCAGTGATAATATAGGCCACAGGATACTTATTTTGTATCTACTATGTGGGATCCTGGTGTAAAGTCAACTGTTAGGAGATGGCTCTATATTGAATTGTGACTCTCCCAATATTTGTGTTAAAGTAAAATAACCTCCAATATTATTATCTAGCTATTATTAGATTTGGCTTCTGTATCCTTATGACCTGCTTGTCTCCTGTGCAAAGGTGAGGAAGAGTGCATTCCACAAAACACAAGTGGAGGTCAGAAGACAATTTGAAGTGATTATGCCTATTCTTACACAATGAGTGTTCCAGGGATTAGATTCTGGACATCATGCTTGGTGGCAAGTACCTTACCCACTGAAGCATTTCAACTGCCTAGAAATGCATTTTATTTATTTATTTATTTATTTATTTATTTATTTATTTATATTTTCAAGATAGGATTTCTTCGTAGCTTTTTGGTTCCTGTCCTAGAACTAGCTTTGGTAGACCAGGCTGGCCTTGAACTCACAGAGATCTGCCTGCCTCTGCCTCCCGAGTACTGGGATTAAAGGCATGTGCCACCACCGCCTGGCTTAGAAATGCATTTTAAAGGAGAGGCTATAAACTTGAAAGAGAGTACTGAAGGGTACTGGGAGGTTTTGGAAGGAGAAAAGAGAAGGGAAAAACAAAAAATGTAATTGTATTATAATCTCAAAATAATTTAAATAAAAGTGATAATAGCACAGTTGGTGGTCAAAGCTTAAAAGGATGATGTTGTCTACATATTATTTAATCTTGTAAATGTCTTATGCATATCAGTAACTTAAGGCCATACCATAGACAACATTTTTTCACAAAACATCCCTTTTTACACAAAAGAGTGTCTTGCAATGCAAACATGTTTTAATACCTTGCAGTTAATTCTTTGCTTTGCTCATAGAAAGCATAGAACTCTCATCATGTGCAGTTCCTGTTATTTAGAAGAGAAACAATCACACTTCCCAAGAAATGTAAAAGAATGAATCCAATTGACAGGAGGGAATGCAGGACCATCTGCCTTGCTTCCTGAGTCCAGCAGACCAGGAGGTTTGGAAATGAGCCTGGTAAGCCTTGGGCCTTTCTTGTTTGGATTTTGACACTACAAATTGAGAACAATCAGATTGGGGAAGGCTTCCTAATTAATAATTATGTTTTAATGTTTTAAAAGACACAGCAGTATAGAGGTTGGATAAAAAAATGTCTGGTCAGTCTGTATCTGTTTATTTGGCTCCTCTTCTTTCTCTTATTTTCAGAAATATATAATTATATCCATAGAGATTGGTATTTTCTTAAATCTTGGAGGATATTAAATATAGATAAAGCAATAGTTTTCTGCATGTAAGTTTATCAAGCAATGAAACAAAATGAGGTGAAACAAAATTTAGTGAAAGAGCGAAGGACTCAAATTATGATCTACTTTTCTATATCTATCATCTGTGACCTATCTAACACCTATCTATCATCTATCTATTATCTATTTATGTATCTATCTAACATCTATCCTTTTAATCAGTATATTACCTATCATATTTCATCATATATTATCTATTAACTTTCAATAGTCTATTTAATCTTCTGTACCCCTATGAAATTTCAGTTTTAGAGACAATTGAAAAACATTAAAATTTTCATTTAGTGTTTAACCTAACTAATATTTATAAAGAACATATTTACTATTAAATTTTCGGTCACCTGTGATTTTGCTTCTTTTTACTTAAATCATTTATTCCTGTAGACATGTTCTTTTGTTAAAGCATGACTTTTGCATAAAGAATGTTTGTGTAGCACTAAGCATATCAACAAATCTGTCATGCCTTATTTAAAGCTCTATTTAATTGCTTTGCTATGGTCTGTAGCAGGTTTTTCTGTCATATGTCATTAATTCTTATTTTGTCTTCTCTGGAATTTCAAACCATACAGGGGATACAAGTCTGTTGGAGCAAGTGATATGATATAGCATAAAGATGAGTGATGTGAAGTTCTCTTTGTCCATTCTCATCAAGGTTCACTGTGGCATTTCCCTGTGTATTTTTCACTTGTGACTCCATAACTCTTAGGCTTGGTCTACCAGCTTGTTTCCCTCCTCTCTTCCTCGAGAGCTACAGACATATTTATCACACTTTCTGTAGTGTATTCTACTTTTGACTTACTGCATTTGCATCTTTGTTCTGGTAACATGAAATGGAATAGGACAGAGCAGCTCACTTCCCCTGTCATCCTCATGGATGTTGGATTTGACTAAGTTTACTTCATAAAATATATTTGGAAATATGAATCATCTCCATATGTTGTTTGTTCTCCTCCTCCTCCTCCTCCTCCTCCTCCTTTTTCCTCCTCCTCCTTTTTCCTCCTCCTCCTCCTCCTTACTATTTCTCCTCCTCCCCCCTCTCTGTGTGGAAGGAGGTTTTATTGGTTACAACATTACCATTACACACACTCCTCAGAGAGATTTTATCTCAGTTCACAGCACCATTCTACCTGCTTTACCCCAGTTGGAGCCAAAAAATCCTTACAAGAAAATATTTTCTGTTGTGCTGCAGATTATTACCACAGATATTATACCAGGTATAGCCTTGTTCTTTAATTTCTCTTTTCAGTAGGTTCTTGTTTTTGACTGCCATATTGTGGAGTTTTCCATGCTTTTATACACTTGGTTTACTCAAGGTTAGGGGATTTCTTAATTCTATCATGGGAATCTCTCTTTCTTCTAGCTTCCAGGGCCATCTTTAACACCATTCCAATTGGCTACTCTCTTGTGAAGAGGCTGGTGACTTTTATGTTCTTTGGATACACCTTCTTGACTATATTCCATGTGTTTGATCAAAGTAGTCATAAGTATATTTATTTCTTTTTCGAGAAGCACATTTGTACTTCATTTATTTTTCAAAACAGCATCAAGAAGTAGACGGCACACAAAGAAATCTAAGTCATCCTAACACAGATATGTTCTCATTCATGATTGTTGTATATTTTTTCACAATAGCCAAGATGAAACCATTCTAGATGCCCATCACAGATGAATGCATAAAGAAACTGTGGTATACATAAATGATGTAGTTATATTGAGCCATAAAGAATAAAATTATGTCACTTTCAGGGAAATGTATGAAATGAGATCATCATGCTAAGAAAAATAAATCAGATTCAGTGTACATAAGAGTTTTTCATACATATTTGGAAGCTAGATTGATGTCACAGATACACAGTATAAAAATGAGGAGGACTTTGTGGAGATAAGAAGGGAGAGTGAGGAGAACAAGATGGAAAATCTAGATAAGATGCAAAACCAGAAGGGGGTTGTTGAAGAAATAAAAAGGACCTGCCAGAGCAGGGCCAAGAAAGGAGAATGGAGGGGTAAATACGAGCAAAGTACAATGATACACACATATGAAAACATCAAAATGAAAGCTATTTTGTGTGCTAAGTGAAAATAATGATTAAAATGAAAAGAATCTAAGGGAAAAAGAGACAATTGCTTTTCCTGTTTTTCACCTGGAACAGCTGAACGCGGTAGAGTAAGCCCGACTCTGCTGTGATTGCTACTGGCTGAGCTCCTGGGTAAAATCTTGTGCTCATACTCCTGTTCCACACACCAGCTGACCTCTGTGAACCCACTTGAGTCATGTGGGACAAATAACTAAAAATCAAACTCTGTAGGTCTACCTTTCCATTCCTGAACACAGAGGGAAGCCGGGTTTGGACACTGAAAGAGCTACAATGTTTTATATAAATCCTCTAAATTCCTCCTAAAGAAAATACCCATACAAGCTTGCAGAGCGTTTTTATTTTCTCTACAGCTTAGTTTTTGATACAACTTTTAGTTCTATTTGGACATCCCCCAAGAATATTCTGCTGGGTTTGTAAGTGTGGAAAGATCAGTTGTAGGCCCTCGATTCTCCCAGAGTTCTGCAGTGTGACGATACAGTCCTAAATGGTCTTTACTTTCATCCTCACTCTAAATATTCCCACCAGGACTTCATTGAGACAGATAAGCCCTCCACCAACAACTCTGAATTCAATACATTTAGAAATTTTCCACACTGGACTTTGGACATCCCAGGGCATAATGTCTCCCAGGCCCCAGCTGTAAAATAAAACAGGACCTTATGCATGGGTTCAGGTGTGAAGTTCATGTAGATCTGAAGTAGAATCCTGCCCTGGGTATTATGTACCTTTTAAGACAATATTATCTTATCTTGTCAATCAACTGAAAAGTACTTCCTCAATCCTACTTTGGCATTCTGCAATTTATTCCCCAATATGTCATTGCAAGACCAAGAATGTAGACTGCCTAGTATGCGGGCAATTATTCATTCTAAGAATTCAAACTGGGCAGTGTTGGCCTTTCCTCTCAGTTCTGTGATATTTAGATGATGGTAAGAAACTGTCCATGGAAAGCATCTGGATTTCACCCCTGAGTTTTGGGAGCTGACAAGGCAATGCTATGACTATTTCAGTCCTTGTCAGACACAACTATCCCATTTGGGAAGTCTGAAAATTCTTAAATTTTCATGATATTCTGTTCTTAAATCTTAATTTTTTTTTCTGATGCTATGTTTTGATTATCATCATGAAAGGAGACTCTGATGGTGACAAGACAGTGGTCCTATGTCATCATTGTATTCTGTATAAGTTGGGGGACACAATTTTAGGTGAATATATGCTTTATAATTGAATCAAGTTTTCCAAGAAAAAGGTTACAAAAGAAAAGTGTGTATAGTTTAGAACAATATTACGGAACTAACTAACCAGCTTTATGGATGGTCTTGCTGACAATTCTCTTTAATCTTGTATTCTCTGTAACTCAGTTTAATTTTTTCATAACATTATAAACCATGGGCATTCTTTTAAGTATATGCTAACACACATGCATGCATGTACACACACAGACACACACACAAATGCACACATACATTCTCAGTCATTTGTTGCCTGTTTTGTCTTTGTGAAAGTGTGGTCCATAAAACCTGAAAACAGATAATACACAGGAGTTCAACAGATGATTATTTTATCTTGATGCGCGGCATCAAGATATTTTCTTGGAGAATTCTCTTAGAGAAACTGGAGGTTCCTTTTGACTTTGATGTCCCATAATTGTGTTAATGACACTCACAAAACTAGAAAAAATAAGGCTGAGTTGTCTAAAATTCAAGCACACAGAAGAAGCATTGAGAGTTTTTAAAATGTGGGCTTCTGGGAAGGGGAAATGATTCAGTGGGTATGACATATGTCACAAAGATGTGAAGATCTGTTTTGTTTGAATCTCAAGACCCCATGTAAAAGCCAGATGTGGTCTTATTTATCTGTCTGTAATCTCTGCGTTACTATGGCAAGGAGGGAGGTGTAGAGTGGAGAATCTCTGAAAACTTGAGGCCAGCTAGACTGGTAAGGAGTGCTATTGCAAACAATAACAATTAAATTACGGTCTCAATCAAGGTAAAAGGCAAAAGCCAACACCCAAGGTCATCCTCTAATCTCCACATGGGCACCATGACATGTTTACCCTAGCACACACATACATAGTGCGTACATACATTCACACACTCACAGACAAATAAAAATAAATGTAGGTTTCCCAGTTCTCCTTTTAGAATTTCTGATTTAGTAGGTTAGGGTGTTTTCAGGTCAAGGACATACAGGCATTTCTCACAAGCTGTGAGTGATATGCTGATGAGATTAATTTAAGAACTGTATTTTAAGAGTTAAAGCCCTAGATAATATCTGGGTTTCTATAAATTATAATAGTTTGTGACCAAGAGTAAGAGAATGATCCATATCAATGTATTGTCAATAAACCATGTAGCTTGGAACTCCTCAAAATTAGCAACAAGATGGAGTATGCTTTTAGAAGTCCCCTGGCAACTTCTGAGCAGGTTTGCATAAAACATTATAGGACTTATAGGCATTTATTATAGGAATTCAAAATTGAATGCATAATGGGCTTGATAAGCTAGTGTTTACATTTTAGAAATTTATAAGGATGTAACAGCAATCCAATTTCCGAATATGCTTCTCCCTTGACATAAAGATTTTATACAATAATCATCTCAGCAGTGTCTGTCTCTGATTGCCTAGTGTGCTTTGCAAAATACTGATCCTTAAGGCTGATGATCATAGCACTATCATGACTGGTAAGTGAGATTTATACTATAGTTCTGGTTGTTATAAAAATAAATCAAAATGCATATATTTGACCAGTATTGCTTGTTTGTAGTCAGGAAAGGAGTTGCAAAATTTGCTTAACTGTTAATGTGCTGGGTTAATATATTCTGAAGGAAATAGTCATATTTTCTGCATAATAAATATGAGTTAAGCTCATTAATTACAGTGGGATTAATGCGTCATTTTGTATAGATGCTCCAAAGATAATTTGCATTGAATATTTGACCTTTTATATTATTATATGTTGTAACAGGTCAACATTTAACATATATTATAAATCCAAAAATAGAACATGCTTCTGAAAATATTTTTATTTTATTCAGTTGCCTTCCAGTAAGAATTTCTATGCATCATAAGCATCTAAGGCAGCATAATAATGCTAATTTCTAAACTATGGGGATTCCATTAATGACAGAATTTGTCCTACTAACTGTAAACAAAGTAAATATTTTTCTTTAGCTGAGACTACACTGAACTTGATGATAAAAAGATCCCAGATAGGAGAGGCATTTAAATGATCAGAATAAAAATTTCAGTTTACAACTTTATAATAGACAGAAAAAGTTCTTTTATAAAAAGAGGCTCTCAACTATTGCCTTGAGGGTGTAAGGAGGTATAGGAGGGACTCAAGGGAAGGTAGCTCTGAGGGGCTGGAGGGCAAAAGCAAAAAGGGAAGGTGAAATAATATTATTTCAATCAAGACTTTAAAAAGTAAGCAGTAAAACATAAGACATTATCTCCTTTTGCTATTAGATTAAAAATTTAAAAAATAAATTTCAATAAACTTACTTTCAAAGGTCAAATAATGAGAAGTTAATGTAAGTTGTCAAATTCTTTTTCCTTAATAATAAAGAAAACTTGTATGAAAGGTCAGATGATTATAATTGCTTTTCTTACAGCTTACCTTGTAAAATTTTCAGTTAATCCTTCAAATATATATGATGGTATTTTTTGGAAAACATGTGTGGCTTATTAGCCTCCAATTACTAAACATTGTATATTTGCATATTTCTGCATATTGTGATGACTCATTTTAATGTCAACTTGCTACACATAACACTCATCTGAGAAGGGAGCATCACCTGTAGAATTGTCCTTCTTGTCTTAATTGATGTGAGAACAAACTCCTGGGTGTAGTGTGTGGGTGGCACCTCCTGGTAGCAACCCAGATAAGGGGGGTGGCAACAGAGCTGCTGCTCACTTTGTGCTGACTTGACCTTCCCTCTCACTTAAGGGCCTTCTCTCTTCCCACAGAAATGATTCAGCCTGTTGCTGAGGCTGCTTCCACTGATGATATGAAAAGCAATGCTTCCAGGCTTCCTTCATTAAGGACCAGTGGCTCCCCTTGTAAACTATGCAAATACTTATCCAGTGTGAGACACCCACTGTGGGATTGCTCCAGCTGATGAGGGCTTAGTCTCAATGACTGAAAAATTTAAGGCTCTCAGCCTCTCAGACAAGATACAACTTGTAAATATTTTAATGCTGGACTAATTAATAAACTCTCGTTTCTGTTTCTGTCTCTCTCTCTTCACATGCACACACACACAAATATCCCACAAACATCATCATCACCACCACCACCACCATCATCCTTTTGGCTCTGTTTCCCTAGAGAACCCTGACTAATAAATACATGTATATATTATACATCCATATAAAACTGATTTTATATTACTTTAGGATTTATGTGGGATAAAACTGTTGAGAAACAGTGTGTTCTGTTATGTATTTTTCTTCACTGTCATGGTTTCATAGAATATTAAAAAGACCACACAACTATAGAAACAGGTTTAATTACAATTATGGCACCACCAATTTTGCTTGTGGCTATGTCATTTTAAAAATAACTGCATCTGGGGCTGGTTCAACATACGAAAATCTATTAATGTAATCCACCATATAAATAAACTGAAAGAAAAAAAAGCATATGATCATTTCATTAGATGCTGAAAAAGCTTTTGACAAAATTCAACATCCCTTTATGATAAAAGTCTTGGAGAGATTAGGGATACAAGGGTCATACCTAAATATAATAAAAGCTATTTACAGCAAACCGACAGCTAACATCAAACTAAACGGAGAGAAACTCAAAGCCATCCCACTAAA
>NW_026068062.1:440016-512140 GCF_014885135.2 Alexandromys fortis | reverse complement strand
GAGTGGGGGGGAGGGGGGAAAAGGGAGACGGGGAGGGAAATGGGAGGCGGGGAGGAGGCGGAAATCTTTTTTTTTTTCAATAAAAAAATTATATTTAAAAAAAAGATATTTATGAGTATCTAAAGAAACTTGCTATTTTGTATTATTATAAATAGAGCTCTGTGACAAAATCCTTATCTCAGTAGAAATGTTCATGACATTTGAATAAAGCCTATAGTTAATATCCAAAAAAAAAAATAACTGCATCTGTTTCACCTTTTTCATCAGCATTTTATTTCTTGCTGCTCATTCCTCACTTTTTGTGACATGTCTCAATGACTATCAAGAGCACCTTCAAAACTTGTGCTCCCTTCCAACCACTATTCACCAACAGGAAAATAGGGTCGAAATACAAGCACTCACGAACTGTAACTCCCTGAGAAGAAAATGCTTCTACAGAACTACTTTAGGATCTCAGTAGTATGTCCTCCTTTGGACTACAAACAGGAGCTATGTTCCTTTATGTCCTGTGCAGCTCCTGATTTACTGATGGTCCTTAATCACTGGCTTCCTAGCCTCTCGTCCATGTGACTCCATTTTGGTAGTGAAATTTTATTAATCACAGTTTGCTCACATGTTCTACCCTTAACTTTCATAGTATAATGATTCATCTTACTTACATAGCAGAAGTTTATTTTAACCTATTGTTTCCACTCTTTTATATCCAAACCTGTGGATATCCCTTTGGTAGATAACTCACCAAAATCCAAGTCAGAGAGAATCTGACTCATGTACAACACCTGAACTAGTTAGCAGTCTAGGTCTGACAATCAAGCACTTAGGTTAAAAAGAAACATTTGATAATAAGCTTTTAACAAAGGCTAGGGCTGGGATATAAGGTTCCATGTGTGCTAGGCAAATGCTTTAGTACAAAACTCTGCAGATTCCTTAGGGTTCTCTGAGGAAGGGTAAAATGCAGTTTAGTTAGAGGCAAAACCAGTTATGTCCTCATTCTTATACTCTGTGCTGTAATTGTGGTCATAGGTTACAGATAGAAATAGCAACCACAACAGAAATTCTTCTTCTAAAGGATTTGTGTGAGAGGTGCATGGACATGAAACAAGTAACAATTATGTGCATTCAGGTCACCAAAATTCCAGTGCATAGACAGAAAACAAGAATTCAATGAGTAAGGAATTTCTTGGTATCTCTTTTAAGTCTCCTTAATTTTAATTAAAAGGACTCAAAGGAATAAATGAGAATTCATAACTGTTATAGATATGAAATCTCTGCATCCAGATAGATAGTTTTCATAAATTAACTGTTAATAAAAGAACATTTTCTAAACCCCTCAAGCATAGACTTGACTTCAGTGATCTCATCAGTTGGCTTGCTTTGAAACTCTAAGCTGCTTTGGAGATCTGGCATCAGAGAACTCTAAGTCTGATCCCTCATTGCCTCTATGAAAACACTTTAGACTCTCAAAACCTTAGACTTCATTAACAAACTGAAGCAACAGACGAACTTAAAAACTCTGATTTGATTGTTTGGTTTGTTCTCTTTGAGCAGTCCATCATCAGAAAAACAACCTCTGCAGTTTTGTGGCGAGAACAACCCTTTCTCTGAATTCTTTTCATGGAGTTACTGTTGTTTTTATTTGAATGGATTATTTTTGAATTATAATTTATTTACAGTAGAATTTGGGATAATGTATTCTCCAATACCTTTCTGTATCTCCCTTTAGGCTTTTCTACACTCGTATTCAAAAGTGTGGGTTAGAGCCATTTCTCTGAGAGATCTTGGCTGCTTATTAGATCCTTCTGGAATTTCTTTCATCAGATTATCAAGGTTGGACAGGTTTTGCAAGGACATAAATTATCTTACTTTGCCCCAGCACATTTTAAATCCATTTTATCACATTTAATGTGTTTACCTCTCACTGCAGGTTGTTTGCATTTTACTCAGAGGGAATTTTTCTAATGCTCTATAAAACACACTTTTCCTTTATTTACTAGTAATTTTAGGAAAATAATTATCAAACATGTGTTGTATTATTAGCAATCATGCTACTAACAAGGAAGCATTTGGAAAACACATTATTATAGCCACCAACATTACATGGAACACTGTAGAAATTTTAATTTGTCAGTGTACTCCTTTGAGAGGGTCCACAGAGGTGAGCCTGTTTCTCCTTGACTGGATGTTAGAGTTTGAGCTTATTTTTGCTCTTTCAAAGTTATTGACAACAGGTGTGGCTATAAATGAGAGATTCTGACTTAGGGTGTGGTTAATTAGTATTTTGGGTATAGAGGTGAATCCATTTCACCTGGACCAAAGGTCGTAGAATTCAAGTCTCTCCTTATATCATGTTAATGAGGTCAGTTGAATCCCTCCTCCACTTTTGGAGTAAAGTATCTAAGCATGTGAAAAATAAATGAGGGCAGATCCAGAGTTCAGTATTCACTGAAAGTCCCTCCAGATGCTTTTCTGTGTTTCTGTCTCTTATTTCTCTCATATTTCTGTTCCTTTGCTTCATAATTCTAATCCTCATGTTCCTATCCTGGAACATATGAATTTCATCAAGACTGGTTTTCAACACTCCTTTAACATTCAAAGGTTATTAAATATTAAGTTTATTAAATATTAAAAATAGTTTTAAATGTTTATTTTTTTATATGTATGGATGCTTTGCCTGCCTTTATAACTATGTACCATGTATATGCAATGCCTACAGAGGAGGGAGGAGGGTGTCGGATCCTCTAGGATTGGAGTTTCAGATGGTTGTGAGCCACCATATGGATGCTGGAAATTGGACCCAAATTCTTTGGATAACCAATCAGAGCTCTTAACTTTTGAGCCCCAAAGGTTATTTAATAACACAGTCAATAATTCTGGGAGTTGAGGAGGTAGGAAGTCTGCATAATTAGGTAAATCATCACAAAATATCACAGTCAATGTAAAAATGAGACAACTTTTACTAATGGACATGTATTTTTTTATTTTAACTGATGGACTTTTAATCTTTCTTCCATGCATTTTTAATAGAAACTAATTCTCACATGTTCTTTAATTTTTTTCTTAATAAGAACAAAGAAGTTGTTTCTACTTCCATTGATTTAAGTTTTTATAAGAAGAAATTAATTTTTATCTTATTTTAATAGATAATTTTCCATAGAAATTTGGGACTAGGTACATTCATAACATGTATATGTTAGAGGTCAGCTTTACAAAAGCAAAAAAGAGACAGTTTCTGCACTTTGTGAGCTTTCAGTGTACTGTAGAAGTTGTCAGGGCACAGTTAGACATATGACTGTATCAAGCACGGTGTGGCTATAAAAGGGTGCCAGGAAATATACCTCGGTATGCTCCGGCCATGGTGGGAGTACACAGTGAGTGTGTGTGTCGTACAAATAATAAAAACCCAGAGACAGATATTGGGATTCAAGCTGAAGATCAGAAAAGCAAAGCACCAACCATTAGAGAGATCTTTTACCTCTACCAAAATGTTCAGCTGAATGGGCGAGATTCTGTCTCTATGAGTTCTCAAACTCCACACTCTACTGAGTTCCTGTCTCTTCCTCTTTATATTACTCTCTCTGCCCAGCCATATCATTCCTGTCTCCACCTTCCTAGTGCAGGGATTAAAGGTGTCTGATCCCAAGTGCTGGGATTAAAGGGGTGAGCCATCACCACCTAGATCTCTTTCTGGATCAATCTTATGTAGCCCAGAGTCGCCTTGAACTCACAGAGATCCATCTGCCTCTGTCTCTCAATGTTTAGTTAGTTGAGTATATAAAAGAAAATGTTAAAATACTTTGAAATTGAGGAAATCCATAGATTAGTGCCATTTTAGCAGTAGTGCAATAGAGAAAGGAAGGCAAATTGAATGGTCCTGATTGAGTGTCTTTCCAGAGCATACTGAAAATTTAAGAACTAAAAATAGTAAAAAAGAAAACTCAAAAAAAAAATCAAAAAAATAGTTTTATACAGGTGAGTTAGACTACAAGTGATTCTTTCCTACTGATTGTAACTCATTGCCTTAAATTTTATATGCTGGGAGATGAATATGATACTTATTTTTAATGCTCTTTATATGAAAGACAACAACTTAGGGTATCAAGCTGTGCAGTTGGGTTAGGAGGGTCTTTTAGCTGGGGTTGGGTTTTAAGCGCTCTTTGCAGATGACAAGTAGAGCCACATCTTGAGTATATTAGTCTGCTTCTTCTTCAAATGACTGACGCAGCCTGGATATCCCAGGCGCGGATTCGATGTCTTTAAACATTAAATTTATACCATAAAAGTTGGTAAAAATACATTTCATTTAAGAGTTTAGTGACTTGGTAGACATATTTTTGTGATTTTAGATGCCTCTCAGAACAGTGTTGGCTATTCAAGCAGAAATAAAGAACACATATCTTTTTTAAGTGGACATTCATGAAGAAGTACTTCATTATATTTCCAGATGATGGACAGTCTCGGTGATTTTGAAATAATAATTGCATAAGCCAGCTGCTATATTTTGTCTCATAGTCAAGTGGAATTCATGATTTCAGTTGCTTACAAATTGAGGTTAGTTTTTCAGATTTGAAATTTTTAATGTCCTCATATAACTGTCAGGATACTACCATTGACAAAAACTTTGTTAAATAGAGTTTTAATTAGCTCTAATAGAATATAGAAAAAATCTAAAATCATTTGCTATATCAGGAAGTGGTTTCATTTGGCTCACAACTACAGTATCCTATCATCCTTTATAAAACTCATCTCCAAATGAGTCAAGAACTTCAACATGAGAATATATACCCTGAATCTGAACACAGAGAAAATGGGGGATTAGTATTGAACTCATTGACACAGGAAAGGAATTTTCTGAATAGGACTCAAAAAATAGGGCCCCATTAAGCTGAAAAGTTTTTACACAGCAAAGGCCACCACTATTCACACAAAGCAGCCGCAAACATAGCAGAAAGAATCCTTACCAATTATGCATCTGGTAGCAGGTTATTATCTAGAATAAATAAAGAACTTAAAAACACACACAAAACAAATAACTCAAATGAAAAAAATGAAGTATTGGACCAAATAAAGAATTATCAAAAGAGGAAAAATAAATGGCTGAGAAACACATAAAAAGTGTTCAACGTCTTTAGACATTGGGGAAATGCAATAATACTGCTTTGATATTTTATCTTATCCTCACCAGAATGGCTAAGATCAATAAAACAAATAACAGCAGAGAAAGGGGAACCTATTCTGGTGGGATTACAAACTGACAGAGTCACTATGGAAATCTTGTGGAGATTCCTTAAAAGACTGAAAATCTCTCTACCACACAATCTATCTCTACCACACTTGGGCATATAGTCAAAGAGCTCTACATCTCACTATAGAGATACTTATTCATTGGCATTCATTGTTGGTCTACTAAGAGGAGTTAGAAACTGGAAATAGCCTAGATGAACTGATGATTGGAAAGCATAAATATACATTTACACAATGGAATGTTATTCACGTGTTAAGAAATATGAAATCATAAAAATTACACATAAATTGAGGGAGCTAGAAACAATGATCTTGGAGTAAGGTAACACAGACTTAAAATATTTCATGTTTTATCTTAATGCAGATATTAGCTTTTAAGCTTTGGGTACACATGTTTCAAACAAAAAACCACAGAGGTTAGTTAACTACTAAGGGAGTTGACAGGGGAAGATATCTTCCAAAGAAGGGGAAATAGAATACAGTGCTATTAAGTTGGATTTTTCTTTGACTATCTTCAATGTTTGTAACACTTTAAACCTTTATTTCACTTTGATTTAAATCATTTCTGCCTTCCCTCAATAGGCATTATGTTTTATTTATTTTCTTTCTGTTATTTTAGTTTTTCCTGAAAAAAAAAGTTCATTTATTTCTTTCTCTGCAGTTTTGACACCTAATTTCAAAGTTTTTCTTATCCTACACTTAAATTGTTTCTTCAAGTGTAGCACTATTTTCCATACCATATTTGAAAGTATAATGTTTAAACTTTACTATTAATAGCTGTCTTTGCTGTCTCTATGCTTGATACTTCCCCACTGTTTGAGTTTGTTGAAGCTATTCAAGAAGAGCGTGATCCAGACAGTCCAACTTCATGGACGTTAGTTCCTACAGAAGGTTAAAATATTTTTGTCTTAGTTTTAAGGTTGTCTGGTTTCAACGTATTTTCTTCACTCCACTTATTTACTTCTCAGATGCTTTCTGTTCATTTTCAGTAAACTTTATTTATGTAACCTCTATCACATGGTCTTATGATGTATTTGAAATCTGACACAATTACTAAAAGTTAAAAGGAAATGAACATATGTTGGCTTCCAAGGTGTGTCCCTACCTCTCTGTAGCTCAGGGGTTAGCAATGTTTGGGAGTGATTGTGTTCTGATACTTTAAACCATCAATGAAGCATCTCTTTTCTGCCCTTGGATATTTGTGTGGTAAGAGAACTCATTTAGAGTCGATTTGGTGCAAAATCCTGCTGGTTCAGTGTACTCTTACCTGTTTTGATTAAAAAGCAAAGAAATAAAAAAGTGAATATGATATACAGTGATGGACACCATGAGAAAATAAAAATATCCCAACCTATTATAATAAATAATTATGTGATGTTATTTGTAAAAGCGTTATATGGGAAAAGAAGAAAGAAATAACATATCTGTTTGGACAAAGCAAAACCCCATTGAGGGAACCAGTCATAGAGAAAGACCTGGAAGAAATTAAACACAACCTGTGAAGACATTTGCCAAAATAGTTTCTTTTGGTTACTTACCCTTCATATTCTTTACATTTTGTATGATAAGAATAAGCTATTTTCCCCATCACTAACAAAGGAACACCAACTGTTTTGTTTATGTTTAGTCTAAAAATAAAAGGTTATTTAAAATCTCGAGGCAACTTACTAATAACTTGTTTATTTACTGAATTAAAAATACTTTGAAGATACAGCCCAGTGAGACACACCTTTTATATAGTAATGGCAATTTCAGTTAAATAAAATAAGAATGCAGATTAGTTGCAAGAGACTCACCTATAATACCAGCACCCAAGGAAGACCATTCCAAATTTGAGGCAACGCTAGGCTATAGTGGGAGACTTTATCTCAAAAGAATGCAAATTTTAAAAAGGAAGTCAAAATAACCGATGTATGTGCTTTGTAACTTGTTTGTGTCATGCCTTTCATGCTCAATCTGCATTTTATTTGGGTAAAGTTATTTGACTTCAATTCTGCTGATAATTTTACTCCCACATAAAGATGATTTTACACCCACATAAACATGGTTTCCTGGTACCAAGAGATAGTTTTTAATTCTCTCCCCATACTTAACACTTCATGAACAGGGCTACAGAATTGTGCACTTTGTACAGATCTAAGTTACAATTTCATAACCCTTTCAAGATACACACACAATTTTTCCTAAACAGTAAATTAATTTCTATGAAACTTGTCTATCAACAGCTTCAGTTTCCATATAAAGAAGCCACCATAGCTGGTGCCTCAGGACATCAGAACAATCTTCCCAAAAACATAAATATAAAACTAAGCATTCAGTTTACAGAAATATTATCTGTAAACTGATAAATGGTATTTTTATCTCCGAATTGTACTCTGTCTTAAGACATTTTTCTAGGAGGTAGGTACACAGCATCAAATAGCTTTAGTAATACAGTAACTACAACACACACACACACACACACACACACACACACACACACGGGGGTGCATCACCACCCACACCTTCATCTAGATGTGCAAGCTCCTGACTGAAACTTCCTTTACTAGACTTGTACCTTAAGTCCAACACATGAACATCCTGGTAAATGGGACATGAGAGACACTTTCTAATTTAGGAGAGAGAAAGAGAGAGAACCAGTGGTTTCTAATATTTATGTAAGTTTTACTTTAGGAGCAAGATTGGTTCTTTGAAATCAAGTTGTGTATGCATTGTGTATAAAATATAACTTTTGTATATATACACACATATATGTATGGATGTGTGTAAATATTTATGTTTGTGTGTGGGGGCACATGCCTGTATACACATGAGAAAGGCAAAAGATAACTTTGTTTTTTATTCCTCATAATCTGTCCACCTTTGTTTTCAAGACAGTCTGTTCCTGACCTTTATCTCTCCAACAGGGGTAGGCCTGCTGATCAGCAAGCTCCAGATTTAGCCTGTCTTCACGTCCCCAGTTCTAGGATCATAAGCATTTGCCACCATACTCAGCTTTCTCTTTCTTTTGTGTTCCAGAAAGTAAACTCAGATATCCTGTTTGTGAGGATATCCATTTTGGTAATGGATATCGCTGACTAGACCTTTGAATATTCTACTCTTAAAAATAAATGTGTAGCTACCTAGTGTTTCTTACCCCCACAGTTTCCAGGGTGGTGATCTTATCTCCTTAGAAGCCTGATATGCAAATGGAAGCCAAAACAGATCATTACCATTTTTGCTAGACTCAAGTAATAGACCTTTATATATTAAGAAATTAGTGGAACACTTATATTATTCTTAGCCACACTTTTTTATTATGTGGAATTACAGACCTGATGATTAGAGACAGTGCTTGGGAATGTGAACCCTCAAGTATTCCCACAAAGTGTGCCAGACTCATTAGTATGCGTCTAGGAACCTTCTGAAGAATTCTCATGGTCTTCTCACTAAACTCACCTTGAAATGACAGGAGTTGCTAGGATCTATCTCTGCCTAATCCAGTAATTAGGACTCTGACCACAACCAGCTTTCCCCTTACTGTCCACTGCCCAGATAATTGCTGTGACATTTCATTTCTCTCTTCTGAAAGGAACACTCAGGCAGAAAGCTCATTCTTCTAGAAAGAGCTCCAGACCCTCAGTTACTGTGTGATTGCAGTTCACAGTTCAATGCCTTGCTCTTTAGTTCACGGTCAAGGGCTGCTTTCCAGTTTGATTACTTTGAGGTAAAAGAAGTCTAGGCAGATACAGCACTTTTTCTTATTTTCCACTTGTTAGGAGGTAGTTAAATGCAGATAAAGCTACTCATTAAAGGCTGTTTCCTTTGAGTGTGGCAAAACATTTTGCCTGAAAATGGATAAGATTCCCACATGGGACACCATTAAATGAACCCATCTGAATAATGAAGGAACTCTGTTACAAGAGAACTTGGTGTTTTGTATAGTACATAATCATTGCCATTTGAATTTGTAGATGAAAAATCACAATGGTAGAAAACCATTCTGGATGGTTCAGGATAGATATTTTTCAATATAAATTCTTTCTTCTTGGAGTAAAAATAATAAGATAGACTCAGTCTTAAACTGGAACACAGGAAAACATGGGTACTATCAGAGATACATAACTAAAACATATGAGACATATGAGGATACTTGATAGAATTACTTTCTAAAATTATTTTTTTCACTGCTCTCTTTCCTACTGTGCGTGTGTGTGTTTGAGAGAGAGAGACAGAGAGAGACAGAGACAGAGACAAAGACAGAGACAAAGACAGAGAGACAGACATTCACTGCATACATGCAGAAGTCAAAGTCTGTTTGCCAATTCCCTTCTACTGTGGGTTTTGTGAATCTAATTCAGGTACTCAAGCTTGCATAGCCTGCCTTTTACTCACTGAGTTTTCTCCCCGACCCTTGGTAGGAACTCTTTACAATTGAATAATGCTGAACACCTGATAAATGCTAAAAACGAAAGTGGCTCCTGAAGGACACGAGTAGGCAGGATCCTGGGACAGTGAAGGAGACACACATACTAGACCATCAGTTTGTTGAGCAAAATCTAAACACCTTAGCAGAATGAGAAGCAGTCTGGGTTTATCATTGTCTTCATCTAGGCTTCACTACCATATGAAATGAGGTATTTAAGAAGAGTAAATAGACTTTAATTTGTTTAATGTCCACAATACCACAGTTTCTCAGCAGAAACAGAAAACAACTTCTTAACGGCAGTCAATGCAGCTTTTACTTTCCGTTCATGAGGCTCCTTAATCCTATAATTCTCAGCATAGGTATAATTTTTTTCTTGGGATGTTGCAAATGTCATTTCTTTCTGAATTCCTTGTTTTCTCCTTTAACATAAGGAAGAGATTGCAGAAGAGTAGTGCTGGTTAAAAAATTTTGAATTTTGTCTCCAGCAGTAAAAAGAACTCAAACTTTGAACTTTAAATTTCATTCTGACCAGTTGCATAATTTATTTCAGTCTTTATTTTATTGCGAGGGAAGAGTTTGATTCTGAGTTTTGGCTTCTTATCTCTAGTAGTCATAAAAGTTCACCTGAATGAAAGACTATGTCTTAAAGCAAAAATGATCTTTTGTCTTTGGGTGCCAATGTGACTATAATCACAAGTTTCAAATGGACACTGGAGTTATCTGCAATGAGAGCAATGTTGCTTCATTTTATTATAGCCACTTGTTTTTATCACTGTGACCAAACACCTGGTGAAAATCCAAGTTAAAAGAGGAATTTATCTGGGCTCATAGTTCAGGGGGGTTAAGTCAAATATTTGTTGCTGTGATGATTCTTTGTCTCTTCAGACCTTGACTGAACTTAACTGAAAAGCTGAGCCAGGCTGTGAACCTCAAGAGTGATTACTCATTTTCTCTACCAACACCCTACTCTACAGTTTCCATATTTTCCCCAAAACAGAACCTGCAGCTCGAGACCAAACGCTCAAACTGGAAAGTACCTACAGAGTGATTCACTTCCAAATTATAAATCTTCAGATCTCTTGAGTAGTAAGGATCCTGCTTACTTTTCTTTCCTATCACTGTGCACGATGAAGACACGTTAATACAAATTTTGTGTATAAAAGGAAGGTAAAGCAATTTTCACTTTAAACAAAACCTGACTGTTACTCTTGTATTAGAAGGAATGTTAATCTGAAAAGGCAGCTTTCCTAAGATGCTGAAGTTCTGTAATGTACCTATTCTGGTGTATTTATATTTTTCATGCATAAGAAAACAATACTGCTCTTCTATAAGACCATTCTGTTGAAAAGGTAAGTCAGCTGAAGCATTTTTTACAGTGTTAATTTATAGATTGGGGCATATTAAGGAAGTAAATGAGACAGGCATTTCTCATCAAGTTGTCTGGCTTCATTACCTGATGATTCTGCTACAGACTGGGGTGTGTTTAAGAGGCATTATGATGATAATTTACACATTCTGAGTTCACTAATGCATAGTGTCTTGTGCCAAACTCTTTTGCCAGTGTTCCAAATGATCACTCAGGCCCCATGGATAGCTTTACTCACTGTTGGTTAAGTTCCAAATTTAAATGGATCATATACTAAACATCACCTTGGTACTGGTATTTCCATCTACTCCTTAATTTTTATTTGTTGCATATTATGAGTAATTTCCATTCTACCTCTTTAATACACTACACAGTGAAACTGAAACCGAGCCTCTAATTTCTCTAATACAACGATTTCATTTATAGTTTTGGGCGATGACCACATTCCCTCGAAATTCAATCACTTGAGTGATGGAAAGGAAGCTATAGGAATCTAGTTTCTGATGATAGTCTTACATATAGTGGGTAATGTGCCAGTTTCAGTGAGGTGCTGAGTCTTCACCTTGCCTCATGAAGAAAGTGTCAGTGCAACTGATTTAATCTAAAGGAGAGCCAGGTTATAAACCAGTAAATCTATAGACGAAGAGAAGATAAAAGTGCTGACGAAGTGTAGATGTTTTTATCGAAGAGAATTCCAGTCAATATACTCTCCCATCTGAAATGTCTGTCCCTTCTGGGGCTCCAGCAGTCTGTGGCACTGGAGAACTCGAAAATATTCCAGAGATGCTGGGAGACTCAGTACCTTCTGAGAAATAGTCTGATGGTGGCAAAGAGCTGTTAAATTAGTAAATAAACTAGATCAAGTGTGTGAGGATGTGAGCCAGCATCAGACTGAATTAGCATAAAGTGCTTGTGGGTACAGCTTGGGGAGAATTTAGATTATTATTATTTATTGCATTTTAAGGTATGTTTTGAAAATTATCTATTCTTTGGGAGTTCCTTCTAAGAAGATATCTAAACTTATTAAATTATTTTTCCTATCTTTCATTGTTTTATTCCTTATAAGAACAAAACATTTATTAGCTGACACTCACTAAGTTTTTGAGTATTTTTGAAACTATAAAATTGCATCTCAAAACCATCAAATTGAGACTTTCTATTACTAGAGAGTTATATGTCACTAGACCATATTCTACTGTACTCAAGATATGAAAGAATAAATTGACTGCAGCACTCAAATCTCCCAACACAATGTGTGAATAATGTGTTATAATCCTTATAATTTCACGCTTTAAAAACCGACTTCCTAGCCAGGTGGTGGTTGTGCATGCCTTTAATCCCAGCACTCAGGAGCAGAGTCAGGTGGATCTCTGTGTGTTTGAGGCCAGGCTTGTCTACAAGAGCTAGTGCCAGGACAGTTCCAAAGCTACAAAGAAACCCTGTCTCAAAAAAAAAAAAAACCTGACTTTTTTTTATACACATTGGAAATTAGACAGCATCTTCAAAAAATGGTGCTGGCTAAACTGGATAACTGAATATAGAAGAATTAAATAGACTTATTTATCATCCTGAACAAATCTCAACTCTAAATGGATCAAAGACTTCAGTATAAGGCCGGCTACCCTGAATCTGATAGAAGAGAAAGTTGACAATTAGCTCATTGACTTTAGCTCATTGGTTCAGGAAAATAGTTTATGAACAGGACACCAAAATCACAGGCACTTACAACAATTAATAAATAAGACATCATTAAACTTAAAAGTTATATGGCAAAGGGCAGCATCATTCTGAAAAAAAAAAAAGCAGGCCGCAGGATGGGAAAAGATTTTTACCAATTTGATATCTGATAGAGGGCTCATATCAAAAATACAAAGAACTTAAAAAAACTAGACATCGTGAAAACAAATAACTCAATTAAAATAGGGGTACAGATCTAAACTGGGTTCTCAAAATTTGAAATATAAGTGGCCAAGAAACACTTAAATGTTCAACATCTTTGGCAAGGACTTGCAAATTGAAACTTTGAGATTCATCTTACAGCACTAAGAGTGACTAAAATCAATAAAACAAATGACAGCTCATGCTGACAAAGATGTTCAATAAGGGGAACTCTCATTTGCTACTGGTGAGAGTGCAAATTTATACAGCCACTATGTAAATCAGTGTCCCAGTTCTTAGGGATCCAGGGAATAGATCTACCTCAAGATCCAGCTCTCCCATACTTGGACAAATACTCAAAGAACTCCACATTCTGCTATAGGGACACTGGCTCAACACTTGTTCATCGTTTTTGTGTTCATAATAGAAATTGTAAACTGTACATCAAAAGATGAATGGATAATGAAAATGTGTTACATTTACACAGTGGAATATTATTCAGTAGTTAAAAAATAATCATGAAATTTACAGGTAACTGGAAGAAGCTAGACACAAGTAATCCTGAGTGTATTAACACAGGGTTTCTCTGTATAGCCTATGCAAGAATGCAACTGTCCATCTTCTTTCCTCAGCCTCCTCAGTGCTGGGATGAGAGGCACATTCTGCCGTGCTAAGGTTTTTGGGTGTATTTTTGAGTGGTTTATAGACTATAAACATAACTTTATAAAACCCAACTTTTTATATTCTAAAATTAAATCTCCTTTTATCTTTTCCACTTCAGGGTATTATTTTAGCTTGTTAAAAATAAAATTCAGGATAATAGAAGGTTTTCTTTATTATTGATTAGAAATAGGAATAACTTAGAAGTTGAAGATTTTGGTATTTTAAGTTTCTGATGTGATTCTGGTTTTAATAGGAGAAGAAATAACCTACAAATATCAACCTGAATTATATTCTAAATTCCCATTTATTTCTCCCCTTAGGAGTCACCATGATTTTAGAAAGGTCTCAAGTTTGGAGACACCCATCTTCATTCTGACCACTCTATTCTTATTAGAATTCCAAATCATACCAACCACCAACCCCACTCTTCAAAATAACTGTCATAAAAAATATAAAAATAACTATTAGCAATCATATGGAGCCACTAAGTTCCCATGCTCTTCCTAATGGAATAAAAGCTGATATGAACATTAGGAGAAAGGTAACCATACTATTTAAGGCTGAGGATATAAATAATTGATAACCAATATGTACCAGTCCTAAGATATACAAAGAACATTTACAAAAACAGCTATTAATAATAAACAATAATTCTATATAGTTCAAATTCCAATTGGCAGTATGTGATAGATAATTGATGTGGCACAGTCATAAAGTACACTACAATATTATATAAGAGTTATAACTGACCAATGCCTGCCATATGAAACATATGTATGACTTTATTGATCAATGATATCAAGTAATAAAATCTATAGTTGCATATAGTCATTTAAACACAGTTAATAACCAAGAAAAGCTAAATTAAAATCAGGTTCAAAGTTACTGTCTAAGAGAGAAATGGACGTTAGAAGAGGACCAGAGACTTCTGGCCTCAGGTAGGCTTTCAGTTTGGGTGCTGTTAATGAAAATTATAGAGATACATTGCAGATTTCTTTTCTTTATTCTATCTTATGGTTTTCTTTTATATATTGTATTTAAATCAGCTTAAATTACTATAAAGCATTAGATTCCTAATTCAGTTGGTTGATGAATATGTCAAAATTTGGAAGTTATATTTTATTTTTTTGAAACTAGACCAAGAAACAGTATTATAAACTGAGAGATATCTTTGATTTACTTCTTGTAATGTAATTTTTTTAAAGAAATGCCCACATTGGTTCATGTAGTTGAACACTTGGTCTCCAGTTGGTGATGGTGTTTTGGGGAGGTCATAGAAACTTTAATAGTTTAACTTTAGTAAGGTTTAGCCTTGCTGCAGGAAGTACATAGCTAGGGATGGTTTTTGACAGTTCATAGCCTAGCCCCATCCCTGCTTGCTATATCTTATTCATGCTTGTGTATGAAAACATGATCTCTTAGATTCCTCCCCTACCATCTGCCACCATTTCTTACCAGCTGTTATGGAACCTTACCTAAAACAAACTCTTCTGCAAGTGTTTTCTGGTCGTGGTATTTTATCACAACAAAATTAGCAAATACATCACCTAAAAATAACCTTAGAACAGTTGTTGCAAGTTACTCGTCTATATCTCAAAAATATGTGAGGAAAACATTTGTCATTGGAAAAGTTTAAAAATCATTGTGTCTGGAATTGAGTACAGACTACTGTTCTCAATAGTTGGATTCTTTCACTTCCATGAGTCAGGAGTTTATCTTTGGTTATTTATCAAAATATCAGTGTGCCCTACATGCCAATGTGTAGCTATTGTCACCTGCATGACATTGGGTACAACTTTAGGCATTAGTTTAGACATGTGGCCACTGTCTTTAGTTAATCAAAGTAGGCAGACCTTACCACTGCTACCAATAATGAAACTCAACTTAGAGAAAGTTTGAAATATCCTAATATTCCTTACCCTTATACATCTTTAAAACTTTATTGTTTTCATATGGAAAGTGGTCTATTCTCCTCTATGTTTACATTATCTCCAGTCTGTACTATTCTTTTGCTTCTCCCAAAACAGAAAGCATTATTTCCTTTTTATTTTATGATTATGCGTGTCCCCACCCATGATGATTGTCTAAAATTCCACTACAAACATATTTGACTTGACTTGCTATGATCAATATACAAATTTTTGGTAGAAAATCAAAGCAAATGAATATAGTATATTTTGTTATATATAGTATGTAAGTTTTTAGGGATTTCCTTTTAATAGTTTGTTATGGATTCAAGATCTTTAGATTTGTCCTTATATTAGCTACAACAATTATTACTTCTTTGGATACTTGAATAGATACCATTTCCAACATTGTCTCCTCTCATAGTGGCCCATATGCAATTTAGTAATGTTCTCAGTATTGATGTAAGCATTCTGGTTTCTGTAGTTCATAAAGTATTCCAGGTTTATCTAAATTTTCTGTTCTCGTAGGAAAAAATGGTTCCTTTTGTGGGGGAATAGTTCAAAACAAATAAACAAAACAAGTGGCCCATACATATACTAGATGGTTTCAATTGACCTCATAATGATTGTTTAATGTGCCTACCAAAGCACTGAATTGATAAACTAGAAACCTTTTATCTCTTTTCCTTTTCTTCCTATACTATAACAAAACACATGATTGACTATCTTCATTTTCTTGTATAACTTGTTCTTTTTATTACTAATTTTAGCATACCAAAGGACATATAATGAAGTGCAAAAATATTTTCTCAATGTTGCACTTTGAGATGTCAATTTTCTGGGGGTAAATACATATATATTTTATGTATAATATACATAAATACACATATATGTAAAAATAAGATAGTATAGAAAGAACTAAAATTTGAAGTCTTTTCTTATTAAACATAGAATACAGATAGAATTGTTTTAAATACTATGTAATAAACAACTCAGGAAATGTACAAATAAATTATCACACACACCAACTATTCCTGTGTGTTACTATACCTCTGTGTTAACATATGCCAAACATCCATGGAGTTTTGGCTCATTTACAGAATATTTAATTCTTTGTATTTAAAAAACACTTCAAAGAATTGAAACAGTTTAACTTTTTAGTATAAATACTTAAATTTTGAATTATTTTTCTCCTTGAACTAAAATTATGCATTCTTGAGTAATTTTATAACCATAATAGGTAGAAGACCATTAAAAACCCAGGAGACAGAAATAATCCAACTTGCTTTCTTCTACTCTAATTTGTAAGGCTGAATCTAAGAGTTAAAAATTTTAGTTTTACATTATATTTTACTGTAGGTATTTTAAAATAAATTTAGCTGAGTATGTACAATTTTGAGGGCTTCACTCAGGAACTATGCCTCTTTAACACTGATACCAGTGATATGTTATTTATCGCCTTCTTTAACAATTGTGTACTAACTTTTATCTACAATATTACGCGACAACACAACACAAGTAACGAGAAGGAAACCAACTGAGGACTGAAGGAATTGTTCAGTTGGATGAATGTTTGATCCACAGGCATGAGAATCTGAGTTCAGGCTCTCAGAAAACACCTGATAAGCATGGCTCATTTGACTTAACTCTACTGCTTTCTTAGAGAACACAAGAAAATTCCTGGGACTTGCTGGCCATCCATTTCCTCTCAGTTATTGAGCTCTAGGTTCAGTAAGAGACCTCGTATCAAACGTTAAGTTGGAGATCCACAGGGGAGGAGACCTGAAGACATCTTTAGATACAAGGATGGATGAACACACACACACACACACACACACATGAGCATGCATGAATGAGAATTAGGTGAACTAAATGAATACATTGTAAAGAATAAAGTACTATCTGAAAAGAATGAAACATAATATTTGGCAACAATGAGTACTATGCTTAAAACACTGTGATGGAATTCTGAATTAGGCAATTGAACATAAACAAATTCTATATGTTATTATATACATTGATATATAATATATATTGGTAAATATATTTAAAGGAGAATCCAGTGCTGGGTACAGTTAGGGAGCTTATCTATCCATCTTTGATTGAATGTATTGAGTCATTTATTTTTTATTTTAGTATTCCTTTCTTTGCTAAACTACAGTAGCTTCTGTTGCAGAATGAGAACCATTGAAGTGTTGAATCGAACAAAGACCACCATAGTCAATAAGTCTGGGAAAATAATTAGAGATGTTCTGAAAGACAGAATCAATTGAATTTTAATGCACAGTATACATAAATGTGTTTATTTTAATAAAATGCATAATTATAGATCTACATTTTAGAAGTAAATTGCAGGCTTGATGAATGAAATGTGTGATAGGGCTTCGCTCAAATGATCTTTTTGTTTTAGCCCCATACAGGTAATCTTCCGTCCCTTAATATGTCAACAAAGTTTTGCTGATGTTGGACTGTTATTATACATAAAAGTTCCGGGAAATGAAAGTGCTTGGTGAATTACATACATCATATGGTATTGATAATGGAAGGCAGTCCACCAAGCCTGTTATTTTCCATTCTTTCAAAAAGACACTGAATGTACTTTATATAGTGAGTAGGATGAAAATTACACTTTTCAGTTTAAAGATTTGCCTTTGTGTTTACGGTGTCAGGTTTTGAATTATATTTTCAGTGTCAGCACGGTTGATAAACAGTCTGACTTTGGATTTTGTGATTATTCAAAAGAAATAATAAAGTAACTTTTACCTGCATTACTTTAAGGTCAAAAGTCTATGACCACAAAAATGGAAAATCTAATGACTCTCCACTTAACATTCCTAAGACACTATGTAAAAACTTTCTAAGAGAACAAAAATCTCCTATTTAGTAAAAATCTTTATCCCTATGGAATAATGGTTGTCATATTTGATGTTTACAGAAAAATGTTATGAATTCAGCTAATTGTACCAATAAATTTTCACTGGAATAAAGTCAATCAATTACAACATGATGATTGATAGCCATTGTCATTCCATCATATTTTAGACATGAAACAATTTTGTATGCATACAAGTGCAGAATAATATTTGATAATAAGCTAAAAGAGAATGCTTTTGATATTGAAATGCCATGAGAGTATCTTCTGAATACTTAAAAAGACTCCAAAATATATGATATTTTATCTAAGAAAAAGCTTCCAGTTCTGTGCTAGAGGCATCTGTAGTTCATGTCTAAAGATAATGAAATTTTCATGATTTTTAGTCTCATAAATTTTAGGTCTAAGTATATTTTGTCATTTTATATGAATATTACCATGTGATGTTCTGTAATATTAATGCCATGTTAAGAATAGTAACAAAATGATGGAAACAGATTAAGAAACTTTTTGAACATTTATATGTGTATATATGAGTATGTATATGTGTGCATGAATATGTGTGTGTATGTGTGTATTTTAGATGGGCATCATATAACTCAGGTAATTTTGAGCCAACTATATAGCCAAGATTATTCTTGATCCTTTGCCTGTAATTCTAAATAACTACTACTGCACCACCCTGTTTTGTTTGAATATTCATTTTAAATAAAAAATTATTTTTATTATAAAATCATGTTTGTTTTGCATTATTATATTTAAATTGGATGCTTTCTGGAACAATGAATAATATTAACTGAAAATTATGATGTTTTAAAAAGTTAGTGTAAGGCATCATATTTTTCAAGTACATCTTAAATAAATCAAGTATAGAAACACCAAAACAGACTACTAGCTTGCATTTATTTTTATAAATAAGTAAATACTGAGTAATTAAAAAGACATGAAAAATTATCTGAAAGATACAGAGTTTAGTCAGACTCAGAATTCATTGTCCTGACCCCCTGAGAACATAATCAGCATTTGGTTTGCAAAGACAAGACTTTGGTCAAAATAAGCATGTGTTGGTGTATGCCTGTAATCCAATCACTGGGGAAAAAAAGACAGGTGGAATGGCGGGACTTGCTGACTAGGTAGTCTAGCTCAATTTCCAAGCTCAAGATTCACTAAGAGACCCTGTCTCTAAAACTTAGGTGGAAAGTTAAGGAAGATGATCGACATCAACTCTATGTATGTGCATTGTATACATATACATGCACACACTCATATACATGTACAAGCGCATTCACACACACACACACACACACACACGGCAAATAACACCAATCATTACAGATTTTCCTAAGGATAACGTGAAGTTAGCATTTTTATTCCAAGTATTAACTTAGTTTTATAATTTTCCAGTATCAAGTATAAAATACATTTTCAAAAGGGAAATTAAAAGAAAGGGTGTGAAGTTTAATATTCTTTTTACCTTCTTCCAGGGTCTGATGACCATTGCCTAACTAACTGCCTTAACACATTTGGCATCTCATCTGTTTCTCCAGGATCTGAGCTGAAAACCAGGTTTCTTTTGTCTGGGAAGATTTTATGTAGAGATATTACTTGTTCTGTATTTTAGGAGCACCTAAATGCTCAACTTTTGTCAAACACACTCAGTCACACTTATTTCTCTCATTTGGAAATAATTTCTTAGTTATTTTATCAACTGCTATTATTCCCAGAAATCTCTCCAGGTTGTTTTCACCTTCAATTCCCAGAACTATCAAGTGCTCATAAAACACTTTTATGTGTAGGATTCATTGTTATTTTCAACTCTGATGGACACTTAAGCATGCTTTATGTCCTTTTCATTGTCTACATATTCATGGATGTCTTAAGTTCTTTGACTTATTCATCATGAAGTATAGTTTTTTCAAGATTTTCTAGATGTATGAAGACATAACTTTCTTTTCTTTATATTTTCTTTGTTACCTTTTTCTCTGTCTTCAAGCAGGAATCATGTTAAATACCAATTGAAAATATTCATTTGTTGGATATGTAGCCAAATTTTGTTATAGCTGATACTTTTGAAGGATGGATAAGAAGGAGACATAAAGACATTTGAATTGGACATATGACTAATCTCATCAAATTGCTTGGTCCTTAGAATAGCTTTTTTTGACACGAGGAGCAAATGGAATGACCCTAGATGGTGAGTCATTCGTGCAGCCTCACGATGGTGAGTTGAGGATTTGGTAAGTTCTGTTATTCATCTATCGCCAGTCAATTGTTGCAAAGCAAACTGAGTTTTTGTTTTGTTTATTTATTCTTTCAAACTTATCTTTGAAGATGATTCTAGCTAGGAACCTGAGGTTCCAAAAAATGGTAGGTCACTGCGTGTTACAGCATAGGTCTTAATTACACCAAAGTCCCAAGTGTCAAGGTTGAGGAGCTGGTAGAAATTTTAGAGTTGGGACATAGAACAAGATTTTAGCTCACTGGGTTTATTCTCTAGAATGGCACAGTTAGACTTTGAACTCTATATATGTTTCTCTGTTTTTTATTGTGGTTACCAGGCAAATAATATCTCTGTCATATGTTCCGGTCATGCTATTCTACCAAGTCATATGCCCAGAATAACGGGTCAATGAATGTATGATTACACCTAAAATATTTTGAGTCAAAATGAACCCTTTATCTTCATCATGTCAAATATTAACTGCATATATTTATAGGCACTTTATACAGTTGTGAATAACTGATTGAGTCTGTATATTAGTCATGACATAGGAACATTTTCTGTAGTGCCAATAGATAGTCCTACTGCGCTGTGACACACTTTTCTTTCTACCAGGAGTTCAGGGATTCCTTGGCCCATTTTCCTTCTTCTCCCATGTGACTTACTAAAATTCTTTGGATGACAGTCTTAAAATAGATCTAAAGTAACTGTATTCAAGGATTAAGATAGAGTTGCTTTTTTCTGGCTTTAGTTTCCACAGCTACAACTCAGCACGAACCTTAATAGCAAAACTTCCTTGTATTTGTAGTACTGGGAATTAAACCTAGGGCCTTACATTAGGTGAACAAAAGTTCTTCTACTGAGTTGTATTCCTATATTCATTTTGTTACTTTTTGTATTGAAATAAGATCTTAAAATTTTGCTCAGGATAGTCTTAAACTTACTATGTAACCCATACTAATCATGAATTCATTGTGTACCAAAGGAAACCCCTGAACTTATGATTCTCCTACCCAAATCCACCTGCCTCAGCTTCACAAGTAATTCTAATTATGGGCCTGTATAACTAGGTCTTACTTAACAATCTCAATAATCTGATTTTTATAAGAATGTTGATTCTTGCATTGTTTAAACTTCATTGCTCAATTTTGGCTGAACCTTTATTGTTTCATGTTAGGAAAAGGGTATTGAAGGTTTCTGCTTGTTATAATTTACAGAGGGTCTGTGACTAGAGTTTGTTATCTGAGGAATGATGGGATTATAATTAGTCCTTACACTTTAAACCAAGAGAAGTAGATGAATTGTAATTTGCCTATGACAGTATGGATTATAGTAGTCAAGAAACAAGACAGCTGGCATTGGGATACACTATGAACGTGGAGCTTCAGATGAGAGATGTTGGTTGTCAATACAGGAGGAAGTAGCTGGACACAGCTGTGAGTAATTCAAGGGCATGGGGTGCATCCTCCTCATCTTTATGCCTCAGAGCCTAGTCCAGACTTTGTATTCAGCTGGCATTTAATGCTTACTGAACAGACCGAGACAATAGCTGGGTCGAAAGGATTGGCAGTTTGTGAATCTGGATGCACAAGATTTTTGTGATGTCAAGAACATTACTAAGTAATTAATACAAATGAAAATTGCTACTGTGCTAAGTACTTTATGGATGATTTAACCATAAAATAGAATAGTGGAGCTTAGTGAGAACATCATACCTCAAGTTCATATAACTCCCTAAAAACTATCCTTCTGCAGATATGAAATTTTAAGACAGAATAATTACTAAAAGAAAATATGTTAATTAACTTTACCTCTGTCATTTATTAGTGAAAAATAAATGTTAATTTAGACAGAGACTGCTCATTCATTTTCTGGCTACTCAAACACAAATAATAACACAGAAATTATAATAGTTACAATACTGTTTTGTGATTACTGAAATGTATAAAACATTTGTCTGTATTTGTTGAGATCATTTGATAGCATTGAGCTTCAAGTCCTTAATATGAGATAGTCTATTGATACATTATTATTAAACCAACCTAACAATCTTGGAAGAAATACAATAAATCAGTGATGTGGGAGATTGATGATCTATATTCTCTTTTCTACTGTTCTCATTTAAATGGAGTTGAATGTTCGGGTAATTTGTTAATTAGTTTTCCATATGTGTTCTATTATAAATACATGCATTTGTGGCTAGAAAATTTCCTTCAACTATTAGCTTAGCCATATTTTGTAGGTTTTGTGTCATGGTCTTCTTACCTTATAGTTTAAGGTTTTTTTGTGAGTTCACTATTGCATCTTTTTATTCAAAATCATAGAAGTACATTTGTACATTTCAAAAGCTTAAACCTTTGACTTTCAATTATCATGTTCCTATTTTACCATAATAATAAACCAAAAAAACACAGTTTAATTAATAGTCCATGGATGTTTAAAATAATCTCTAATTTTGTTTTTATTTAAACTTCTTTAGTGTTGGTGAATTATTTATTTCTCTGCACATCTTTAGAGAGCTTTAATAACAAAAGTGTTGTTCTAATGAGGAGAATGGACATGGTCATGAGCTAAAAAGACATGGGTTGTGAGAAGGATTTTCAAGGGTTGTAAAAAGCCAATCGAAAAGAAGATTCAGAGAGACTGTTACCATACTAGTTAGGGTTATATAGGAGAATAGTGTAGGCATCATACCAAAACATAAGCATATTTAAGGGTTCCACAATAACCTGAAATGGAGTATAGCAAAGGTTTATTTATTTGGAGACCAAATTCACAGTTATGGTAGAGTTTCATGGTCCTCTGTGTGTGTTGGATGCTGGAAACCAAATCCAGCAGAAAAAGTGGTTGCCCCCATTTTTCCTCTGTGCTTATAGTACTTTATCCCATGCCCAAAATGGACTGGTATCTAAAAGTCTTTTGGTTGAAGGAATTCTGACAACAGAATAGAACTGGTAGAAATAAACATTTGCAAAGTCTATTTATTATATTGGCATACAGGTTGTGGTTCCTATAGCCCAACAACAGCTTTTGTATCGATGGATAGTCCAATAATACAGTAATACAAAAGTTATTCAGTTCTTAAATCTCAAAAAATTGAATTCAATCATAATCATTTCTACCTGCAGAAGTAAAGGTATATTCAGTTAAATTTTCCGGTGTGTGATTCCCCTCTGTAATCTGTGATTACCATTAATGAATTAAAAAAAACTGCTTTGGACCTATAGCAGAGCAGAACTTAGGTGGGCAAAACTAAGCTGAATGCAGGGAGAAAGGAGGTGGAGTCAGGGAGAAGCCATGGAGCCCTGCCACTGCCAGATGGAACTTTAACTAGCAAGCCACAGCCATCTGGTGATTCACAGATTAATAAAAATGGGATAAATTAATATGTAAGAGTTAGCCAAAAAGAAGCTAGAGCTAATGGGCCAAGCAGTGATTTAATTAATATGGCTTCTGTGTGTTTATTTTGGTTCTGGGCGGCCAGGACAAGCAAGTGGCCTTCTTACTACAATTTTATATATTGATTCTTTGGTATTTGTCAGATTTTTCAAGATCACACACTAGAATAACAATTTTTCAGCAGAAGATTAAAAAAAAATATTTACTTAAGGGCAGTAAACCCTTAGGGCATTTGCAGCTTTGCTAGGGAAGTTACTTGAAGAGACAACAGTAAATACAATGGGGAAACCCTGTTTTTAGTCTCAGTGCTTAAATCATAGCAGAAAATATACACCAGGGTGAAAAGTGTAGAATAAAAAGGGAGTAGTAACTTGGAGAGCGATTTTGAGATTTTTAAAATAAGACACAAAAGAAGTTGGAGAGAGGAAGGAACACAGTTGAACTTTCTGTAAACTTAGTTAAAAGCTGAAAAGGTAATAATGAAAAGTAATGGTAACCCTCAAGGGTCAAACCACTACTTTACGTACACAATGTGCTTTAAACTGTTTTTACAAAAAGAGCAATGCTCCAACCATACTGAACTTATCTTTAGACACTAAGAATTTTCCACAAATTGCTTAGATGGCTTCCATCTGGGTCGTCTCATTTAAAGCCCATTTGAGAATAGCTGCTGCCTGCCCTTCAGAGAAATAATTCTTGTAAACCTTGATTATGGTTCAGGGAGAATGTGCCCACACAGAAGGATGGAGACTATAAATGTTTTATTCTGTCCTGTCTTTAATTATGTTAACCCATAAGTTAGTCACAGAGGCATACACAAACTAGAAAACCAACACAGCTTGATTGACAACCCTAATATTTGAAGGAGTTCTTTTGCATTTTTATCCTTCAGTTTATTTGCTATGAAATAGAGATAATAATTGTACCAGTGTCAGAGAATTGGTTGGAAAGTGATTAATAAATGTGAACAAAGTTGACAACACCTTTCTCCATACTTGAAACCTGCAACCATAACTAACTTCTTAGGAATTAGGTATATTGTGCAGGATTATACTCACAATATTACCTAGTATAATCGCTTGTTCACAGTAGAGCACTACAGAGCACTTCCTTTCTGTAAAGCATTTTCAACCAACTTCAACTTCTTCACTTCCCGTATAGACTCTGCATATTCATGGTAGAAGTCAGTCCATTGCCTCTCCATGTTCACCGCTCACCGAGCGTGAATGTTAAATTATGGAAGGAGACTGCGAGTTTCTTGACTTAACAGTACCGTGTAGTCTTCAGAAAGGGGGTTTGAATTCCAGTAGTCAGCGAAGATGTGAGTAATATACTGTGATTTCTATTTTTACAAAATTAAGTTTATTTAAAACAGCCTTAGAGTAACTATATCACTAATGCAGAAACATAGGCAAGTAATAAAACTGATTATATTATAATTTTTGGCATGTTCTTATTTATTCATTGTTTACCTTAACTTTTATAACATATTATATATTATTTATTGCATCATATAATATATAATATTATGTATATAATATTTTTCACAACACCTTATTTATTAACAGTTTTTTAAATAACAATTTCCTCTAAATCAACTGAACATGATCTTATGAACTCAAAGTGATTGAAGCAGGAAGCACTGGGCTTACACAATTCTGTAGCACATATTAGAGCTTTCAGTTTAGTATTTTTATGGGCCTCCTGAGCTATGGTGAGATAGCAATGTGCAAATGTCATGTGCATGTGTTTCTGCATGTCCACTTTTGAGTATGTAAATGCATATACACATGGCAAAAGCTGAAGTATTATCCCTATTTACTAACTTAGTCATGTTAGTCTTCCTCTGAACTAATATTATATCCTATGTGTATATGTAATAAAGAAAAATGAAATTTATATTCTCTTTATAAAACTTGATTGGCATTGAACTACACATGTTACCTATATTTGTTGCAGTTAAATAATTCAGTGGGGAAGTTTGCTGGGAAAGAAATCAAATTTAGAGAATATTTCAAAAAAATTTCCGTTTGAATTAAAATCATAAAACAATTTATTACAATCATTCCTGGATTATATTAATTAAACAGAACACCTGGAAACACTTGATCTTTTAAGTTTTAGTAATTACTGTGTCACATCTGCTAAAAAGTGATTCAGTGTCTGACTTGTTTTATGTCGTGTGTTCAGCATTTGTCTTGTGCTATTCCAGCAGAATTCTGCCATCTCAGTCCTAAGGCTCACATCTGGTCTGGTCAATAATGTAATGCCCTTGAGAATATGGTCACTAGTAGCAGATCCAGCCAAGTGAGTGCCTGCAGAGGAAGAGTGTTCTTCGAAAGTCCCCTCGGCATCTAGAATAAGGTGATCAGCAACACTCAAAGACGGGGCTGGAGACTGATGCGGTGAGGCCAGCAGTATGCAGAGTGACTCCGTTTAGTGCCTAGGTTCTGGAACCTTGACTTCTAGAGTCTTTGGACAACCGGGACTGAAGAGTATGAGAGTTGGGAAGAGTGAACTCTCTGTTGAGGATGCTATGTCTTACACTTGAAGGTGAGAAGAAAAATATTATTCCATAAAGGTTCAAGACTGAATCTTATTATTTCTCCTGTACAATCTTTGGGTAGGAAAGGCTTAGAATCAGTGTTTGTGAAATTCTAAAAGCTAGAAACTCTGTCACAATGTGAGATTTTTATGAAGTCTTTAGAGAGAATGAAATTCTTTATGCATAATGGAAACTGAATCTATTTGAAAGTGAATACTAGAATATATTGGTAGCAGAAAGCAATCATATTACTGTCTGAGAGAAAGAGAGATTCGTATTGTGAATTTAACTTACTTTAATACACCAACATTTACTGATAGTTATTTAATACCTTGTATTAACTAACCCTATTTATTCAATGTGGTAAGTTTTGTTATGCTTATGTTAGAGACAAATAAAATGAAGCTTAAAAATTTAAGTGCAATACCCAAAGTCACACAACTTAACAGTGGTGTAGTTTACATTCAAATCAGGTTTATTTGACTCCAAAATTCAGGAGTGGATGGATGCCAGAGCTACCACAGTTTGTCTGAGTCAGTAGCATAAAAAGAAACCTATCCACAATGTCACTAGATGACAGCCCAAGGAAGAAGCAGGATTTAGGAAAATACATTGATATAAAGTTATGCATTAGTGCTTCAGAGGGCAGGAAAGAGGGTCTGATTAATTATGACTACAAGAGATGAGAAATATTTCACAGTGGAAATATTTTGTACATTTTCATGATGTCAACATTGGGGTGCAACTTATTAATTTATCTCAAAACAGTGATATACAGAGAGGCACTCTTTGTCTTGACTAAATTCTCTTAAGGTAAGGATATGCAGTAAACTTCCATAAATGTGGTTTAATAGACAGAAAATGTTGCTTCTGGGAGCCAGTGGGGAATGCTGATGTATTTGACTGCTTTTGACTATCCTGCCTACTTAGTCCAAAAACATACAATCTGAATATAGGAATGAAAAATGTAAACTACTCTTTACTTTTGCTGCAAATTTATTAGTTTTTAAGTTTAAGACGGCTTATACTCTGTAATCTGGTAAATATGTCATGGTGAATTTCTAAATAGACAAATATCAATGGGAAAACTATACAGAATTTAAATTTAAAACTGAATTCCCAGGATGTAAAGAAGGACAGAGGGTCATAGCTAATGGAAGAATAAAAAAGTCTTTGATGTACCTCACTAGTCTATGTTGGAATTTTCTTTACCATTTTCTGAAGGTTATCTCTAATTCTAATTGTCTGTTTCTGTCCTGTCCTTCTGAGAAACTGGAGCCACAGTTGCCCTTTCCGTGAGCATCAGATGCCTTTGGTGTAATTAGGTAAGCTTCGGTGCTGACACTGGTGGTCTGCAGCTTAATTACAGACACGCAGAGGGCAGAAGAGGGCACGCAATTCAGAGCTGGCATTTGGATATTAATCAGTGTTAATGAAAGTGAAGCTTCTAAAGCTCCCACCTTTACACAAGATAGGTCCTCAGTTGTTTTTGTTTAAACTCTTCAGAAACAATGCAGACTATATCTATTCCACTTAATTTAATATGAAAATAAGAGATTACATATATCAAAAAATTAAGACTAGTTTGCATCCCATAAGCACACTCTCTGAGACCACTTCAGCTCCCCGTTCAGTACAGTTTATTGAAGAGAAGTTAACCCCAGCAGGAGAGCAGCAGATGAAGAGCAAAGAAATTGAGCTGGCAGGCTAAAGGGAGAGATTTGCTGCATTTCAGGACAGTTTGTGTTCTTGCTAAATTAATGACTAGCAATAGGAAATGTCTATACTTAGTTCAAATGTTCCCTCTCAATCTTCCCCTGTCAACTCCTCTTTCTCCTATATTTATTTTGGTAGAGAGAAGCTATTGCTTCTAGAAGAGACTCATCTTTCTACAAGCTGTTACTGAGAACCAGAAACAGGCTGATGCGTTCTCTCCAAACTCCCCCAATTTTCTTTCCTCTCTCCCTTCTTCCTTCTTAAAGATAAATATAAAATTTATAAGGATAATAATTTTTCTTTGTTTGTTTTTAGAGACAGTGTTATTTTCTTTATTCTTTTCTTTCTTTATTTCGTTTTTGATTTTTTGAGACAGGGTTTCTCTGTGTAGCTTTGGAGACTGCCCTGGCATCAGCTCTTGTAGACCAGGCTGGCCTCAAACTCACAGAAATCTGCCTGCCTCTGACTCTCAAGTGCTGGGATTAAAGGCATGCACCACCACTGCCTGAAGGATAGTAATTTTTAAACATAATTTCAGAGTCAAAAGTTCAAAATCATGTTTTTTTTCCTTCAGCATAGACTTCCTTGATTTTAGAGAAAGCATTATTGTATGTGTATGACATGAACATTTGTATATATAGAGAGGAAGTTGAACAAATATACCTGCTAATATAAATTAAGAATTTCTATCTCCTAAAATAAAGAGAAGTCCACTGCTGCAAGGAAAAGTGGGCAAAGTTGACCTATCATGAACTACTTGGGAATTATTCAAGACAATAGGAGACTTGTTAGTAGCTAATGATCCCTCTTCTCATTTATTTGATCTTGGCTCCACAATCTCACTCTGTCAGAGCACCCTCAGGGAGTATCATGGAGAGACCAGCTTATTCTATGTCACTTATTCTCCAATCACACAGTCAAGTGCTACATCTCACCATTGACATATTTGTCTTTAAAGGGGTGTCTGGCAACATACAAAGAAATGAATGGAGCAAAACTTAGCTAAGTGTAATGCGTAGAGGCTGACAGGCAATCGAAGTTTTATGTAAGTTTAATATAGATTAGTTTGTTTTCAGGCCATGATTTTTTTTCAGCTCTAGTACATGTGCTGCTTATTAATGAAACCAATCTATTAAAGTTGGAGCAATAAAACTTTTCTCCTTTTCCTTCTGAATGAAAGCTCACCGAATTTAATTCACATTGATCTCCAGCTCATAGCTTAAATGTAAAAATATTATGAGAAAATTCTGATATGAATTTGCATTCCTGACTCTTACCTGTGGTTTACCCTGATATAATAGTTAATTTTCGTTTGAGCTTTGCCGGTTTTAGAATTTCCATGGAAACAGTCTCTGATTCTACCCATGACAGTGTTTTTAGAAAGGGGTAATTTAAGAGAGAAGACCTGTCTTGGATATGAAGAGAATGATCTGATGTGCTTGGGTCCTTGGCTGAATAAAAATGAGAAAGCCAGTGGAGAGGAGACTTCCTGCTCTGCATCCCGTGTAAAATCCCACTGTGACCAGCTGCCATGTGCTTCAGCTGTCACAAGGGGAATGCATTTCCCTGAACTGTAAATCAGAAGAGCCTCTCTGCTCCTAGGCTTCTTCTTGTTTACAGGCAATAAGATATAATTTTCATTGAATAGATTCTAAAATTTGATGTATAGTAATTACCTTAGTATAGTTTTGTTTTATTAAACAGTAACAAACCAGCTATGCAGAGAATACCGTGGTATGGAGACTGCATGCAAGAAAACTGACTGATACACTTGACAAATAGCATTCATATTATTAGACTCTGCAAACTACACAATGTCAGCCAACTGTGAAAAAGAAACAATGCCGAGTCAGGATCATAACCACGGATGCAAGGTAACCAGACTTGTACATGCATTACAGATTCACAAAAAAGTACTGAAATTCATTGCTTCTATTTTTATTTCTCCCTTGTTTCAGTAATTTTGTTCAATGCTGATTTCACTAGAATTTAGTTCCAGTGAGGAAAGCTTTTGAGGATTCATATCCCTTGCTTATGTGGACTGCTACCACAGAATAATTCATTTCTGTCAAGTGTCTCTAACAAGCTCATATCTGTATCTGTTACCTATCATCTGTTTGTTGTCTGCCCATCTTTGTATCTGACTATTTATTTTATCTCTTCCTGAGTATCTGGATAATTATTACCACCCTTGTGGATGCTATAATGATAAAATAGGACTACACCAAATGCTAAGATATATTAGTCTAAGAAAATCACAGTATAATAGTCATCGCACAGTTAATGAAATAGAATTAAATTGAAAATATATCCAGGGCTGGAGAGATGGCTCAGAGGTTAAGAGCATTGCCTGCTCTTCCAAAGGTACTGAGTTCAATTCCCAGCAACCACATGGTGGCTCACAACCATCTGTAATGAGGTCCAGTGCCCTCTTCTGGCCTTCAGGCATAGACACAGACAGAATATTGTATACATAATAAATAAATAAATAAATATTAAAAAAAGAAAATAAATCCATATATTTGTATGTATATAGTACAAAGTAATAACCAACCAAATAAGCAAGGAATGGCATTATATTGAAGCCATATACATAGACTAATTGGTATTAGAGGTACAAAGCACGGGAAATTTTAAATACTTAATAGTTGATTTTAGAATGCAAAATTAACATTGTCCTTCAAAGAATGTCTGGCAGTGTTTAAAGAGATACTTCAATCTACCCTGGTTATATTTATTGATGTGAAACAGTTTCACATCAAAAGCAAACTGAAGCTATTTTTTTTTCAGTCTAAATAGTAACTCTTCTATTGAAAAAAAGCTTCAGTTATATGGTCATGAAAACAATTGTGTGCTATTCTGGAATTTATAATCAAATAAACAAACAAAGCAGAGTGTTTATAAACTGCCCTCCAATGCTTTCTATTAACCTGTCACATTATTTTACTTAAATATTTAATGTTAATTATTTGATTCAAATGTTTCAATTTCTGCTTGAGTATAGTCCTATCTGTATATACATATTTATAACCTTAAAAGCATGTTTTCTGGCCTTAGCATCAAAGGCAGCATCAATAAAGCCAGGCCATGAACTATTTTAGGGGTTAGTGGAGAGCAGACACAGGAGAAGCTCATTCACTCATTTTCCTTTCTGGACATTTGTTTAAATACTACATTCTTATAAGATAGCCCTGGCTTATCCGGAACTCACTCTGAAGAACAAGCTAGCCTCAAACTTGCAAAAATCCTTCTTCCTCTACTGCCTGAGTGCTGGGATTGAAGTCATGCACCGCCACCTGGCAGCAATTGCCTTCTATAAATGACTAAAATCTTCCAACTTCTTTTCTGAAAAGAACATATATTTAATCATTTCTTAGTGATTTAATTTCATTTGTCTTTCTGAAACTATGGCAAAAAAATAAGGCTATTCCTATTCTTCCATTCATATTATTTCTCTTCACTTGTAATGTAATTTTTGCATTGCAGAACAATTAGTGCTGTTAATAAGTACGAAAGCTAAAGAAAATAAGAAAATAATACAAAAATACCAAATTATGGCTTTAATAGTTGTGTATTCACTAGGTATTTTATTTGATACCTACCTCTTTCAAGCATAATGTGTGTTTTTAGCTGTGCATTTTAGTTTTATCCTTATGTTTCTTCCTCTAGAGAGAATATTCTATATGAAGGATAATGGTAATCATTTAAAACAAAAGAGAAAGAATAGAATGGGTAATGGCATGGTTTCCGTGGCTGTCCATCAGTTGTTTGATGCCTTTCTAGTCTCCTCAGCCAACAAACCATTCCCGTGTTGATTAACTGGTCACTGGGAAAATCACAGAGGCATCTTGTTTACATTCCACCTCTTTCATGATGCCCCTCCTCGATGGGTCTCTCTCGTAAGACATTGACTAGATCTGAAAACTTCTGTGAGTAAATTTGTGAAGCATTTTAGTACGAGGCCTGAAACCAACTCCTGATCAGATGCTTAATCGTAGGAAGAATAAAAGATGTTGAAAAAGAAGTCCTTTGCAAAACAGCACAACACAGACCTCATCACTCAACTTTCAGCTTTTCACAATGTGCTTTGTACAATGTTTTCATCAACATCTGGCAAATTTGGTCCTTATCCATCACAGTAATTTTAGGAATCATATTATAGGATGCATTATAAAATGATAGCTTGAAAAAGTAATGGTGAATCTCAGAGTTCCTACTCTGACCTGAGACAGTTGCTGAACGGAAACAAAATTTTTTAAAAAAAAGCAATCAATGCAAACACACAGAATTTGTATGACTCCTACACCGAAGGACGTGGATAGCAGTCAGTGTGGTTTTGTCACTGTAAAGCTACTTGCCTTGCAAGCTGTAGATTTCTCCAACACTGTTCTGACGCGTAATGTGATGCCAGTACGCACTGCGAGGAAGAGAGATGGATTTCGATAATGTCATCGGTTCAGTCAAGCTTGTCTGAAGCTAAAAGAGAAAGAAAATGTATTTTAGGCCTTCTCGGAGATATCAAGCTCAAATCAACGCTTTAAAATGCCAAGGATTTAATGTGAGTGACAGAGAGAAGAATATGGGAAAGATATCCATAAAATTCCCCATTCAATGATAACTGTGTCAAAAGTGAAATTGTCACTGAAAGATTTCCCATGCTCCAGTGGGTGGTTCACAGACGTGTATATATAGACAGTAGTAACTAGTTTGAGTGGGAGGGAGGGAAAGAGAAGGGTGGAAAGATGGGTGGGGGAAAACAGAGACAGAGAGACAGACAGGCAGACACAGAGAGATAGAGACAGAGAGATGGACAAACAGGAAAAGAGAGAGAGAGAGAGAATATTGGGAACAGGCATGTTGGGTGAATATGGGGGAGATTTACAGGAGGTAAATGAGGTAGATATGATCACATTTCTTTTACAATGTATGCAATTCTTAAAAATAAGGAGGCATCTAGAAAAGTAAAGAGAACAAAATGGGAAAGAAGGGAAATAGCTCAATGGGTAAAAGAGATTGCTGCACAAGAATGAAGCCTAGCATCTGCATAAAAAGCTGGGTGAGTAAGTACATTCCAGTAACCCCAGTGCTGCAGGGTGTGAGCTGTCTATTCACACCAGAGTGTGCCTCAGTTTCAGTAAGAGGCTATCTCAAGGGGATAAGTGGTAGTGTGATAAACCAGGATATCTGTTGGTCCCTTGGCTTTTATACACAGGTGCTCAGCCCATCACACATGTGCATACACCACATGCATGCCACATACTACTATAAATATTAAAACACATCAAGAGGGAAATATATATATATATATATATATATATATATATATATATATATTATATTCTTAACTTGTTAAGACTGGAATCTGACTCATTAAGAGGGGCACTAAGAATCTCAATGGCTTCTTGCCAATGAAGAAAGAACAATGGAAAAAACTCAGGGGAGAATCAGTCAGAGGTCATGTTATGAACTGGTTTGCATTTTAGTGGTTGAGAAATATTTACACAGTCCACAGTGTTTCCCAATGTATAGAATGGTGAAATAATTCAAGAAATGAAGGAGAAGGCTGCCAGAGTGACATGTCCTAGAAAAGGTGCCAAACAGAAGAGAGCCATTTTCAGACATTTCTTCACACCTCCTCCCACCATTGTGCAGGGCTGCTTTTCTTTAATGTGTCATTTTCTTATACATACTGAATGAATGCTCTCACTGAGAATCTCTGTAATAAGAGAGCTAAATGTGTTTGTATTTTGAATGTACTGTTTGAGGTTAGCTGATTACATCATTCCCTGGGGCGTAAGATTAACACACACACACACACACACACACACACACACACACACACACACACAGAGAGAGAGAGAGAGGGGGGGAATGGATTCACAGCTTTAAGAAAGAAAATTATGCTTATTAATTTATTCCTATTGTTTTAAAAATACAGAAATGGTTTTATTAGGTCTTTGTTACTTTAACACAAGCTGAGCAATACACACAGACCCCTTAGCTACTGCCATCCCAAAGCTAAGAAGGCCATCAGATAATTTCTGAGGCTTATAACAGAGATGTCTCTGCTTCCTTGTAACCTTTCTACATGGCATTACAACTACTATATTTGGAAAGTGATGCTGTTCTTTGTTCTGTTGCTATAAAATTTTCATGAAATGTTATCATATTGGAACATGTAATTTGGAGTAATCTGAATTTGCTATCTTGTACAAGATCAACATTTTCAGTTTATTTGAAAGCCTACCTGCAGAGCAACTTCACAGCTGGTTCTTCTGTGTCCACAATGATTTCACATTCTCTTCTCTATTTACACAATATGTATGCTCCCCACACCCATATTCCATATTTTTTGGTATGTGTAGGAATGTGAAGGAAATAGATTTTGTTTTCTGTGCTGAGATTAAGTAGAGCTTTCTGTACCCGCAGCATCCTTGTTATTAGTGCCCCAGCCCTGACAACGGGAAACAACTGTGTTTAGAGATACCTATGTATAGACACCATCAAATATGCCCACATGGGTAAACTTAGTCTCCCTCTACTTTAGAGAAGTAGAGGTAGGTTTCATTTTATGATGGTGTTATTGATAGAGGAAGTCAACTTCTCTTATGAAACACGGAGTTGATTAAACACATAAATCTTATTTAATTCATGTCAGCAATGTACATTAAAAACATCAACTAAACTGAATAAATAAATACAAATCATAGTTATGTTTATTATATAGTCTACTATTTTCTTAATCTAATATAATGTATTATTTTTCATAAAATAGATATTTCTAAAATTTAATAAAAGTCATTTTCCTTCTTAGTTAAATTTAATTTTGGTAAATATTGCTTTATACCAAATAATCAGTCTTGGGCATTCTAGAAGCACAATAAGCATATGGTAACTGTTTAAAATGAATTCCAGGAAACCAGCAGAAAATTCCCCCCTTAACATCTGAGGTTTCACACCTCTTGTTGGATAATTTTCCCTATCCATGCTGTCAATGCCTTTAGCTATATTCAATTTCTTTTTTTATTTTTTTTAATTAATTAATTAATTTATTTATTTATTAAAGATTTCTGTCTCTTCCCCACCGCCACCTCCCCTTTCCCTCCCCCTCCCCCAATCAAGTCCCCCTCCCTCGTCAGCCCAAAAAGCAATCAGGGTTCTCTGCCCTGTGGGAAGTCCAAGGACCACCCACCTCCATCCAGGTCTAGTAAGGTGAGCATCCACGAAACTGCCTAGGCTCCCATGAAACCAATAGGTCCAGTAGAATCAAAAACCCATTGCCATTGTTCTTGAGGTCTCAGTAGTCCTCCTTGTCCGCTATGTTCAGCGAGACCAGTTTTGACCCAGGCTTTTTCAGACCCAGGCCAGCTGGCCTTGGTGAGTTCCTGATAGAACATCCCCATTGTCTCAGTGTATGGGTGCACTATATTCAATTTCTTCATCCCTTTGCCTTAACTTTAGTTACTTTGTATTTTCTTGTAGAAAGAGACACAGCTGTACTGAAAACTTGGTTATGGCTTAGTTTCTCTACCTGTTTACCTATGTTCCTGCACATTTGAATTGTTTTCCTGGCCCTCAGAGTGTAACTCACCCATGCATACCTGTATAAAGTACTGTTAGGGAGTGAACTGTGTCCTCACCAAATACACAGTTGGGGTTTCTGCTTCTCTCATAATACACGGTGATCAAAAGCAACTTGAGGACGAAAGGGTTTATTTCATTTTTACTCTCTTCATCCCTGAGGTAAGTTGGGGTAGGAACTCAAGGCAGGAACCAGAAGGTAGAAACTGAAGCAGCAGCATTGGAGCAACACTGCCTACTGAACTGAGTTCTATGGCTTTCTCAGCCTGCTTTTGTATACACCATAGGACCACCTGCCTAGGGGTATAGTCACCCTCAGTGGCTTAGACTCTCTCAGATCCATCATTTATCAAGAAAATGTCATCCAAACTTCCTGTAGACAATCTGATGAAGATATTTCTCAGTTGAGGTGGGTTTTTTGTTGGTTGCTAGCTTGTGTCAAGTTGGAAATAAAACAAAACAGAACTCCATTTCTGTCTTATTTATTGTGTGTTAATAAATGAAAAAGGATTAATTCATGTCTTTTAGAATTTTTTGTGTTCTAATACATTTATTGGAACAGGATTTTCTAGTTTCTCTTTTTGGAGAATCTACTATATTGCTTTTTTTTTATTTTATCTAGTGAGAAATTGTTTAAGAAACCACAACAAATCCTGGGCCTTTGTGCCAGAACTACCTGAGTACTTAACTACTAACTACCTTGCAGGCAACATTCACCTGATTCTTGTTTTGCATAGGCGGGGTTAGGACTCTGAAAAGTTGTTATAGCACAAATGCAAAATCAATTCATCAGGAGAGCAGTTAGCTCAACCCTTGAAATATTTGCCAGGGCTTTCAGTCACCTCCTTTTTCTGAACATTTACTTCATTGGGAGGCTGAGCAATGAACCAGAGAATGCTTATTTGGTGTCTGAGAAGAGTGCAGGTCACAGCTCAACCAAGTGTGAAGAATAGTTGAGATGTCTGTGTTCTACCTGAGAGCACAGACCACAAAGGCAAAGTCAGAGAGCATGACTGGGTCTCAAAATGCTTCATACACAATGAAATTGATACCTATATGAGCAAGCTGCCTTAGATCTTATTCGGACAATCAATTAACAAGGTATTTATTTGTATATATTGGAGATCTATATATAGGTAATAGAAAAATAGATCCTAGTACTATTTACAAAAATAGAGCAAGCAAAAAAATGACATTGGAGGTAATGATACATATCTGTTCTAGGCCAAGGTGATCTACAGAAGTACAAAACCTAAGAAAAAATGAACAGAAGGAATGTTTGATCAATGTGAGCAGGTGGGTAAGGGTAGGACAGAGATGAACAGAGCTAAGCAGACTGTATATTCATAAATGTGCCTGCATGTATGTGTGTCTGTGTATTCACATGAATGAGTCAAACTAGAAAAGGAGAGTTCGTATCTCACTTTTGTTCCTGTTGGTATGATGAAATATTCTGACAAAAGCAACCTAGGGGAGAAAAGGTTGGCTTACAGTTCACAAAGGTGAGAAAATCAAGACAGCCTGAGCGCAGCTCCCACATCACAATCATAATCAAGAGAGGAGAGCAGTGAATGCTCCTGCTCTTAGCCTGCTTTCTTTATTTATGCAGTCCAGGGTCCCAGGCAGGGAAAGGTGCCACCAAGAGTGGGTGGGGCTTCTGCTTTGAATATTAAATCAAGAAATTCTCCCATAGACTTACCTCTCAGGTTATTTTATATCTGTCTAGTTAACAATTAACACTAACCATCACACCTATTGAATGAGTTAAATGCTTCATAGTACATAAGCCAACATGTTCGTTGATACGTCCAAGACTAGAGAGGATAGATAAAAACATGTGCTATATAAAAATTAAAAAAACCATTGCATAGATTCCAATACCAAAAAACACACTAATATAATATATGAAATGCATGTAAGTTATAAAAAAAGTTCTTTGCAATGAAGAAGTATATACAGGGCACTCCTACTTGAGAATACTGCATTTTATTTGTTCTTAGAAACAAGTTCATGAAACATTAAAGTTGTATGTGAACAGAGACCCCAGGGATAGCAAGCCAACCATGCTTGGCACTGTTTGTAGTCATTAAAACAATCCTCTGAAGTTTGATGGTTTATGGGCAATTGGTTTCTCACAGACTTGGCTTAATTTTCAGTAAGGGACACCTCACACTTAATCTTCCATTTTACTCAAGATAAACGGGAAGGAATTAGTAGACATTTCGCTGAGCTTGTTCCAAGGTAACAAATAAAATGTGATTTACACAGTCATTTAATGGAAGTTGTTCAATGTCATTCACTTGATCTTCATGGAACATTATTTTAATTTAGGTTGATACAGTGATTGTGACTACTGTATGTTCTAATTATGTACAAACAAATTACATTTAGGTAATTCGAAGAAAACGTAAAACAAACCCTAGCATAGACTAACAGCATCAAAACAAGTAGTTTTTAACAATATTCATTTATTTTTATAATCAATGATACTTTAAAAAATATATGTACATTCAAGCCAGGCTTGGTGCTGTATTCTTTTTTTTCCACAAAAAACTTTTAAATTTTATTATATGTATATTCCACCTATTGTGCAAGTACATACATATTAAATCATAAGGCTACAAGAGACTGAGGAGAGAGGGTTCGGAGACCAAGGCCAGCCCAGGAAAATTAATGAGACCCTGTCTCAAAATGAAAAGAAGGGGGGAAAAAAGCCTTGAGATAAAGGTTGGTAGTGGAGGCCTTATGTCTGTCTCCAACAGTGCAGAGATGAAAAAATATCTGTGTATTCTTAGAATATTTCACATCTGTAAATTAGAGGGCATATGCCTTTACAGACATACTCTTAACGCACGGATGCTGATGAACACTTGCTAAATATTAAAGCTCATGGTTGTTTTACTTCACAATTTTGTTTCTCTAAAGCCTTAAGTAAATAATGCTTTATGTAAGTAATTTTTCAGTATCAGTACATTTTCCAGAAAGCCCTGCTTGTATACTAACTTTCTAAAGTGGATGTTATTGCCAGGCTCCACATAGCCTTTTATAGGAAGACGTGGATAAAGAACCTGCTTCACATTACATGGCTCCTTTAGTCTTAGTAGTGCAAACCACTTCCACACACCTTGTGTCCTTTCACCTACCACCACAGGATGTGAGCGCAGTGATTACCATCATCAAAAGCAGCACCGATTGTCCGTCACAGTTTTTTACTTTGTCAGACAGGAACCTGCTATGAAGCCCTTAAATCTGTCATCTTCCTGTTTCAGCCTGCCAAGTGCCAGGCTTACATGTGTACACCGATACATCCATTCTCGCCCTTCAAATTGTTATCTTGACTTTTACAACTTATTTGGCTTTGGTTATTTGTTTTGAAATAAGATAACTTTGAATTTGCAATGTTATATTTGTATGCTGAGTTGTTTCAGTCTTCGAAATCTTTTTTTTTTCATTTAAGAAAATTAGCTGATAACGGTTTATGCATATGATTCCTAGAGTTTGCAAAGCTTCTGCGACTATACCCAGATAAGTATGTTAAAGATGTTCTGTGTACCACCTCAGTAAGATGCTTCCAAGTTCTTCATATTTTTGCTGTAGAAAACCTTATCTTTCTCATGCTGATAGAACTCCCTGAAAATGTACCTAAGAAGAATGTTTCAAAGGAGTCCTGCAGTGGAAGTTAAACTGCTAAGAATATAACCAACCCATCTGGGAGGCCTTTTAGTTCCTCCAAAAGTTATAAATGACTACATGCTCGCCACTTACAAAAACTATCACTATATTTTATATGCTCTAAAATTTCATCCATTTTAAGACAAACCATCATTATATCAAGCACTGCAAATGATTGGTTCTGCCAGTCAAGCTGTGGCCTACTTTTGAGTGAGAGCTTCAAAAATGAAGGAAAAAGAAACAAAACCAAGTCTGTCATCTTGGAATTGATGCAATATGGTAGTGTTTTCCAGATCATGCAACTGCCTATGAGAACAACATGCTATCTACTTATTGATAGAGCACTCCATGGAACACCATTTTGTAGAGGGGTGGTGAGGAATGATTAGTGCATGCTATAGTAAAGTTTAACTGGAGAAGGGTGAGTTCCTTTGGTTTCTATCATTATTTAAATTACTTTACAGCAGAGCTTCTCTTTCTATCCTGTCTTCCCTGTGACAATAAAAATAAGAATTTCAGGAAAAATCGTTTTAAATATTGATTTTCTTTTTGTTTTTCTAGACAAGTTTTCTCTGTGTAACATTCTGAGTGACCTGGAACTCCCTTTGTAGACCATGCTGGCCTCGAACTCATAGAGTTCTAGCTGCCTTTGCCTCCTAAATGCTGAGATTAAAGGCAAGACTACCACTGCCCACCTAAATATTGATTTTTTTTACAAAAGGATAAAGTATAAATTTCTATGTGAGGAGCTCTCAAATAGGTGTTTAAGTTGCTTTTGGTTATCACAAATTTAGAAATTACTTCTCAAAATGTCTTTTTAAAATTTACTTATAATTGAAAATGTGTCAGGAAAACTTTTTTTCATTCATATTTTCCCCAGTTATTGTTTAAGCCATGCACATTTTACCATGCCTATAATTCCAGTTAATGTTTTTAAACTGTAGGCATTTTACCATGTCTATAAAAAAATTTAAAAAGGAAGTTTCCTGCACCCTTCTTCCTCTCACTCCCTCCAAGATCTCCCTTCCAAAATCAATGTCTGTGCCTTTAGTGACATTTGTGAACTTCCTGTCTATCCAGGGTAGATCTGTATTCAATTCCGCATGCTGGAACATGGGGTAATTATGGCTGAGCCTCTGATGAGTGGTTTCTATTACAAGGAAGGTCAACATTCTTCTGGGTAATGTGGTGCCTTGATAGTAGAGCATCTTTTAGTGGTGGAAATAGATGAATTTCCATTGTTCTTGAAAAAAGATTTCTATATACGAGAGAGAAATGGGTTCTAGACACACCATTCAATTTAAATACCTAAATTAAATAATTTTATCAATGAAATTAATAATAGTAATGAACCAGAAATAACTTTAGTTTAAAATGTAGTATACTGGCTTAATCTTCCAATGTTTCCAAAATAAATCTCCATTTCTTATTGTGTTTAAAAGATTTGTATTAATTTTTTAAAGATTTCATACAATGTATCTCGACCATATTCACATTCAAACTCTTCCAAGATCTACATCTGCATTCCTACCCATCCAGCATTGTTTTCCTTTTAAAAATACAATCTAACATATAAAAAACTGGATAAAACATCTTAGATGCAGACAATAATCTTTTAAAAACACACTAGGTCCAACTTTTGTTTTAACACACCGGGTCTAATGCTTTGGGGAGTGGGATCTGTCCTAGAGCATGGCAGACCTCCCAGGGCCAATCTTAATGTAAACTGACTTCATTCTCTCCCAGAAGGTATCAAATCCCAATACCTCATCAGCTAAGTGCATCACTTTGAGCCCATGTTCCCACCTCCATTCTGGCTCATTTTTCTGGTCTCAGATTTTGTGAATTCTGTAAAAGTTAATGTGTGTTCATCTGTACAACTAACCAGCTGTGTCTAGAAAATACTGTTTTCTTGTAGTCTTTTCAGCAACCACTTTCTGATTGGATTTCAGTTTCCCTTTCCCCAGGTTTGGCAGACTTTGATAAGCATTCAGCAGCCCCAGTTGATGTTATTAAGTTTTATTTAAAAGAAAATTACCTCAGGATTGTTAGACATTCTTGAAAGTGTATGAATGATAAGTTGTCACCACATGTGGGTTCAATAACTTGCTTTCTTCTCAGATACTGTAAGGTTTGTAAGTATTCAGAGTCCCCCTATATGCTCTGTCACCACCATAAGACGAAGGGTTTCATGAGTATGTGTATGTGTATGGCAATTAAATAGATAGAACTATGATAGCTCTGCTATCTTAGTAGATAAAGACCTTTAGAGACTGAACACCCTCCACAGTGGTGTAATCTGCAAGCAGTGATTTTGGACTCACTAGTTTGGAACCCAACCAGGATCCCGTGTTTCATCTCTAATAATTGTAGTCTACTGAAACAATTCTTGATGTTTTCTTCATGAAAATATAATTAAAATTCCTGTATGATAATTTGCACACTTAAAACAAGTATAATTAACAAATTTCAACTCTTGCCTCATTCTCTAAGCAATCTGCAATAGGTCACACACAGATCTATGAGAGCAGGGTTTCTAAGTTGTGGACAAAAATAATTTCTGTGTTACACTGAGTAAGCTATTGCAGACTTTAGAGGTTGACTTTTATAGGTTGGGTAACAGGCTAGGGCATGGGTGGACACCATGCACTATGCAAATAGACTCATATAAATATAATATATATCAGCCCAGGGACATTCATTCACAAGCATCAGGTTACATAGGATGGAGCCTTACCCGGGCCTTCTGCTCCATTTCTAGCATTAATCTTTCATGTTGCTCAGCTATGGCCAGTGTTGCAGAGTGGACCTTCTGATAGATCATTTCTCCTTCCCTGGTTTGAAAAGTGAATAGTCCTTCTCCCGTGTCACACATTCTGTGAAGAAAGAGAGAAAGAGATGGAGCTTTGTGGATCCAAGTGTTGTCAACAGTTTCCACGTCAAAGATGCCCTTAACTGTCAGGTTTCCTCCTCCATGCTAGTTCATTCTTGGACAAACCATTCGATATATGCATCTCTAAATGTACATTGTGGGGAACTGAAGGTGAAATTCATGTGCACTCGGGTTTTTAAATGCTTTCCAAACTCTAAAGGAACAAATGAAAATGATTTAGACATGTTCAGTGTGGGAGTCTGAATGCTGACATTGGGGTTTCCCTACTCTCGGAAATAGTTACCATATACTCTACCATTTTTATGCAAAGAACAGGAGTTTTAAAGTCTATCAAACATAACTTCTTTGAATTTAAGAATATTTGGCTTTAAGATAGATTCTGCCCAAAACAAGGTTGTACATTTAAGCAGGATGCTTAACCTGCCTATTTCTGCTATGTTTACAAAATAGGAATAATGGAGCCAATTCATACAATCTTAAAGGTTAAAGAGTTGGTAAATAGTTTACAGTGTTGCCTAACATACTCAGAGTGTTAAAAATTGTTAGCTACTTTCATCATAAAGCTTAGAATTAATATTAATGAAAGTTTAGAGGTCATCGAATAAATATCTACCCTAGGGAAAAGCTGGGTTGATTTATTTCTGCCCAATACAGTTATGTTTTTATGTTATACGTTAGGAAGAAGTATAATACAGTTGGCACTATGGGTGACAATATACTATAATATTAAAATTCTTACCGGATATTCTAGCAGAGATATTAAAAGATAAGTTTATTTTCACTTATTTAATTATAATCACTTAATAAGACAGTCTTACTTGAAAATTATTAAAAAATATATTTACAGATCATTTTGAAAGGCTAACTGTGGTATAAAATCTTATAATTATTATTTTAGCCAGTTTTAACTATAATTGAAAACAATCTATATCCATGTGATATTAATTACTCTAATATGAAAAATTAGCTGAATTTCTATGCTGCTGTTTTTAAGTTAATATCATTAAAAGAGTTACAGGTTACAGTGTCAAAATATTCACGTGACAAAAACTATTGGACAATTTGGATTTTTCCCTATGACTCTCCAAGGGAATTTTAGTAGCAAAGAAATGTCTCAAGAGACTTCCAACATTGCCAGGGCTGTGACTGCCATCCCTCTGGGCCCATCCAACCAGCACTTAGCTTCTGTGAAAGCGATCTCAATAAAATTCACATGGCGTGAAATGGAAAGTCTTGGGGAAAAAAATCAAGTTTTCAAAAGTGAAACAAATGAGCTATCTTTGTTGATGCAGGGGTGTTTGGAAATGCAAAAGCCATGGAAAACCCATTGATAAGTCCTGAACACATCTTGTTTGAGGTGGAGATTTTGTTCACTGTCAAGTGCAGAATGCTGCTTATTAGCCTCAGGAAATGAGATAATGAAGGCACAAATTGTTATTTCATACCCAGTCATTCAAATGTGAAGTGCTGATCCCTGTCCACTTCCTGAGACTTAATTCTTCCCAGTGGGAGACTTGAGTGCTTACAGGAGGGTTTCCCTGAATTTGGAAATAACTACCAAACTACCATTCACCTCCTTTGAGAAACGAACAAGCATTCGAATGCATTATAAAAAGAAAAAAAACATTAAGTACAAGGAGCTTCTTCTGCACTGCAGTTCTATAAACCAAAAGGAAGGTTCAGATTCATCACTTGTTGAGACTATTGCTTTTGTCACTCAGGTAGACTTGAGTAGGTTAGGGGTCCTTAGCATGTTCTGTCTGAAGGAGGATATGAAACAGAAGTATAGAGCTTTTCTTATCTACTTAAACAGTGTCATGGTAGCAAGCCAACAGTACAGGACAGGAGAAAGAAAAGGATGCAGTAAGCTAGGTTGCTTTTGACTTGTTTTTCAAAGTAGGGCCCCAAGACAGCAATTCCTTTACCACTAGAAAATCATTTATGGTTCTGACTTGTAATCTTTATCTTAACAATGTTCCACATGGTTCATATGAACATTATGAGACTCAACCTGCTTTCCTAAATATACTCTTTCGCTAAAGCAGGAGGAGCTCAGACATAGATGCTCATTGCATTTGAACATTCCAACTCTATTCCCACCAACTGACACTAAAGACATTCAGTGAGTGCGTTTATTTTATGAAAAGGTGAATACATGAGGTGTGTATTTGGCCTAACTCCAAATTAAAGATGTTGTTCATAATTAAAGATGAAGGTATTATTTCTTGTCACACTTAAGATATTTGTACAGAACAAGATTTTTTCTTAACTAAATTAAAATTTTTAGTTTGTTATTTATGTGTATGGGTGTGTTTCCACAAATCCTCAGATTCCACACTCCTCTGAGTTCCTGTCTCTTCCCCTTTATATTTCTCTCTCCATCCAGCCATATCACTCTTGTCTCCACCTCCCCAGTGCTTGGGTTAAAAGTGTGTGACTCCCAAACACTAGGATTAAAGGTGTGAACCATCACCACCTGGATCTGTTTCTGGATCGATCTTTTAGTCCAGGGTAGCATTGCCTCTGTCTCCTGAGTCCTGAGATTAAAGGCATATGTTACCACCCCACTCCCTATGTCTGACTTGTGTGGCTGCTTTGCCCTCTGATCTCTAGGCGAGGTTTATGTATTAAAACACAAATAATATACCACTGAATATATAATATAATTAATATAATATAAAGAATAATATATTCTTCTGAAGAACTCAACTTCAATTCCCAAGACCCACGTCAGGCTTCTCTTTTACCACCTATAACTCCAGTCTCAAGGGAGCTGATACCATCCCCTGGACTTTGTGGATATGGCCTCTATGCAAATGTGTGATAATACTTGCATTCCTAGCAACATAGAGAGTTCAAGGCCAGCCTAGGATACTCGAGACTGTCTTAATCTCATCCTCCAGAACATAATTTAAAATAGTCATCTTTAAATTTCTGGGTAAAATAATTTTGATTTATTTTTCATGAAGTTGTCAGAAGTAAAATAGAACCAAAGCAGATTCCCTAACACTCTTATATTTTCTTTAGGATTTAAAATTAACATTCAAATATAGACAGTAATGAAACTATACCACAGTAATGAGAGCAATTTAAACCAATTAACACTTTTATTCTGTTCATGATTTGATCTTAATTATTACCTAATAAGGTTGGTATTTTACTTCTTTACTATGGAGAGATCCTTTCTGAGAATTCTGGTGAGTCAAACTTAGAAACAAAAAAGTCTAGAAACAGACCGAATGCCTCTGAGTCAAGTAACTGACCAAATCGAATCCCAGGTAGTGAAGGGAACTGGGATTTTCCACAAATTGAGCTAGATATGTGTTATTTTATTAAAAAAAAACCTGTGAATCTGTGTCTTTCTGTACAGTCATTTAAATTCTTATTTTTAAATAAAATGCTGATAATAGTACAATACAAAAAGGTGAAAGAATTAGTAAACTAAGGAACTTCAGGTCAAAATGTGATAGACTGATGAATGCACTTCTGAAAATACTCTCTGTGTGTATTATGTATGTGTGTCATGTATGTGCATATGCCTGTGCAGGTATGCAGTCAGGCCTGTGTATGTGTGGGGAGGCCATAGACTGATACTGGGTGTCCTGTTCTTTTACTAGATACTCTATTTCTTTAGTCATGATCTGTCACTGAGCCAGGAACTATGGCAGTGGCCAGTGAGCCCTGCAGTTCTCTCTTGTGGGCCCATGTGTGGTCACGCTTGGCTTTTTATGTGGGTGCCGCGATTCCAATTCTGGTCCTACTGATTGCACAGCAAGCACTACTACCCACAGATCCATCTCTCTGGCCTTGAAAAATTAATTAAAAAAAATAAACCAGAGATGTAAGAAAAAAAACTAGAAGTAGTAGCACTGCACTAATAGTTTCTCACCTATGAAACAGAAAGATGTACAGTATTTTAGAGTGTTTTTATTATGTGTTTGGAACACTGAGATAACACATTCAACTCTTAGGAGTACCTGTAATTAAGTGACTATAATTATTACTACTACTAAGGATAGAATTCCAAAATAAATGTCTAAATAAGAACAAAGATGAAAATATTATGCACAGTGTGCTAATGTTTCCGTAAAAATATTGAGACAAAAATCTCAGTAGCTAGGAAGAATTAGGGAGATTTATTGTACAGAATTGTTCCTGTAGCAGTTTTTCATTTTTTATTGTTTTTATTGAGCTATATATTTTTCTCCGCTTCCCTCTCTTCCTCCCACCTCCTTCTCTGCCCTCTTCTATGATCCCCATGCCCTCAAGTTACTCAGGTGATTTTGTCTTTTTCTACTTCCCACAAGATTTCCTGACAAAAATGGGAGCATAGGGGTGAGAGGAGAAGGGAGGGCAGATGAGGGGGGAAGGGGAGGGTGGAGGAGAACTTGAAGGAATGGGATAGTGAGGATGGAAGAAGGACAGAGATGAGAACAAGGAAGGAGATATTGTGATTGAGGGAGCCATTATGGGGCTAGTAAGAAACCTGGCACGTGAGAAATTCCCAGGAATCCACAAGCATGATCCCAGCTAAGACCCTAAGCAACAGAGGAGAAGGGGCCCCAACTGGCATTGCCCTGTAGTCAGACTGATGAATATATTAAATATCACCATAGAACCTTCAATCAGCAACTGATGGAAACAGAGGCATAGTCCTGCATCAGAGCACTGGACTGAGCTCCAAAAGTCCAGTTGAAGAGTGGGAGGAGTGAGAATATAAGCAAAGAGGTCAAGACCTTGATAGGTACATGACTGAAACATTACCTGAGCTAATGGGAGCTCACCAGCTCCAGCCAGACAGGGAAGGAAATAGCATGGGTCCAAATTAGTCCCTCTGAATGTGAGCGACAGTTAGTTGTATGACTGGGACATACTGTGGCACCTGCACTGGCACCATAATTTATCCCTACTGCTTGTACTGCCTTTTTTGGAACCTATTCTCTTTGGATGGACACCTTGCTCAGTCTAGATATAGTAAAGAGGGCCTTAAACCTTCCCCAAATCACTGTGCCTTACCCTTTCTGAGGAGTGAATGGTGGTATATGGGAGATAGGTGGAGGAAATGGGAGGAGGGGAGGGAGTGGGAACTGGGATTAGTATGTAAAATGAAAAAAATTTAGTTTGTTTTCTTTAAAAAAAATTCATAAAACATTTCCTTGTCATAGTCCTGAAGAATGTGCTTAGTCTCATTGCGTCTTGTTATGCTATGTTCATTTGATAACCCTGGGAGGGATTGAAAGGAGTGGAGGAACGGAGGGCTGTAATCAGGATGTATTGCATTAGAGAAGAACAAATAAAATTATATATTATAAAGGTAAATATGAATTAGCTAGACAAACAGAGAAAGCACTTGTAAATTGTCAGTGACAATGAAGTTTTTTTTTTAAGAGAGTAAATGTCAGCTGTGAATTCCTGATGAAAGAATGAAAAATCTTTTTGTTGGCAAGAAAATGTGGGAAGAGGGGGTAAAGATGCTAACTTTCTGAGTGTTTCAGACTTGGGACCTGTTTGGAGGACAAGGGGTTGACTAGAAAAGGTTCTAGTGAGGCAGAGAAAAGTTCGGATTTGTGGTTTGTAAAGTTTTCCCTGTCTAAAGATTTGAGCGTGAAGCTGTAGAGAATGGGATGCAGGCCAGGGACAACAGGAAGCATGGTGACTGACTTCACACATCACAGGGAATAACATGGATACACCCCCAAATAAATATTTTATAGGCTTATGGTGTTTAAAGTATTTTCTTGTAGCTCAAAGACAGAGTCCAACAATAAATAAGAGATATTTTGTGCCAAACGTATTTGTGTTCTAGAATTCTTTCTGCTCTGGTCATCTGCATTTAAGATCAGGGAGTTTGAATTAGTGAACTGAAATTAATTGTGCGAGTGATATTCATGCCTGGCAAGAAAGCAGAGGAACAGTGTGGGGTGAGAGACAGGGAGGAACAACTGAACATGAGGCGAAGGAACAGAAAGACAAATGAGAAAGGCCGTTGAGTCAAATGGTATTAAAAAAAATCAATGAGAAGTAGGAGAAAGTGATTATTCAAAAGCGAGGACCTTAACCATGTCCTCAGTACCAGAAAGGTTGTGGGAGCAAGAGCGAAGAGAAGAAAGGTCAAACACAGTAGAAAAGACAAAATCAAATTAAAGCTGTGATTTATTCTTAAAATCCTATCCTTTCAGAATATTTTATGTTTTTCTCTCATTGTGCATCCTGTCCACAATTCTGGCTGAGTGTACTGACTGCATTCTCATGAAGAGACAATTTCTCTGTTGGATTCAGAACACCACCCCATTAAGGCAGAATGTAAGTGGAGTATAACTGGAACCTTTTCTGCTGGTTTTAACCCTGTGTCAACTGTTGTAAAGAAGAGAATAAAAAATGATAAAGGAATTTTTTTTTCAAGATTTACTCTTTTACCCTTGAGACTTAATGGGAATTCAGTAAGTAAAGGACATAGATGCCCAACATCACTCAGTTGGGAAGGTAAACATCACAAGGGGAAGACTTTGAGGGTGCACAGCCTTTTTTCAAGCTGGTACCCTTTATTGCACTTCATCTGGCTGTCATATTTTGTCTCATGTCTTTGTAGTTTATAAGATACTCTTCTACTAATTAACCACATTTCTGTGACTGGATTGAAATGTATTTCTACAATATTTCCAGAAATACTTTGAGCATGAATTACGTTTGGGTAACTGAATACTGCTAATATAAATGAATGAATGAATCAAGCTGGGCAGTGGTGGCTCATGCCTTTAATCCCAGCACTTGAGAAGCAGAGGCAATCGGATCTCTGTGAGTTAGAGGTCAACCTGGTCTACAAGAGCTAGTTCCAGGACAGCTCTAAAGCTACAGAGAAACCCTGTCTCAAAAACCAAAAAACAAACAAACAAAAAAACCAAAATGAGTGAATCACTTTTCTAGCTCAGAAATATAACTTTATATTTTTTGAGTGAGCAATTTAAGACTTTAGAGGGAGAAGGGGGGAATGACAACTTAGAGTTCACTAACGGAGTCTCATGAAAATGTGTGTGAGGAATCTCAAGCAGCTGGATAGCACCCGGATCTCTTGCAAACCTCCTTTTGGAGTGGCAAAGCAAGAATGTGGAGGACATAAAACCATGGGTGCCTGCTTTCCTGTTTGGCTGCATTCCTAGTCCAGTATACAGCCCTGTGAAGGCAGATGTAAGTGGAGTCTAACTGGAACCTTTTCTGCTGTTTTCAACTCTGTGCCAACTGTTATAAAGAAGAGAATTAAAATGATAAAAGAAAATTGTTTCAAGATTTACTCTTTTACCCTTGAGACTTAATGGGAATTCAGGTGGTATACATTTTTATCTTATTTTTCTTAATGGTCAATGCCCTTGGCTGTTTATTGTAAATACCTATCAGGGATAAAAGCAATCTTGGTGAAAGATATTCCTTCAGCTTTGCTGACTGTTAAAGCTCCATGAAATGTTCTTTTTAATCTTCTCTATGAACAAAAGAGTCAACTGCTAAGTAATATCTACTGGACTTCATTTTTCTTATGGACTATAAAGATACATTATAGAATCATAATCATGCAAAGTCTTACATCTCTTTGCTATCTAGAATTCTAAATACTAGAGATATAAATATATATATCTCAGAACTATATTTTTCCAACTCAGAATTAATTCAACAATTCAATTTCCAGTTATTATTTATGTCACTCTTTTTAAATCAGCTTTCCAAAAAAGGAAAAGAAATTACTAATGTAAAAAGAGAAACTCAGCAAGTCTTTTGTGTTTCTTTTTCACTGATACATGATAAAGGGATAGTAACAGTTTTGCAAGGAGGATTAACTTTTTTGCTATAGTAGGTTACACAAAGAAGTAATAAAACTAATTACAGGGTTAAAATGAATCCCTGGGATGATGAGAAGCTGAAAGATTGGGCTGAGCATTTCACGCCCTGAAAAGTCATCTGCACTCCGATTCTGAACCGTGTGTTACATACTTCACAGAGTCGCCTTGAGGCTCAAAAGTAAATACACATTGAACACTGACTGTCAAGAACTTCGCCAAGAGGGATAAAAGCATGCTTATGGGACATGGCTTCAAAATAGCTTTGGACCATGTGGAAAGAGAAAATTTTCTCCACTGTAAGGGTTTTATCTTATTTCCTTTATGAAAAATTGTGTGTGTGTGTATGTCTGTTCGTGTAGGCATATGGCAATGTATTTGTGTGGAAGCATATTTGTATACATGTGTATATGAATGTGGATGTCAGAAGCCAACCTTGGGCATCATTCATTAGGTACTTTCAACTTTTTAATTTTTTTTAAATATAATTTTTTATTGAAAAAAAATTTCCGCCTCCTCCCCGCCTCCCATTTCCCTCCCCGTCCCCCTTTTCTCCCCTCCTCCCTCTCCTCTCCCCCTCTCCCCACTCCTCTCCCCCTCCCTCTCCAGTCTGAGGGGCAGTCAGGGTTCCCTGCCCTGTGGAAAGTCCAAAGTCCTCCCCGCTCCATCCTGGTCTAGGAAGGTGGACATCCAAACTGGCTAGGCTCCCCCAAAGCCAGAACATGAAGTAGGATCAACTTTTTGTTTGTGACAAGGTATCTCAATGAACTGGAACTGTGCCAGGTAAGCTAGGTTAGATGGCCAACAGCTTCCAAAGACGCACCTGTCTCTGCCTTACAGCTCTCTATTACTGGGATTGTAAATATGGACCACCCATTGCATATTCACATAAGGGTGCCAGCAATAACTTTGTATGATAAAACTTTTCCTGGAGAGATGCAACACACACACACACACACACACACACACACACACACACCTACTCATCCAAGTATCCTACCACAGACCAAAGCACAAATATCACCAAAGTCAAACTTTGAGAACCAATGAATGGGGGGGGCATTATTTATGGGAATATGGGTGAGCAGTTACTTTCAGGAACAGAGCTGAATAACTAAAGCCTGCCCCCAGCATTGGTGGCAGTTCATAAAAGTTGGAAGCCTGGAACACATTTCACAGGCTACAGGCATCTCAATAGGTTCGAGAGTGTCATCTCAGGTGCCTCAGTAGGTCTAAGCCCTTGAAACAAGCTTGTCTGGTTTCTGTTTCTTCCAGGCACCTGGTCTGATCTCGAGTCTTCTTTGCAGTTTAACTCCTCTGAACACAGTTCTATCTGGCTCCCCCAAAACAAGCTTTTCTTATTCCTAGTTCTCTCATTAGTGTCTGCTCCTCTATGGTCCTTCAGCCCCTGCTATTTGTGGGGACCCTAGATGGAGATAACCAAGTCTTCTAATGGTTTTGATAAGTCATCCAATCATGGACTAACTACCTTCATACTATCTCACATTATGTAACCTTTGATGTAAGTAGAGATGTATTATTTTATTATTCAACTTTCCTGTCGCCACAGCTGTTGGACTGATCCCATCCACTCCCACGTCCCGCAGTCTCACGAACCAGGTTATAACAGGCTCTTTCATTGCTTTTTTAAAAGTCTCCCATGAATCCAGCAATTCAAGAACCAAGTATTTCCTGATAATGCAGTTTATTGCAGTGGGCCATGGTTAACGGTCCATCTGTATATGGGATCACAGATTTCCCCTTTTCTATTAAAGTACCTTGAGAGTAGTAGCTTCTGTTGCTTTTTACCATGTTCTCCTTCTTACTCTCTAACACTTCTCATGTGTTCCAAGTTCTTGGATCCCAAGAAGTGTTTCTGGGCATAGATCTAGCATGTACTCTCTTTAAATTCCAGACACTAAGCCTAAAGAAGCAGCAAGCCAACACCTTCCTCTTATCTTCTTGTTTATCTAATTTACTTGCCAAATCAGTCACCAACATAGAGGATGTTAGCTGCATTTTCTTTTCTTGTTGCAATTCCTCCTTTCCCAAAACAAATTCCTGCTTGACCACTGTCTTGGCCCCAGACTCATTTCTATACACGACAGATGTCAGGAATCCTCTCTTGCTGCTTGTTGACAATCTTAACCCTTGTTCGCCAATCTCAAAGACTGTTTTCTCGAGACCTTTCCCTGTTTTAGGGCATCTCCACATTCATGTGGTGGACTTCATTCATCGAATAGGTATGCTTCCCCACGCCACATAGATAAATACTATAATCCTGGGATTACTTCCACAGATACTCCTGATCCCAATGGCTCAGCCATAGTTGCACATTTCACTGCCCATAGTGAAATACATAACCATTCATGGTATATCATAGAATAATGGCACACTAACATACTCAAAGGGCTCTGGATGGCCTGAACATGGCAAACATGGCTCTGGCAGGCCTTACCTTTCTCCCCCTTTCCTTTTGCCTTATTAAAAACCATTGGATTACATTTCTAAAGCTGGGCCTCAAGATCTATTCCCTTATTTGGCCTCTTACTCCTCCTGAGGCTACTACTATGGTCCAGCTATCCAAGTAGTCCAATAATCAAAAGCCCCTTTTGGCTCACTTTATTAACAGACCCAATTAAAACTAAACACCTCACACTAACATGGAATTCCCCCTTTTATCTTTATAAACCACCATTTACTTATGGTTCATAACTGTTGCTTTTCTTTCAGGAAACAATCCTTTGTCCCTTCCAGGACAAATATCCCCCCTCCCTCACCCCTTTTCCTTTGTTCCCCTCTCCTCTGTTCTCTTCCTGTTCTCTCTCTTCATCTATCTCCTATTTTTGTCCCTTATCCCTGTCCTCTTTTCCTCTGGGGAAAATAAATCTCCTTTTGCTTAGAACTTTATCTTGGACTGTTCTGAGAAGACACTAATACTTTTATACTTCATACAGGAAATCAGAATTCCTTCCATGGATGCTCTTCCCTCAGCCTTCTCAGCATCATTTACTTGGTTTGCTACCCATAGCCACGACCATGTACTCACTCCTCCCTAACTTGTCTTTGGTGCTGTTGTGCCCTTGTTTAGATGCCAATTATGTTGTGTGACAAATCTTTTCCTGAGGAGATACAACATGTAAAGATAAAGAACAGAAATCACCAAAATACAAATGACAAACCAAAGAGTTTTAAGTTTACCTACAGGAAGATGGATGAGGGGTTACTTACAAGAGCAGAAATGACTCATAGAGATACACCATCAAAACCCATCCCGGCATGGGTGGCAACTCACAAAAGGTGGGAACCTGGAACATACTGCACATCTGAAGATTACTCAATGGATTGGAGAGTGTCCTTTCCAACTGCTCAAGTCTAAACTTCTTTCAGGCACCTCAGCTGACTTCTGTTTCTTCCAGGCACCCGGTCTAGTTTCACAGTCTTCTTTGCAACTTTTGCTCTTTTGAGAATCTTTGCAGCTTTACTCTGTGAGAAGAACTCTTAGCTTTTATTACTTTCTCTGTCTGGGAGGGACCTAGTAAATCTAGTCAGTTTTAGGGACTTCCTAAAGCTATTTTGAGATGTTTGTAGCTTCTCTGCAGGATGGGACATTTAAATTTGCGAGGAAACTCTCTTCTCAGTCCATAGCAAGACATAACTTTTTGAGGCCTTGGCTATATCAATGTTGTTAGATTTTCTATGTTTGGAAATAGCTTCTGTTTTGAGACTGACTCACAGTGCCTCTGATAGGCCTAGTCATAGTGTATGTAAATTAGCCCTTTTGCCTTTCTGAGAATTTCTACTTCCCTGGTAGAGAGACAGGCAGCTTTCTAAAATGGAAGGCTCTCTAGGATTCTAACAACACAGACAATATCTGAGAAGATAGAAGAAAACACTGGTATTTTATCAGCTCATGGAAAGGTCATTTTTCAGTTTATTTCTCCTGCTCATGATTGTATAGCTTTGGTAATGTCTCCTTTTTCTGGATTCATTTTTGTTCTGGGGCCTGTGCTCTCTCCCCCTGCAGCAAGTTTCATTATATTTAGAGCAGCAGAGCGTGCAGAAGATGTAGTTAGAATTGCAGGCAAAATAGCCTACCCCTATTCCTATTGTCAGCTCTCTACATGTTTAATAGAAGTACAGTATGAAAAAATATTTATAGCTGATCAGAACTGGAGGAAATAGAAAGGCTTAGGTCCTGCCTTTAGATTTGTGTAGCTTTATGCATTTTCCCTCTGGGGTACTATTTTAAACACATCAATTTTCTTTGGCACAAGGAGCAAGACAGCAATTTCTTTTAGTGAATGTGCTTTCTTTGGGGGCTCCTATGATATTGAAGAGCTTAATTTGAACCAGTTTACTTGTGAATAAAGTGGTGATCTGTATCTCCTCAAGATCCCATGTTGTTATTTGTGTTTTGGGTATTGAATGTTAGCAAAGTTGATGTGGGATACCCCTCTGTATGCTGTGAAAACCATTCGTTAGTAAGGGAACTGGCTTGGCCTATAGCAAGGTAGAATTTAGTCAGGCAGGGAAAGCTAGGCTGACTGCTGGGAGAAGGAAGGCAGAGTCAAGGAGAAGCCATGGAGCCACCACCAGAAAGACATGCCAAAACTTTGCTGGTATGCCATGACCTTGTAGTGATGCACAGATTAATGGAAATGGGTTAAATTAAGATGTAAGAGTTATCCAATAAGAAGCTAGAGCTAATGGGCCAAGCAGTGTTTTAAATAATATAGTTTCTGTGTGATTATTTTGGTTCTGGGCGGCTGAGATGGACAAGCAGTTTTCCCCCAACACAAAGTCTTAAATGAACACACATGACATTGAATTTAACTTCACAGGCATGAAGTATTTTTCTATTAATGCAAATATTAGCTAAAGGAAATAATGCAATAGTTCTTTTTAAATCTTGTAGTTTTGCTTGTTTGTCTTTTCATAATTGTGGATTCTGTTTTCATAGTCCTAGGCTTTTTATTCTTGGTTCTGTTGATAATGGTTATGTGACCTTGAATGTTTGGCTTTCTCCCCATATGTGCCTTGCCTCTTTTTCATTGTCTTGTATCTCTAGCCCTGTAGTCAGAGAAGCAGACTTCTATAGGTAAGGATTTCCTATCTTCTTATTTGACCAAAGGTAGACTTGTGTGTTTATAGGGAGTGAAAAGTAAGGTATTTTCTGACATCCTTGTACTTCCTATCTTAGTCCTGTGTTTGGACAGTGTGGCTCCCTCTAAAGACCCAGGTCATTTGTGCATTTTGGTTTCTGTATACCTTTCAACTTTGTGTTTGGAGGAGAGGCATAAAAACGTTCCTCTGCTACTGTTCAGTGGGGCTCATCCATTTTAAGATTATTCTTAATCATGCTCATACCTCTTGAAATGGCACCTACATTGCATTCTTCTTAGCTAATTATTCCAAATAAAACAATTCTACCGTCATGAACCTGAACACAATGTATAACAACTGGCTTACATGCTCTAAGTCATAGTTTGTTTCTCTATAAAACAATAAGGCAGTAGGTATCCAAAGTCTGCACTGAAAGACTACACTAATGATGGTAGAAATAATCCAAAAGTAGCTCACATATGCACAAACCTGCTTTAGAGCTCACATTTAAACACAAAAGCGCACTAAGAACACAAAAACACTCACAAACTACTTTTCATACTCTTGCACTGTGTCTTTTTAGAAACTTTAAATTTTTTTGAGATCATAATGTAATTACATTAGTGCCTCCTTCCCTTTCCTCTTTCCGGTCCCTACCTGTATTCTCCTTTCTTTCTCAAATTCATGGCCTAGTTTTCTTTAATTATTGTTAAAAACATGTGTTTGTTTCTATATACACTTTCTCAGTCTCCATAATGTTACTTGTATGCTTTCAGGGATGACCAGTAAGTATTTGAAAACCAATTGGTGTGCTCTTTCTTGGAGCAGACTATTCCCCCATCTCAGGTTCCTTTCAATGCTGTAGTTCTTTGTCTAGGGTTAAGGTCTTGAGAACTTTCCCCCTCAACATTAGTATACTTGTTAGTGTTGCTCTTGTTTAGGTATGTCATGTTTATATAATCATGCATGATATTTTACAATATTTTCAGCCCCTCTTCTGCAGTGATCCCTGAGTCTTTGGTGTAGGAGTTGTATTGTAGATGTATCAGTTGGGACTGGGTACATTACTTTGTATTTTGACTGGTTATAGTTTTCTGTCTCCAACTATTGCAAAGAAAAGTTTCCTTGATGAGCAGTAAGAACTACACTTATCTGTGAATATAAGAGCAGATATTTAGAACACCCTTGGGGAATATACTGGTTTAGTAAAGCACAGTTTTAAGTTTTCTTCCAGGACTTGTGACTTTACTAGTCCTAGTACTGGAAGCTTAGAAGTGTGTCTTTGAAGCATCTCTTCTCAAAGGTGGTATTTTTCCTTAACTATTGACTCTGTGTCAGTCTGTGCCTTGTTTTGGCCAATAGGAAAACAGGAATGAGACAGGACTGGCAAGCTGTTTTTCATTTAGGCATGCTTGCTGCTTTGGAACCCCCCCCAGCAGTTAATATAAGTACCATGTACTATTTTTCTATTTTACAGAGAAGCAAACTGAGACTTAACAAAGTTAGTAAAGTGTCCTGCTCTACCAGACACTCCAGTCACAGCTGTGTGCCACCAACCATCAGAAAAGCAGAGAGTATCTCATTCACTCCCCAATCCCCACCTGAGCTGCTAACTGACTACAGAATGATGTATGAAAACTGCTCCAGCTATTCTCTACTGTAAATAACCTAGTATTCAAGCCATTACATTTTAGGACAAATTGTTGCCCAGCAATAGGTAACTGTTGGAGTCGTTGTTTATAAATAATAAAAACTAAAATATTTTAAGTATATTATAGACATGAAAAGTTATCCATTGTTAAGTTATTGTCAGTGTCGTTATGATGGGGAGAGATTGCTCCAGTGTTGCAGTTTCTGAAGCTACTGCCACAGCTGAGGAAATTGGGCCAAGCCCCTTTGGAAGATGATCAGGAAAAAAGTTTTCTAACGTTATTTTCCAAAAGCCTTATGGCCATGCCTATTAAGGAGTGATTTTTGAGTGTTTCATAAAAGAATTTGAAGGTAAAAGTATATAAAATAACAACAAGAATTAGCAGAAACAGATACATTTCATTCATTATAGTATTTTAACGACAAAGAATTATTTTTTAATTGACAGTAATAATTCTAAATATTTATTGGATACTATGCTGCTTTTCAGTACTAGATTATCTTCTTAAGAATGAGAAAACCCGCTTGGGATGGAGCAATAGCTCAGTAAAGTGTTGGCTGTATAAGTGTAAAAACTTGATTCAGTTCTGAAGTACCAATATAAAAAGTTAGGTGTGGTAATTCTACTTGTAATTACAGAACTGGGAAGATCAAGACAGACTGATCTTTGGGGCTTATAGGACAACCACACTACCCTAATTAGTGTTTCAGGTCCTGGTGCAAGAATCTGGCTCAAAAAACAAGGTGGATGTGGCCTGAGAAAAAAAATAATCATACATAATGTTTTCTTTTGTCTTCCAGAAGTGTGAACACATGCATGAGCCCATACAAGAATTTACACACCTACACACACAGAGGGAGAGAGAAAGAGAGAGAGAGAGAGAGAGAGAGAGAGAGAGAGAGAGAGAGAGAGAGAGAGAGAGAGAGAAGGGGAATATCATTTCCGCATATTGGGGTTGTTCAAACTTACTTAGAATGTGTCCAGGTCAAGGGATTAGGTCATAGTACACTGTATATTGATAGGAGAGTTAATGCTTAGAAGATTCAGTCACTAGAATCATAACTGTTATTCAAATGTTTTTCTATCCTAATCCATGACTAGCTCAGAAGAATGAACTCATTGATTTTCCTTAACGAGTCTCCAGAGAATTATGACAATTAGGCTGAGGAATTCACAGCCTGCATAGCTTTAGCTGGGTGTTTAGTAAATTAGAAATGCAATGCTGGCTTACACAGGGAATATCCAGGTCACTGTTAACGCAGAGAGGTTTCAAAGGGAGAAGCCTTTGGAGGAGAGGGCATTGTAATAGTCTCTAGAGTTTGTTCATTAATGTACCTCCATATCAAAGGGAAAAAAGTGACTCAGTAGGTTTATGTTCAATGCTGACATCATTCTAATCAGGACCTATTTGGATGTTTGAACATACTTATTTGAGGAAAAAAAGAGAATATTTTTCTTCCGTAATTCCCGTGTGTGTGTGTGTGTGTGTGTGTGTGTGTGTGTGTGTTTTAATTTGGGAACCAAAAGTTTGTAGGTATAAATGTGAAGAGGTGATATCATTTTCTTGCATAAAGAATGTCTTAAGAATACCAAAGCTAACCAAACCAAAACATAAGAAGCTGGATTGTGGTGGCGCATACCTTTAATCCCAGCACTTGGGAGGCAAAGGCAGGTGGATCTCTGTGAGTTGGAGGCCAGTCTGGTCTACAAGAGCTAGTTTCCAGGATAGGCTTCAAAGCTACAGAGAAACCCTGTCTTGAAAACCAAAAACAAAAAAGAATATCAAAGCTTCTTCAACTGTGATGAAAAGTCTCATGTAGTCCTAAGCAATTGACTTCATTTTATAAAACGGAATTAATAATATTAAGCTCCATTTGAAATAACATCATATCATTTTTAAGGAAGGTTTTGGTTTATGTGCATGTCCTTAATGGACTCTTGGTGTTCAAACATTTACATGAATTGACTGTCTTTGACCACCCAAATGTTTAACTGTATATTCAGAATATGCATATTTCTCACTGGCCCAAACAAACTTTCTATGACCTTTTAGCTTCACTACCTTTATACAACATTTATTTATGTAATTTTTATATTGTTGTTTGTGGCTGGAGGAAAAATAAGTCTGTGTTATTTGTTTTTTCTATTTTCTGTTCTCATCAATAAATGCATGAAATACATACTTTAAGTAAATTCCTAATAATGCTGCTACTGCATTTTAAAAATTCTTTCCAAGGGAGATGGCTTAGACAAGAACTAACATAATTAGCATTTTTTGATGGATGACTAGCGTCAGGATACAGAGATGAAACTGCTTATTACAGTTAAAGAATTCACCTGAAGGTGTACTGCATACAACAGCAAAATGCTGCAGAAGACAAAAAATTTACGCTTTACTTTAGAACAAACACACAATGCTTTCTACTTTTATTCAATGTATTTTTATGAGCATACTTTAAAATTTTTATCAGATCTATTCTTGTGACCTTGACACTTCTGCTGAGTTGATCACTCATCTTCCATTGAAAGAGGAACTATGTCAAAATAAGAAAACTTCATCAATTAAATATTCAATTGGGGTATGATCTTCAAGCAATCAAGTAAATATTTATTGAGATCCTGATATGTACTAGTAATATAAATTCTTGCTCAAACAAAGAGAACAATTCTCAGTATTGATTCTGTAACACTTGTTGATCTCTTGTTAAGAGTATGAGGAGGCAGAGAAGCCAGGAAACAAAGAGGACCCCAAGAGAGACATACATGAATAAACCTGGGAAAGGGAATTAAACAAGATCCCCTGAGTAAACTGGAAGTGTGGGAGAAATGGGGAAGGTGGAAGGGGAGTGGGGAGGAGAGAAGGGGAGTGGGGAAGAGGGACTGGGATGGTCAAGTTGGGGGAAGGACAGAGAGGGAGAGCAAAGAAAGAGACAACTTGATAGAGTGACCCATTATAGGGTAGTGAGAAAGCTGGCATTATGGAAATGCTCAGTAAACCAGAAAGATGACCCCAGCTATGAATCTAAGTAATAGTGGAGAAGGTAACTTTAACTACTCTTTCCCATAAGATGATTTCCCATAAGATGATTACTACCTTAATCGTCATCATAGAACCTTCATCCAGTAACTGATGGAAGCAGATGCAGAGATCCACAGCCAAGCACTGGGCCAAGCTCCTGAAGTCCAGTCAAAGAGAAAGAGGTGTGATAACATGAAGAAAGTGGTCAAGACCATGATGGGGATACCCACAGAAACAGCTGTCTTGAACTAGTGGAAATCCACTGACTCTGGACTGGCAGCTGGGGAACCTACATAGAACCGAACTAGGCTCTCTGAACGTGGGTGACAATTACGTGGCTTGGCCAGTTTGTTGAGCCACTGACTGTGAAACCAGTATTTATCCCTAGTGCATGAATTAGCTTTTTGAAGCCCATTACCAATGGAGGAATTCCTTGCTCAGCCTAGAAATAGGGAGGAGGGCCTTGGTTCTGCTTCAAGTGATGTGACAGACTTTGTTGACTCCCCATGGGAGACCTCACCCTCTGAAGAATGGATGGGGAGTGGGCTGTGGGGAAGGTGAGGAGAGCAAGAGGACTGGACGGAAAGAGAACTGAGATTGGGCTGTAAAATAAAAAAAGCTTGTTTAAAAAAATATAAATATAAAAGAGAAAAAAACATTAAAAATGAGCATGGGAGAAGAACTGTCTAATGCAGAGATTTGTATATCACAGGGGATTTAGGTCATGCCCTTCTACTCTGAGAAGCCTAATTTTAAAGTTTATATGCTACCATGCTACTAGTAAATATATGAACATTAAGAATAAGGTAATAAAGTGAACCTCAGCCTCCAAATATATCTTGCAGCAGTCTGTATGCCAGACAATATTCATTAATTCATCCATCCATCCATCCATCCATCCATCCATCCATCCATCCATTCATTTATTCATATTCATTCGAGACTGACTGACCTTCAATAAACTATGCAGCTCAGGCTGCTCTTGAACTCCTGATCTTCCTGCCTCAACTTCAAGATTGCTAAGGTTACAGGCACGCATCATCACACAAGGCTAAATGGATTTTTGCTGCTGGAGAGATGGCTCAGTGGTTAAGAGCATTGCCTGCTCTTCCAGAGGTCCTGAGTTCAATTCCCGGCAACCACATGGTGGCTCACAACCATCTGTAATGGGGTCTGGTGCCCTCTTCTGGCCTGCAGACAGACTGTTGTATACATAATAAATAAATAAATATTTAAAAAAAAAACAGCTGCTCAGCAATGCTTAAATGGATTTTTGCTAAGTATAAACAAAATATATCCTACTTTCTGGTTATATTTAGTCCTTTCAATAGGACCTTGTGCACTGGTACTTCCTTCCTGTAATAAAATTCACACCTAATTAAACTTGTTCTTGATAAACTAACTACCTTACAGGAATTTTTAAAAAAAAAAATCTTTAGTATTTATTTTTAAAAGATCATGATTGTATAATCAGCATGCAAATTGTATTAAAACAACAATGACAACAACGAAAAGTCCCAAAACACAGAAATAAATCAGCTTTTTGTCTAAGATCAAACACCAGAGTTTATAGACTATGTGAATGAACTGATTAATAATTATGTCCATATATAAAATAGCAACTGTTGATGAGCTGGGCTTTTTACTGAATGTCTCTCACCATTTCTGTCAGTGCTGAGATTCTGCATCATCAGTAACTGGAATGTAAAAGATCTGCATCCTGGATTAGAATTTTCTGTCTGTCAACCAGCTCATCTGATGGTATCTTCCGTGTCTGGACAATCACATATAGAATTAGCATAAAGAGTAAGAAGGGATCTGACAATACCATGGCCACCATTCATCTCTTGAATAATGACTGTTGGCCGTGATCATTTCTAAGTTTATCTGCATTTTCTTCAGCCTAGAATTTGAGAGGTAAAGTGGTGATTTTCAAAATGTTCCAACATTGTAATAACAAATATCATCATAGATATTCACTACATATTTATTATCTTTCTCATTATGTTCTACTTTAATATTATTTTTCAGTTCTTAAAAGTATTATTTTATAAATTTACACACACACACACACACACTGTCATCTGCTCAAGTTCTTCCTGATTATCCCCTCTTACCTCCTCTGTATGTCCTCCCACCAAGTCCTTTCTTCTTTTTCACTTTTTTTACACCCACTGTATTTAACTAGAGTGTCTACAGGAGTGAAGTTGAAGGACTATTTGATTATTTGCCCCACCTGCAACCCTTAGTTGTCTATAGCTCCTTTCCCAGAGGTGAGGCCTTATGAGCCCCTTCCCTCTGGTTGGCATCCAGAAGGTTTAATAGAGAGAACACTTGCGAACTTATGGTTTTGAGTAAGATTAAAAGAAATGAGAAAAATTATGAATTTATTGTTTAATCTTATAACAGAAGCCAATTTCACTGCTGTTAGTATCATTACCACTAAAGTGTTTTCACTAGGCATTGATATAATTACCATGCAGTTAAAAGTAGAATGCGGTAAGTTCTGATACTTTCGAGGAATGAAAATGCTGTTATTTGGGGTTCATGTATTATAGACAGTATATAACAGAGTGCTATTGTAGATGCATTGATTGTTTCTGGATTTTAAATTATTGCCAAATTACATTCTAATGCTGATAGTGTGGCCTCTGAAACAGCCCCAAATGATCCCGATCTTCTGGAATCCTCATGCTGTTGCTGTCTTCTCGAGTGTGAAACAGCTCTCATTATTAATTTCTAACGAATGGAATATGACTAAGGAAGTGTGATACTGATTTTGGCATTAGGAAACAGACTGACTTCTGTTTGTCATAGCCATTCTGTCTCTTGCAGAGAAACCATTTGTTATGATTTCACCTGTGTTGTGAAAGGCACAAATGGGAAGAAATTGCGTGGGCAATAAGGACCCAAAGCCAGAAAGCTATCTCAAGAGTGAGGCAAGAGGCAGTTCTTTTATTCACCACCTGATCCTTGAGGTGACTCAAATTCTCGTCATTCCTGGAATAAGTCAGAAGAGTTCAACTATGTCATTCCCAACGTCCTCATTTACGGAAGCTGTGTAACAACATCAGCTAGTTGTTGAAATTTTCTCAGTTGGGTTCAATTTGTTATGAGACAATTGACAATACTTGCATATGTTCTGTGAAGACCATGCTAAAAAATGAATTCCCTGAAAAGAATTTGAAAGATAATCAATCCATCAAGCTCTGCAGTGCTAATGGGTTACCACTGAGTATAAAAAGAACTGTGGCATGCATAGATCTAATCTACATGGATAGTATAAAAAGATAAGATCTCCTGAGTAAACTGGGAGCATGGGGACCTTAGGATAGGGTTGGAGGAGAGGGGATAAACAGGGAGGGAAGCAGAGAAAAATGTAGAGCTCAACAAAAATCAATAAAAAAAATAGCCTTAAAGAAAATAATGTGGTTAGCATTCTCTCTCCACCCAAATTTCTCCCACTTTACTCTAATTGGGCAGTTTTTTTAAGGAGGTCACTTTCTTTGCTATCGTCAGTCTTCCCTCTATATGTGTATTCATAAATATTATAGCTTTGTTTCCTGACTTTGTAGTTTTCTTTCCTACCATTTGATTTCTATTGTTTATTCAAGGGATTCTTTTTTTTTTTTTTTTAATGAGACAAGGGTTCTCTGTAGCTTTAGTGCCTGTCCTGGAACTAGCTCTTGTAGACCAGGGTGGCCTCAAACTCACAGAGATCCACCTGCCTCTGCCTCTCGAATGCTGGGATTAAAGGCGTGCGCCACCACCACCTGGCTCAAGGGATTCTTCTTCTTCTTCTTCTTCTTTTTTTGAAAAAAAATTCCTGCCTCCTCCCAGCCTCCCATTTCCCTCCCCCTCCTCCCGCCCCTCTCCCCTTCCCCCCACTCCTCTCCTCCTCCCTCTCCAGTCCTACTTCATGTTCTGGCTTGGTGGGAGCCTAGCCAGTTTGGATGTTCACCTTCCTAGACCTGGATGGAGGGGAGAGGACCCTGGACTTTCCACAGGGCGGGGAAACCTGACTGCTCTTCGGCACTCTTCTTAAAATATGTGAATGTTTCCATGATTTCACATTCTCAACATTTACTGTTATCATTCTTTCTCATTTTCAGCATTATCGTGTATGGATACTCTTACTGAAATTCTGTTCTATTTTCCTGAGTGATTAAACAATTGAGTTTACTGTTTATGTTGGCTATTTAGCCACACATTTGGAAATTTAATGTGTGAGGCAAGTTCAGATTGCCTTCCTTTCTTCAGAGTCCACATTTCAGATTTCCCCACATTTCATAGCTTTTGGCTCATTCATACTGAATTATGTCCCAGTGTCTGGAAAGATACCAGTTTGTCCCTTTATCTACTGATAATTGTATTGGCTAATTCTAAGTTTTGCAATTATAAATAAAGCTGCTGAAACACCCATGTGCAAGATTTTGTGTGACTATGTTTAAATCATTTGAATAGATGATTATGTAGTACATGTGCTACGTGGTAAGAGTGTTTTTGTTTTGTATGACACTGTATCATCTGAAAAGTAACTGTACCACTTTGCATCTCTACTATCACAAGGCAAGAATTCACCAGCATCTGGTGTTCTCAGATTTTGGACATGATAGCATCTCATTGATCTAATTTGTGTCTCTATGATCACATACGATACTGGACAGAATTTTGTTGAAGACTCTGTTCAGGTCCTTGACCAATAAACTATTTGGATTATATTTTTGTTGCTGAGTCGTAAGAGTTCTCTGTATTTTTTAGACAATAGGTCATTCATTATCAGATAGTGTTTGCAGGTTTTCTTCTGACTATCTTTGTATTGTCTTTAATAGAATAGAAGTTTTTTTTAACTTAAATGAAGTTCCATATGTTAGTTATTCATGGGTGGTGCTTTTGTCTTATGTGTGTCTAAAAATCATCCCCATGCCTGAAGTGCCTGAAGTAATCAAGATTTGCTCCTATGTTATCTATTTCAGGGCATATAGCTTTGAAGTTTACATTTAAGTTTATAACCTACTTGGAATTGTATTTAAAACCCCATATCTAGGTTTAATTTTATTTTCTTGTAAATATTCAGAAATTCTAATAACATTTGTTGAAATTGATACATTTGCTATGTTATATTACTTTGTAAAACAGGAGTTGAGTTTATTAGCTTTGGTGTATCTCTCTGTTATTAATCTATTCATCTGTTCTCTTGCCAATCTACATTGTCTGGACTGCTTTCCTTCATGCAAAGTCTTGAAGCTTTGTAGTGCTGGTCTAATAACATTTATTTTTGCTTCTATGTTGCCTTGACTTATTCTAGTCTTTTGCCTTTCCATGTAGAATTTGCAATTAACTTATAAATATTAATGTAATAAATTATAAGACTATTATAGGATATGAAAAACTTTTAACAAAAAATTAATAACTTGCTGGGATTTTGATTGAGGTTGCACTAAACCTGCAGATTAAGTACAGAAGAAATGTTTTGGGGATGCTGATAGTCCTATTCATGAATAGAGACAACTCCCTATTTATTTGTTTTTTTTTTTACCTTTATCAAATTCTTATAGTTTTCCTCATGCAGATTGTTCTTATTTTGTTCTTGTGTGTCAGTTTTAACATCCTGATATAAACAGACCTTAGCCTGTTGCTCTTCAAGACTGAACTGGCAAATTAATATGAGTTTTCAGTATTTTCACTTTTGAATAAATTTAGACTGAGTCCTTTCACTCCCACATCTTTTCTCTTTTCATGTATCTTTTCATTGTTCTGTGATACCTTTAGCCTCTTGTCTAGAAACAGTTTTCTTTTTTCCTGAAGTTTGCTTCAGTATGTTTAAACTTTAATGTAGGTTTGCCGGGGAAGAAATTTTTCAGGTTTTGCTTCCTCAAGATAATTTTTTCATGTGAAGTAGATGGTCATTTCACCCTGGAACAGGACAAGTATCATTCCTTCATCTCCTAGCTTGTATAACTCCTACATAGATAGCAGCCATAAATTACATCACAATTCCCGAAAGCACGTTGTTTCTAAAATGAGTTTTTCTTTCAAATTTGCCCAGCTATTTTTAGTAGAAATTCTTGACTCTATGTTCTGGTGTCTTTTGTTCTTGTTGAAATCTTTCCACAATTCTATTAAAAAATTGTATCTCTCTAATTTTCTCCATTCTCTTTTCAATACTTCAGTTCTGCAAGAGAAACTTCTCTCTTTATCATGCTTACTTACATTCTTTCCTTTTCACTGTGATTTTTTTTAAGTGTTTGATTTTTTACTTTTCTTTTATTGGTGGATTATTGTTTCAGGTATAACAATTCTACAGTTGCTAGGGTTTTCTTTGTTGTTGTTGTTGCTTGTTTGTTTTCGTTTTCATTGTCCATGCCTTTTAGTGGTATGTCCCCATCTTATAGTTCAGGATTCCCTGGACCTCTGTATGTAGACCAGGCTGGCCTAGACTCCAATGGCCATCCTCATTCCCCAGTCTCCCATGCACTAGGTTTATAGGTCATGAGCACCATAACTTGTTGTTATGTGCATTTTATTAGCTCATATTGTGTATGTGTATTACATAGACCTGATTTAATTTTGTCACTACTAATATCAAATCAGAGTTCTTATATAATTCTTGTTGAAGATGATGTCACCCAAATGATACACTTCATATAAAATTGAATATGTGTAACTTCTGGTTCAAATTTATGTAAAGTGGTTTCCACCTCACAGGTTGTTTGCTTTTGCAATTCAATTTCTGGGTCACACTGAAGATGTTGTGAGTAAGTGGGGTTAACAACTTGATTTTCCTACTTGAAATCTCCATGAGAGATGAGATCCAGCTCCTTATATATAACTAGGGAAAGCTTTGTAATGATGCCTTTCCAAGTCACCATTTGACTGCAATTGTCTTTGAGAATTACTCAGCTCAACTTGGTTATCTCGCATAATTGTGAGAAATGGTGATGGTGATGATGATGGCAATGATGCTAGGTATCACTACTTCAAGCAATAACTGTGGTTGTTCCATACTATTAAGGTCTGGGTAGTAAATAAACCTTGGAACATTAAATTTGTTTGTTTAAGAATTCTCATTTGCTCATTGTTTTAGAAGTTTCCTATTCATTAATGAAATTCTCCTTCAGCAAATCCTACCAGCAAGTGCCATCACAGCCAATGTCTTTGATAAAATTATCAGTTATCATGTATTGCAAGCATATTTATCTTGATGTCTACAGATAATAAATTTGATATCTGGTAATTTAAAGGTTAATTATTATTCTCTATCTTTTTTATTTTTGCTTTAGTTTTCTCATAAAGCTTTGCTCTTGTTTTTTTTAAATATGCCTGTGGTAGAGATTTTATATTTAAAAGGAAAATTGTGTTCTAAGACACATGTTTTCTTCACTCTAAGACAATTCATGCACATCATCCTTAAGGTACTGCCTCTGTATGTGCTGCATGTTGGATCAGAACTTCAGACAGAATGATCTAATGGATGAAGAAAATTTCAGCAAATAATCATAACAAAAATATTGACTATAACTTAATATTTTGAGAAATAAAGAAATACGAATTAGGATTAACTACTTTGCAATTAAAAAACCAATGCATTTTGAAAGCACAAAATTAATTTGTGTATATTTATACTGAAATAACAGAGACTTATGAGTTTAGTAAAAGCATTCTTATGCTTTCTTAGTAGGAAAAGAGACAATTACTAACTCATAAAACTAACTAGATGCTGCGATATAAATAAATTTCCTGCATTAGGCAATTTCAGAAGGGTTTGGTAATGTGCTAGCAACAGCTTGAGATCTGAGGTTGGCTTGATTATTATAGATTTCTGCACATATGGGTAAGAGGATATAAATAAAGATTATAGATAAAAGCAATAACTTTGACAGTATTATGCTTAATAATATAATTGCCAACTATACGTAATGTCAATATAAATAATAATGGTAAATACAGTGATGAATAATTGATATGTGTTAAAATTATACTAATAGTGTATAGATGTATTATGAAAAAATATGATTATAACTGTAACATTTGGGGAAATCAAGTTATTCCTTGACTTAATAAAGTATATCAAGTAATAAGGCATATATTTGAACTTCATCAATGCAAGTTGTATTTGCTAAGTTGTATTTCAACTAATATTTGTTGTTGTGAAATAATGTTAATGCACAACAATGTGCAAACATGAAGAGCCTTTATATATAAACAACTGCACTTTTCTTTTAAAAATTCTAATATTATCTTTTCTTTTAAAACAACAGGTTTATTAAATTTTTAATGTATAAGTAAATATAAAGGCATTGCTCACAATCTTTATAGTGTAGGTTGTATTATGATTAGGAATATACATTCTAGCCTTTTAAATTGATGTTTAATTTTTTTTTAGGATTTAATGCTCTCTTTGGAGCCATCAAATAATCAGGGGCAAAGAGAGGGCCAGTAGATTAGAGATGACCTGGTATTCACGATGGCTTTTGTTGGACTCATTGGAGTAGTAGAATTCATGACTACTATAAAAATACCAGGCACATTCTATCTTTATGAGCTACTGATACAATAGAAACTGATTGTTCACTCTTCAGAGACAAAGCATAAAATGCTCTTCCCTCTTAAACATAAATGGGATCTTCATCATAACTACAGAGAAATAATTTCTCTAACAATTTTATTGCTTTTTTATTTTCCATCCCTGAATCATAGTTCAGTTTTTGATGAAGCATGACCTTTTATTATTTCCAACTCATATGGATTTTCTGCTTGCTAAAGAGTGGATCAACAATTCAGTGTATTGGCATGTTTAATTGAAATTTATCTGCTTCAGTGTTTAGTCAACTTTTGTGGGTTTTACCCCATCTCCTCTCTTTAATTTTCCCGAAACACTTTAACATTCAGTAAATTCCAAATTTCAGGAACAACAAATTTTATTCCTGTCTTTAGCACTCAGTGTGACAGGAATACAGATTCCTTACTATGTCTTTCCTTTGTCAACGGTGACATAGAATTGAGCTGCATAAGCTAGACAAAAGCATCCTTCTACCATTTCTTAAAGATAAGTCAAAGGGCTGAAGAGATAGATAGCACAGACATTAAGAGTGTTCACTGCTCTTCCAAAGGACCAACCATGTTCAGTTTCAGCACCTGCATCACGGCTCACAACCATATGTAACTCCAGTTCAATGGGATCCAATGCTCTCTTTGGCTTCTTTGGGCACTGCACACACATGGTGCACAGAAAAACATGCAAACTAAATAGCCGAATGCACAAAATAATTTTTTTAAAAAGATAAAAATATAATCAGAAAGATGTTTAAATAATTTCTAAAATGAACAATTAATTTCAAAAGATTTCTTAAAGAAATATACTGAGAAAATATGTTTTAATTATATATTTTAATTCTTTGGCAGATGGAACCTAAAGTCTGGGAGATCTGCCCTTCAGCCAACTTTCAAATACTGAACAGCTTACCTCAAAATATGCTTTACAAATTCCAACTCATCCATCCAAAGTCCACACTCTCTCAGCCTTTATTTAGTGTTCCTGTCTTTTTTTTTTTTAAGATTTATTTATTTATTATGTATACAGTGTTCTGTCTGCATGTGTGCCCACAGACCAGAAGAGGGCACCAGATCTCATTACAGATGGTTGTAAGCCACCCTGTGGTTGCTGGGAATTGAACTCAGGACCTCTGGAAGAAGAGTCAGTGCTCTTAACCTCTGAGCCATCTCTCCAGCCCTAAGCCACTGTCCTACCCTAATTCAGATAGCCTTGATGTTCAGAGCCAGCTGACACCACGGAAATAAGCCCAGGTAAAGGCTTTGTCAGTTCGATGATAAAGCCCCTGCCTTCAGTTTTTCACTTCTGTTCACAGCTGAGATGGGTTGCTTGCTCCTTCACTACTGTCTAACCTTGCTAGTACATCTTGAGATTCTTTCTTAAAAAAACTATTTATTCAATTGCAATCATCTCCTATTTCCTACCATAAATACTAATAAAATCAACTAAAGTCATTGCCTGTACATTCAAAGGAAATTTTGTTTTATTATAGTTCCTAAAGCAACATGGATTTTTTTATTTAAAGTTCTTATTAAGAAAATTAACACTTAAATATCCTACTTTTATCTTTTCATATTGTTTATATTTCTCAAAGTTCTGGTTTTACGTCTTAAAAAAGAAATTATAAGTGATGTTTGAGAACACTTTTATCTGCTTGTTTGTATTATATAAGCTTAATGATAAGAATTTTTATATAATGTATGGATTAAAATCCAGAAATAAACCTATATTGGTTGTTAAAGAACTTATAGAATAAGTAAATTAGTCTCCCACTTTGTTACATGATTGGTGAGAGAATTGTTAGAGTAGAAAAAAAAACACACTCTGGTCAAGAGAATAAAATTCCTGGCTTGGGTGGAGACCCAACATTCCATCTGGACTTTTATAGTAACCCACCAAGAGGCGTGTTAGGGAGGTTGGCTTGCCTTAGGCCATGCTAAGGACATAGGTAGAATAATTAGGATTTAAATGAAATTCTGTATCCCTCCTTTCCAGAACCCCTTTCTCTAGAACAGAAGCTTATGGATCCCCAGACACACAACTTCATATGTCCGCCTACTTTCCTGAAATGAAAGATTAAAGCTCCCATCTTCCTTCTTTCTCTTTTCTAAGCTAGTTTTCCTTAACACTTTGAATTTCCCCAACATTTGGACTTCTTTATTCTTTCTCTAAAGCTTTCTTTCTTACCATATGGCTGCTTGTCAGCTGTGTATCTGACCTCATTGCCACCTTAAAGGCATTACTCCCCACCCCTTCTACACACACACTCCTAGGCAGCTGTTGACATTTACAGCTTCCTGGCCCTGGGAATATTTCTTTTAAATGCTAATAAAAATTTCCCTGAGTTTACCTTTGAGCCTATTCTTAGATTCTTTTTTTAAATGAGACCGTGCGCCTCACGAGTAACCCTTGATTTTTTTGTAAGATGTGACAACCATAGAAAGACACTGAAACTCCAGTATTAGAATTATTCCTTTAAACAGAACAAATGGGTGTATATGAAGCAAGGCCTTAAAACATGTGTGCTGACAAGATGACTCAGCAGTTAAGAACTTTGTAATACCCTTTTAGGGGATTGCAGTTTAGTTAGAAGCACAAAAGTGGGTCAGCTCAGTCATCTGTAGTTGCATTTCCAGGGTGTCTGACGCCCTCTTCAGGCCTCTGTAGGTAACTGCATTCACATGTGAACATGCCCACAGACAGCTGCATGTGCACACACATAATCCCAACCTTTTTTCCTTTTTTTTTTTTTTTAAGAAAAAAGAAAGAAATGCTTTATTCTTGACTGGTGACAGATTAAACAGCTGTACTACATTCAACTACACAGAAGAGAGTAAACTCTACATGAAGAAATGAATGGCTCTCAAAACATTGTGCTGAGTGAGTCATCAGATACACAACCATTTGAGATTCTAGGAAAATGGAAAACTGCTGTGAGACAATGCTCTTGTACACTATAAAGATTTGTCACTTGTAATGGTTTATGAAATGCTGATTGGCCAGGAGATCGTCAGGAAGTATAGGTGGGACAACCAGACTAGGAGAATTCTGGGAAGAGGAAAGGCTCAGTCTGTAGTTGCCACCCAGAGGCAGAGGAAGCAAGATGAAAATGTTGCACTGAGAAAAGCTACTAAGTCATATGGCTATACATAGATAAGAATTATGGGTTAATTTAAATTGTAAGGGCTAGTAAATAATAAGTCTGAGCTAATAGGTCAAACAGTTTATTACTAATATAAGCCTCTGTGTGTTTCTTCAGAACTTAATGTCTGCAGGACCAGGCAGGACAGAAATCTCGAGCTATAGAGACCTGTGGGGACAGAAATTAGATCAACTTTCCCCAGGCACCAGGGTAGGTTGACTAACTTGTTTCTTGCGTGCCTATTTCAAACTTGACACTAATTCAGAATTCTTCTTAACAAGGGGAGTGAAATATCAGAAACCCTTATGGGGTGGAAATGCAATTAAAGAAAAAAAGTCAATGTTCAAGCATAGATAACCAGAGGAAAGCAATTTTTCCATGTCTGCAGAGTTGTCATTCAAGGAAACTCTAGACAAGTGGAGACAGTCTGATAAGTTTCTTTTTTTTTTTTTTATCTTTTATTT